>NC_092338.1:322810000-323157500 GCF_046630445.1 Rutidosis leptorrhynchoides | reverse complement strand
TCCCTAGCATATTTAACACTAAATGGATATAGAACAAATAATCAACTCACAATAATAAGTCTTACAATAATTGAATTCGATAAATTTAAATTAAACGATAACTTGAACAATTCAATAATTCATAAATCCAAAGACTTTATCAACACAAATCATGAATCACAATAAATACTTGAATGAAATCATAAATACACAACTTTTCACTGGAAGGAATAAATAAGAAACTTAGCCAAGCATATTGGTGATGATGAACACGATGATAGAAGGATGAATCATGATGAACACGTCTTTGATCCTTGAAACAATGATGAATTTAATGTTAGGGTTTGTGTTTGGAGCTAAAAAACTAAGTTGGGAGAGAACTCAATTCGTAGATAGGGGTTTCGTTTATATAGGAATCACTAAATTTGTCCCCTAAGTAAAAAAAAACCCCAAAAATCGGCCATAAAATAACTTCCAGGAATAGTCTGGAGTAATTTACGTCCATTATGGCGTAATTTACGTCTGAAATATGCAAAGGCGTAATTTTGGACGTAAAAATACGCACCATATGTGTTTTTTTTTTTTTTTTTTACTATTTTTCAACTAACAATGATGTAATTTACGCTAAGGGTGGCGTAAATTATGCCAACCCATATAAAACAAAGTTGTAGATCTATGAAATACGGACGTCTAGAGTTTTGAATCACCTCAATCGGAGGTTGTATGCTCATGTTATGGCCAATTTCGTAACGGCTCGCAAGAGCCGATTTTTTCAGCATCTTTTTTCTTCTTTTCGCACATTCTATGCATGAAAACCCACAAAACTACTTCGTTTCCACCATTAAAAATCACATAAAATTCTTGTCATTAATCATCATTCCGAGCATAAATTAAGAACCGATCACCCCATTACATCTATATATGTTTAGGTGCCATTTTATTCTATAATCTTCAACATTTACTTTTACTACTACAATTAAAGTACGAAATTAATTGGAAGAGGTTTCACTTGACAAGCAATGGTAAAAGAAGTTGAGTATGGTAAATAAAAAAATCTACTAATTAGTTGTATGATTTAATCAAGTGAAGGAAATGAGGAAGCTTCACTCATTAGTCCTTCAAAGTCCCATTCTTCAACTTTTAATATATCTTCTCCTTCCCAATAATTTTCAAACCCTCCTGCTATGGCTTGTACCTTATGCTTGTTATTGCTATAACTTTGGTTCATGATGATATTGTTCATATTGCTAGTCATGATCAAGGTGTTCTCATCATCTAGATTTTCACTTTTCATATCCTGATTGTTGTTAGGTATATTATCTAATGGTGATATATTAAAAATCTCATCTTCTAACCCTAAATTCCCTCCAAAAATCTCATAACATCCACGATAACTAATTCCATTACCATTTGTTCCAACTCCTGATGTTGTACCATGGCATGATCCATGCATGATCGACATGTTTTGACCATAATGATCACCCATTAAGGGCAATGGTTCCATCATTTGTTCCATATTCATGGCTTGCAAAGATGATGATGATAACGATCGTCGTGTTGAATCCATGTACATAGCCACGATGTTGCTAGAATCGTGCATGGACATCAATCCGCCCATGATATTGTCCCTATATTCAGAAGAGCGTGAATCATGACTTGTGTTTGGTGATGATGAGTTTGATGTTGATTTCTTCACTCTCTTTTTTACCGTCGAGTTCCAGAAATTCTTGATTTCATTATCTGTACGACCTGGCAATCGAGCTGCGATTTGGGACCACCTAAATCAATATAATAAGTTTATAATTAGTAAAGTTAGGACGATATATTACTAAAGAATTATGAATAATGAATACAACTAAATGTTGTAATAATGTATATACATGATTTTTATTTATAGACTGCGATGAATTTATGATGTAAACTCAGTAGTGTCCTATTTTTTTTTTTTTTATAAAGTACCCTTCATAATTAATAGTCGTTTAACTAAAAAAAATTATAAATTCTACGAATACATGGGGTCCCATAGTTCAATTTAATGAAATCTTATACAAATTTACGAGTATTTAATAAAGAAGCGTTTAATGTAGTGGGGTCATGGGACCCCATAATCCACAAGCTAAACTCGCCCCTGTTTATAGGCTAAGATTACTTGTTGAACAAATAACAAACTGTATTTGAAAATCAAATAAAACTAATAATTAAAGATAGACATTGAACAATTATAATCACTAAATAATCCCTAACTAAAATATTCTAGATATATCATCTAATATTGCCCTAAGTTTGAACCGTAGAAAGATGAACGATCAAACTAGATTATTTTAACAAAAGCAGCTAGCCTTTTTCGGTGGCGGTGGCGGTGGCGGTGGCGAGTGGCGATGGCGGTGACAGAACTTTTCAGTGGCAACAGCTGACCGTTTTTTGTTGCGGCAGCGGCTGACCAATTTTGATAGCTGCGACATGCCATCTTTGGTGGCGTCTGATTCAATGGAAAACTGCGTCCCACTTAAAGTTGCATAACCTTCATCAGTGGCGTAACCATGATTCCACCAACGGCGAATTTTTTTTTTAAGGTGTTCACATCAACTGTAAATTTTTTTCTTCAATGAAAATACAACCTTTTGGGTTGCTTTTAGGTTGGGGCAAAATATGAAGGCTTTGGGCAAAATACGAAGGTTTTGAATCATGAGCTTTTGGGTTGGGGGCGAAATATGGAGACTTTTTTGCCAAAATACAATATTTTTCTTCAACGTAAACAGTCCAACAATGAAAAACATGAAGGCTTTTGAGTTATGGATATTTAGGTTGGGGGAAAATAAAAAATCTAAAATTTTGACTTTAAAATTTTTAAATCCACTAAAAGCAAGTCCCCCAACTCTATTTTCGCCACTGGAATCAAACTATATTTGAAAATCAAATCAAACTAATAAAGATCCACATCAATAAAAATCACTAAATAATTCCCAACTAATATACTGCAATATATCCTCTAATAATTACACGTGAAATACGGTTTGAATGCATGAAATGCATGGATGTTGGCTTCATTTATAAATAAAGTATTGAAATGGACAGTGGAGTATCTTTAACTCAAAGCTAGGTTACATGTGGACACACACACACCTAAGATATCCCTTTATTCCCTTAATTTTAGCTTTGTACCAAATTCATAGAAATTTGTACGGTACAAATTAGTTGAAAACCATGTAATTAATATGAGTTTCAAAACTTATAATTACAGAATTATTCAATATCCAATAACCGATTGCTTACTCATATGTTTTATTTGAATGTGATATTACAAGTAATGTTTCTCCATAGAATCATTGTGGATTCATTGGTTGCTTAAAGTTATTAGAATGTAATGTTAAATGTATATAATATTGTACAAGTGTAAGAAGGATGTTAAAATGTGAATGATAATTATGTCTTGTTACACTTTCTTTGATCAAATTATGGAAGATAATGATTGGTAGATCCATTAGGGATTTGTTAGACGACTAAGGTCAAAAGCACAAAGATTAAATTTGCATTGTAATTAGTTGCAAATATAATTATGTGACCATGATTTTGACATTTTACTTGTTAAAATGAATTATATATATATATATATATATATATATATATATATATATATATATATATATATATATAGTGATAGGATCAAGAGGGAAGTAACCATTCGGGGGGAAGCGGTGGGAAGCAAAAACTTTTTTTTTTTTTGTTTTTTGAAAAAACTTTGTTCACGAACATTATAGATGAGATGAAAATATGAACATTTAGTAGAGACACTTTGTGATAAATGTTTTTATTTTGGCGGGAAAATGCTCGAACAAGTAATATATAACAATTATCGTATTTTTTGAGCGTATTTTGAGATTTTAGCTATTGAGGTTTAGATATTAGGGTTTATAGAGTTTAGATATTAGGGTTTAGAAATTTAGGGTTTAGGGTTTAAATTTAGGGTTTAGATTTAGGATTTAGATTGAGTTTTTAACACGAACGGTTTAGAGTTTAGGGTTTGGTGTTTTGGGTTTATGGAATAAACCCAAAACACCAAACCCTAAACCCTAAACCCTAAACCCTAAACTCTAAATCGGGCTAAATTTTACTTCACAAAACATGAAGAAAAAAAACGTTCATATTCTTCACGGACAATATTATCTTGAATGTTATTTTTGTCGATCGTTTTTCCGCCTAAATAATAACATTCATTGCGAAGTGTCTCTTCTAAATGTTCATATTTTTGTGTGATCTTGATGCCGGAAAAAAAAATTAAAAAAAAACGGAAAAAAAAAATTTTTTTGCTTCCCCCGCTTCCCCCCGATTGGTTACTTCCCCATTGATCCTGCCTATATGTGTGTGTGTGTGTGTGTGCGCGCGCGCGCGCGCACCTAAATTAGGGTAGAGAAAAAAACCGAATATATCAAATCTAATTGTATTAATCGTCAAAATCGAACTAAATTAATTAAAACAAATAGAGAATTTTGGGTTTAGTTATTACTTTTGGATTAGCTGAAATTTATGGTTCGATTTCATAAATAAAGAATGTCAGATCCATTTAATTGCAAAACTTCATTAAATTCTACTTTAATTAAAAATAAAAATAAAAATATATAAGATACTAATGATCACATATAACTATGTTTATTTGTTTAGCCTCTGATTCAAGTTACTAAATTTAATTCAATCTTCAAATCATTTAGTAATTGAAAATTGAATAATTAATTCTTTTTTAATTTTAGGTGGTGATAACTAATCAGCGGTGTTTCTAAATGGGAGTCATGTTTAATTTATCACTATCAGTGTAGAAATTTTAAATGACTTCTTTTTTTATCAAATACGGAGCAACCATTACTATTACTATTAATCAATAAATGATTGAAGAATTTTATAAACTAATACAACGACACAACGACCGTTAATGCTCGAAAATAGTAAACAAACTAGTAAGATCGACCTAAAACCTAATTAATTCAAACCGAGCCAAAACGTAAACGGTCATACAAGTACAACTAACCACCACAACCAAACTAATAAACAATAAACAACCACAATAAACAAAGCAAATCAAACAAAACGATTAGAGTACCTTAAGGCACAACCCAATAAGTGAACCACAACAAACTAAAAACACAAGAGATCAAAAAACTGAAAACAACTAGGAGGGGCCTTTACCAATCATTTTGTATGAAAGGGACGTTAAATCCCATTTTTATTTTATGTGTTTATTTTTGAAAAAAACTTCTATTTTCTACCTTTTGGAAAGTTTTTACTTCGTTTATATTAGTATAGTCAGTAATCTATACATATATATAAACGAAAAAGTTATTCTTAATTGTGGTTGAAAGTTATTTATGGACATATATATCTATATATATTTTATATATATATATATATATATATATATATATATATATATATATATATATATATATATATATATATATATATATATATATATATATAATAATAATAATAATTATTATTATTATTATTATTATTATTATTATTATTATTATTATAAAATATATATTAATTAATATTAAATTAATAGAATACTCCGTATATGCTTTCAAATAAGAAATCTAGGTTCCTATAATACTCTCCGAGGGAGCTTTAACATAGAACTTTCATTTTAGATGTACAGGACCAAATAAGAAATTATTCAATCGATTGGGTATTGAATTTTTATTCAATACAGTACAACTCACAGTTGAAGACAATATCCTCAAAGTGTGTTATGTTTCTTATGTAAATTCAAATGAAAGGTTAAGTGTATATTCTATAATTGTATATAATAATAATAATTATAAAAATATTTTACCGCCGTCTAATGCACGGGCTCTTAAACTTAAAAGAATAATGAAATAGATATTAATTGTGAGAAATAATAAAAAAAATTGTAAACATTAAGTTAATAACAACAATTTTAAAATTTGTCAACACCACGGAATCTTAAACTCTAAAGAATTTTTAAAATTTGTCAACACCACTGACTCTTAAATAATTTTTATACTATACCAATATGAACTGCAAATTACATTTTTTTGCACGATTTTTCACACACCCGTACAATACACGAGCTCAAAAACCTAGTAATAGTTAATAAATAAACAATTTTTTAACCCACCATGTGTATATACGCATACGGTATCTCATCTTTTTAGTTTACGTTCTATAACATTATATATATATATATATATATATATATATATATATATATATATATATATATATATATATATATATATATATATATATATATATATATATATATATAAATTACAAAAGATAGATTAGAAGATTAGATCGATAGATAGATAAATAGATACATAGATAGAGGATAGATAAGAGATAAATGTAAGTATAGTGAAAAGAATAAAAATCCCGAATTCGTGTTAGTTGCTAGTTGAATCGGTGTAACCGAGAGTATTTTAGATGATCACGATGATGATTCTATGAAGATGACGAAAATCACTACCGTATCATGATGTTCTGAATATGTAACTCGATGTTTATGAATGTGCGAGAGTTGGTTACAAGGCTGTTTTGTTCTGGAAAACACCTGGATAAAGTGTGAATTATATGTTCATACAAACTATAATGTCGTCCCAAATTAGCTGTTTTGTAGTAGTGAGGCTTAGCAAACTATAGGCCATGATACTATTTATATGTTCATACTATCGCTCTTACATCACTTAAAATGGATCTAATGCACAATATCTATTTTCTGACTTAACATATGGATTGTTGAACTTTCCTAATTATATTGAAGATCACATTGTTTACATATTTATAATTTTATTAAAAACAATTAAAAAAAAATAATTATTAAGAATTAAGAACTCATACTAAAAAAAACATACTTGAGGTTAAGACATATATGAAAATTGATGATCGAACTTCTTTAATTTATTTTCATTTATGTCATTATTACACAGAACTACTATTTATTACTTTAACAATATTAGATATATAATGGAAAAGTTCGAATGCATATATTTAGATTAAAATAGGAATAATTGAATCAATCAAAATTTATTAAACAAGAAACATAAATAAAAAAGTCATACAGAATATATGGCTAACCTGTTGCCAAGAAGAGAATGAAGATGAACAATGAGTTCTTCTTCTTGAGGTGAAAAAGCGCCACGTTTAAGGTCCGGCCTCAAGTAATTAATCCACCTAAGCCGACAACTTTTACCGCATCTTTGTAACCCGGAATTACGAGCAATGTCACTCCAACAACCTTGACCATTAGTAATCATATAATTCATAAGTTTCTCATCTTCTTCAGGTGACCACAACCCTTTTCTCATTTTCACTGACATCATCGCGTTAGTACCATTCGATAACATATTATTCGTGTCGCTAATACTATCTCCTATAGGTTTCCTCATTAATTTTCAATATATTTACACGTACACACAATGAAACACAATGTGTTAATTAAAAGAAAGAGAGATGAGAGAAAAATGGAGCTTTATTTTTGAATGATAAAAGCTTAGAAAAAGTAGTTCTGATTTGGAGAAGTTGATTAGTTTATAAATAAACAGCCAAATCTACCTGTGTTTGTTTGTTTGTGGAAGAGAGATACGAATGAAATTGGTGATGATGATGATGAAGACGGCAGTGGGGTTTGCTTAGAAATGGGTCATTGAATAGAAAAAAAAAAAAAGAAAAATACTATCATAGTATTGTGATGTGGAGATAAATTTGGAGTTTTTGAGAGGTTTTGAGGGTTTTTGAGTGTAATGTGGAAATATAATTTATTTTTTTTTTTTTTCGATAAAAGAGATAATAATATAATTTATTAATGGGATTTAAAAGTCAATTTTTTGTTATCAAAAACTTTTGAGTTATGTCATAAGATTAGAAGTCGAATGATAATCAATAATAATAATAATAATAATATTAATATAAAATTAGGGACCTATTAATGAAAACTTCATCACACATACGTATAAAGATTTGAGGTGTCATAATACCTCTCTGTCGATCATGTATTTGAGTAATCCATCATCCGTCATTTTTAATACTCGTCAAGGGCCTCATTTTCATCAAATGGCACCAAATATGTATCGAAATCATTTTTGAAGCCTTGTCGTTTGGTGTTGATTTCCCAGGATTCCCCCACTTTTAAATGTCCTTTTACCCTCTGGTGTAACAATGCTACATTACCTTTTTTTTTTTTTTTTTTTTTTTTTTTTTTTTTTTTTTAGTTCAACGGAGTGGCTGGACTATTTTTATAATTCTATATATGCATCAAAAGGAGAAAATAAGGAGTTAGGTTCGGTTACGACGTCGCATCTTCGGATTAGTCATCTAATCTCGGTTTCTACAACAAGTCTAATAGTGTTAGTTGTTAGATAATTTATATCATAAGTTCTAAGTTTTTATTGTTTCATTGGTATAAAATAATTATACAATCAATCATATTGTTCGCCTATCGCGAAGCCAGGATTTCAATGAGTGCTGTCACATAAAATAATTTAATGCTCCGTATCACACCCCTCCAAATTACCATCTGACGGCGTGTTAATTCCGGTCTCACAGTTAACAGTTACGCCCTCTATATGAGACGTTTAAAGCAATCGCATTTAATTTTATTCAAAAATTAACTTTCAAAAACACAAGTCAATAATCCCAAAATAGAAACACTGTTGTGATCGTAACCACAAGCCAACAGTATTTAAACAGTATAAAAGTTTTAAATGCGAAAGTAAATAATATTCTTTAAAATCAAATGCTGACTCCACGGCCAGTCATGCAGCAAACACATCGGAAGCATACCTCTTAAGGACCTGAGAATAACAACACGCAAAAACAGGTCAACAAATAATGTTGGTGAATCTACAAGTTTAAAGTAATGTAACGGTATCTAAAAAACAGTTATCAGAAAAATAGTTTTAGTTTCCTTGACCACGAGATTCTATCGTTTGCATAAACCGAGCACCTGAATACTAGCAATGACCCGAGTATAGAAGCCACTATACCCGACCTTACCTCGTAAAATGTTATACACTTGTTCAAATGTATTTAATGTTCAAAGTAAATGCACCACTGTTTTTATAGCGGGTGAGGTTGTCAACCTAACGGATCCGTCCATCTAAATTGTGCTTACACCGATGGTATTAAAAGTATTCAAGCTAGATGCTTTTTGAACAAACTCATTATGCATATGTGTAGTACTCATGTCAATATAAAAGTATTTGAAAATGTAAATATAACAGCGTGTATTCTCATCCCTGAAAAACATGTAAAAAGCGGGCCTGTAGACTCACCATAGAATAAGCTCGGAATGAAAGACAAACGACTTGTACGGTTTAGACCCGAGTAATGCAACCTAAGTATACGTATGTAGGTTGGTCAATATATGTACCTTATATAAGTGTGGTTTCATAGTGTACGTTGTCTTATTGCTCGACTCGACGCGTTCTAAAGTAAAAGTCAACTATATCATGCAAGTCAAACAAAGTCAACCGAAGTCAAACCGAAAGTCAAACTTGGTCAAAGTAGTAAACTAAAGTCAACATCAGTAGGTTCATGTCAAATATTGGTCAACATGTCAAACCTAAGTCAAACAATACGTTTTAGGTCATGAATGATCATTTTCACAATTTCAGTTTATCGTCATGCACAAAATTTATGAACACGTAGCATACTTAGCACATTATCTCATAGTACAAAATTCAAGTAAATATGACAAACTCCAGATCAAAAATATACTTAAAATTGATTCCAAAAAGTCCAGCCAGGGACTCATACGACAATTAAAAGTCAGGAATCAGAAGGGATACATTTGGGGTTTGCCAAGTCAGTTTCTGACCGCGCACTGATTTCATTTTGGCTATAACCGGAGTTAGGAATATGAAATTGATACAAGACCAGTGGCCATAGTTCAAAGGCAAATCAAATTAACACATATCAAAAATCTAGCAACTTTTATTTAGCCAATTTGTACAGTTTATTCGTGCAAGTTGAACATTCAGTTTTCAGCTCAAATCAGAATTCAAATAAAGTATGGCTCTATTGTACTCAATGCATAAGATTTCAGAGATTGACATAAACTAACAATAAGTCACATATAATGTTAAGTTTCATTTCCAATAAGAATACATGCTCAATCAATATACAAAATCCACATAGTACAAAACCGTGTTCAATTTACAGATTCGATTCTCATTTAGTTAGTCACATTTGCATACGATTATCCGAAGATCTAGATACAATTAGCCTATGATATCCACATGAAAGATGAAGTACTTTTTGTCTACTTTTCAAATATGCAAATCTTTAATCACAAAAGTTAACACATTTTATCATACAAGGTTATTTTCATGCAAGTGCTGTATAAAACTACATTTACACTAATTCTAGCATATCTCGGGCTATACATAAGCAAACGACATGATATCCTAGTCTAACTTGAGTGTTTTTAAATTATATTTCCAGTGGTATAAGTCTCACATGTTAATTCGTTTTCTATCAATACCAGATTTCTGATCAAGCAACAAAAACACAACGATAATTCAAATCGACATAACTTAATCATACGGAAACGAAATCAAGCGAATCCAAAGCTTAAACTCAATAGTTTTTCTCAAGGAATCTGATTATAACATAATAATTAACATTTGAAAAACTTAATTTTTCTGATCAAGCAAATACAAATTCGTTTTTAAACCCTAGCGCATCAAACAATCAAAATAACGATAACGATTAACACGTACGCGTATAGAATTGAGCAATTGACAACATAACTATAAAACTCACATGAAAATTAGATTTTAAGAATTAGGGTTTATGCAATTATACCTTTGATCGCTAAAAGAATTATATCAACGCGTAGAGGAGATCGGGAATTACAACTTTCGTGTTCAAGGTTTTGTCAAAAAGTGAAAATTGAATGGTGGTAGTGGTGATGGTGGTCGACGGTTTTGGGAGCCAGGGAGAGAGTCGACTGCTTTTTTTTTTGTAAGGGTTATTATGCAGTAAAATTAGGTTAAGTCTTGTATTATATAGTTAGGGCCTAACACAAATTAGCATGGATTAGTCACTAGTGGCCCAAAGTGGAAAGAAAAGGGGTGGGATAGTGGGTTTCGGCTGATGGGCCCCATGGGAGTGTTCCCGGGCTCGTATTTTGTAATCCCGTGTAATCGTGGTCCGTTTTAAGTGCCGTTTAGTCGTACCGAAGGCCCAGAACGCTAACCCGATCGTTAAACGCAACCAATTGTTTAATTTATTAAAAACCCAATAAATTAAATATTTTAAAAAGTTAATAATTAATAAAATTAATTATTAAAATAAACCAGAGCGTTTCGTTGCTCAAAAAGCTATGATCAAAATCGTATCGTTTTTATCGTATTTCATTATCCGAAATATTTATTTGAATTAATATCAACCCATATTAATTATTAAAACCCTCCGAAGATCAATTATGCATTTAATACACGTAAACACATAAAAGTTAAATAATCGCCGTTAAATAAACTAACGGAAGGTTAACGGAAGTAACGGAAAAATCAGGGTTGTTACATTACCCACATGTTATTGAAAATTTTGTCCCGAAAATTTAGTGATCGTCTGCTGAAGTAGTTTCCTCGGGAAACAGTTGCGGATATTTCAGCCTCATCTGGTCTTAACGCTCCCACGTGAACTCTGGTCCTCTTCTCGCGTTCCACCGAACTTTTACGATAGGAATTCTGCTTTGCTTCAACTTTTTGACCTCACGGCCCAAGATTTCAACAGGCTCCTCAATGAAATGAAGTTTGTCGTCGATACGTAGTTCCTCTAAAGGAATAATCAAATTATCATCGGCTAGGCACTTCTTTAGATTGGATACAGGGAAAACGTCATGAATACCGCTGAGTGCTTGTGGCAGTTCCAATCTGTAAGCTACTGGTCCAACTCTTTCAGTTATCTCAAAAGGTCCAACATATCTAGGACTCAGTTTACCTCGTTTCCCAAATCGTACAACACCCTTCCAAGGTGATACCTTAAGCATAACCTTGTCTCTAACTTGGAACTCTATGTACTTTCGTCTAACATCGACGTAACTCTTTTGACGACTTCGATCCGTTCTCAATCGTTCCTGAATCTGTAGAACTTTCTCAGTTGTCTCCTGAATAATCTCAGGACCTGTCAACTGACTATCTCCCAATTCGCTCCAACAAACGGGAGATCTACACTTCCTTCCATACAATGCTTCAAAAGGTGCAGCTTTAATACTCGCATGGTAGCTGTTATTGTATGAGAACTCAGCTAGTGGTAAATACTTATCCCATCCGTTTCCGAAATCAATGACACACGCTCTCAACATGTCCTCAAAAGTCTGAATAGTTCGTTCGCTCTGGCCATCCGTCTGGGGGTGATATGCTGTACTCATATCTAAATGGGTTCCCATTACTTTCTGCAATGATTGCCAAAACCTGGAAGTAAATCTGCTGTCGCGGTCGGATATAATGGATATAGGCACTCCATGCGTAGAGACAACTTCCTTAATATAGATCTGAGCCAACTTCTCCATTTTATCAGTTTCCCTTATCGGTAAGAAGTGTGCGGACTTAGTGAGATGATCTACGATAACCCAAATAGTATCGTGACCTCTCGCCGTTTTCGGCAGTTTCGTAATGAAGTCCATGGAAATACCTTCCCACTTCCACTGGGGAATCTCTAGTTGAGTTAATAATCATGATGGCTTCTGATGCTCAGCCTTGACTTTAGCGCAAGTCAAGCACTTCCCGACATAAGTAGCAATGTCAGCTTTCAAATTCGGCCACCAATAAAATGCCTTTAAATCTTGGTACATTTTATCTGATCCCGGATGAATTGAGTATCTCGACTTGTGTGCTTCCTCCAACACTAGTTCTCTCAATCCACCAAATTTTGGTACCCAAATTCGGTTAGCAAAGTACCGTGTTTCATCCTCCTTGATGTCAAACTTCTTATCCATCCCTTTGAGAAATTCAACATCAACATTCTATTGTTTCATGGCTTCTTGTTGTGCTTCGCGGATTTGTGATGTGAGATTCGTACGGACAACTAAATTAAGCGCTTTAACCCTAAGAGGTTTCTCTCGCTCCTTTCTGCTTAAGGTGCCACAACATTTGTCTTGCCCGGATGGTTTTGAAGTTCGCAGTTATAATCGTTAAGTAGTTCCATCCAACGTCGTTGTCTCATGTTAAGCTGTTTCTGATCGAATATGTGCTGTAAACTCTTATGGTCAGTGAAGATAGTGAACTTGGTTCCAAACAGGTAGTGTCTCCACATTTTAAGTGCAAAGACAACAGCTCCTAACTCAAGATCGTGCGTAGTGTAGTTCTGCTCGTGTATCTTTAACTGACGCGATCCATAAGCAATAACCTTGTTTCGTTGCATAAGCACGCAACCCATTCCTTGACGTGAGGCATCACAATAAACAACAAAATCTTCACTTCCATCGGGTAGAGACAATACTGGTGCAGTTGTTAACTTCTCCTTCAACAACTGAAATGCAGTCTCTTGCGGTTCTGACCACTCAAACTTCTTGCCCTTATGAGTCAATGCGGTTAATGGTCGGGAAATCTTAGAGAATCCTTCAATGAATCTCCTGTAGTAACCAGCTAGACCAAAAAATTGCTTAATCTGCGTTGGCGTCTTTGGAGTTTCCCAATTCTTAACCGACTCAATCTTTGCTGGATCGACCTGTATTCCATTGGCCCCTACAACATGGCCAAGAAATTGTACTTCTGGTAACCAAAATTCACACTTAGAGAACTTTGCATACAACTGCTCTTCTCTAAGCATAGTCAATATCGAACGTAGATGCTGCTCGTGCTCTTCTCTGTTCTTGGAGTACACCAATATATCCTCAATGAACACAATGACGAATTTATCTAGGTATGGCTTACACACACGGTTCATGAGGTCCATGAACACTGTTGGTGCGTTAGTCAAACCAAATGACATCACTGTAAACTCGTAATGGCCATAACATGTTCTAAACGCTGTCTTCGGGACATCAGCTTCTTTGACTCTCAATTGATGATACCCGGATCTCAAATCAATCTTTGAATAACAACTAGATCCTTGTAGCTGATCAAATAAGTCATCAATCCTCGGTAGCGGATACCGATTCTTGATTGTCAACTTGTTCAATTCTCTGTAGTCGATACACAATCTCATCGACCCATCCTTCTTCTTAATAAACAGGACCGGAGCTCCTCAAGGCGAAGAACTCGGTCGAATAAATCCCTTGTCTAACAACTCTTGCAATTGACTAGACAACTCTTGAAGTTCTGGGGTGCAAGTCTGTACGGTGCTCGAGCCACCGGTGCCGCTCCTAGCACTAAGTCTATCTGAAACACAACTTCTCAATGCGGTGGGAGACCAGGTAATTCCTCCGGAAAAACTTCAAGAAATTCCTTAACTATAGGAACGTCTTCGGGTCTCCTTTCTTCTGGTACAATTTGGCTTACATGAGCCAAGAACGTGATACATCCCTTTCTCACATACTTCTGGACTTTCTAGCAGTTAATGAGATGTAATTGTGAGCCATTCTTTTCACCATAAATCATCATAGGTTCACCGTCAGCAATAGGAATATGAATAGCCTTTAGGTCACAGACCACCTCGGCTTTGTTACCAGCTAACCAATCCATTCCAACCACAAGATCAAAACTTCTCAGTTTAATAGGTATCACATTAATGCTAAAGGGCTTACTTTCTAACGTCAAAGTACAATCACGATAAATCTTATCAGCTCTCATCAAGTTACCATTCCCTAGTTCTATGGAATACACGTTATCTAAGGAAGAAACAGGTTTCTTCACATTGTGACAAATATCCTTAGATATAAAACTTCTATCGGCGCCAGTATCAAACAAAACATAAACAGGTTGATCATCAAGTGAAAACGTACCCGTGACTAGCTTTGGATCATCACGAGCTTCCGCAGAATTGATGTTAAACGCCCTTCCTCAAGCATTCCCATTGTTGTTCTTAGGACAGTCCTTCTTAAAATGACCCGGCTGTCCACAACCATAACAGTTCTTACCACCATTAGCATTGTTCGCGTTGCTTGCAGTGCTGTTGTTGGTGTTGCCGTTGAGATTAACCTTGCAATCTTTTGACAAATGACCAAACTTCTTACAACGGTCACAATTTAAAATAGAACAATTCCCAGTATGATGCTTGCCACACTTCTGACATTGTGGCTTTTTGCCCTTATACCCGGAGTTAGTTCCTGTTGTTCCAGTGTCGTTACGGTAAGAATCTTGCTTTTTGAACGGCTGTTGATTGAAATTCTTGTCCTGACCACCGTTCCACTTCCTCTTACCATCGTTTGACCTATTCTCATTCACTGTAGTGCCCTTCCCTCTCTAGGCAATCTGATCCAACAGCAAACTAGCCATGTCAATAGCTTCCTGCACATTTGCGGGTTTTGAAGTAGTGACCCCGCCTTGAATATTCTCACTCAGACCTTCAATGTACAGTTCCACCTTACGCCTTTCCGGAGTTACCATTTCAGGACACATTAACGCCAGCTCAAAGAACCTCTTATTATAGGCGGTGAGATCGTTGCCTACTAACTTCAACTCTCGGTACTCGCGTTCAATTTTCTTAACCTCGTTCCTCGAACAATACTCTTCGATCATTCTTTGCTTCACAGTGTCCCAAAGTAGGGCATAAGCATGATCATGGCCCAGGGATTGAGCATAGTTGTTCCATCAAGTGAGCGTACTGTCTGCCAGTGTGCCCGTTGCAAAGCCTACCATGTCGTTATCATTACAACCACTAATGCGGAAAACCGAATAGCTTCTCAAACCACCTAGTGAGACCAACTGGCCCCTCAGTTCCGTTGAAAGAATGCGGGTTGCAACTAGTGAACGTTTTGTAAGAACATCCATTACGGCCTTGTGTGCCGTTTCCATTGGTGTTGCTCGAGCCACTACGATCATTACTGTTTCGAGCGTTGTTGAATTCTCTTAGTAGTTCAGCTCTTTCAGCCGCGATTCCTTCGGCGACCATTCCAACTAATGCTTCCAAACTATCTAGGGATTCAGCAAAAAAGAGGTTTCTCCTATAAACAGGAGAACAAGACAGAAGCATAACACAATGGATTACAATTCATACTTTCACACTCTCAACTCTTCTTCGATGGCGTAAAGCAGTTCACATACTAGCTACCTTCGGGGAATCGCAAACGAAGAGAAATTCACCCATATTAAACCGTTTCTGTAGTTTAAAGTTTGTATTCTCATTCATTCAATATGGTCTGCCAAGAATTGTACAAATAATTGGCACACCCAGCGGGACACAAAATACATATTGTGTTTAAAAAAGTACAAAATCGACGACATGACCGGCTCTAGTCACACACCACCTGGGTGAACTCAACTCATTGAGATGTCAACCCAAGACCAACCACGATTGGAGCCTGGAAATATGAGTGCGCCAATTACACCCCTTCCCATCCACAGTAACGTTTCCTCGCCAGGAGAATCATTACCAATAGTGAGCAGAATGTTCGATTTGGACAATCATCAAGGAGCTAAGAGCCGATGGGATTCTTAGAGGTAAAAGGGTTCCTACACGCAAAATAAGGCAGTTAAAGGGAAAACAGATGCAGCAACGCGAGCTAACCAATCCACAGGAACAACCCACCACTTACAATATTAGGTAAGCCCCGGAACCTCTCAAGTAGACTCATCCCAAGCGCCAAACGCCCTAACGCTATTCTAATACCTAAATTGGAACGGACTGAGACCTTATAATCAATATATGGGACCTGAAACCTTACCACCTGTGTACCAAACCCCAACCATTGTGGAAATAGTACCCGCACCTTTCCTACCAAACACCCCATTCGTATTCGAAGCATTCCAAAAAAATTACCCTGCCTAGAATTACCAACCAACCGAATGGATACAACATCAAAAGAATAATGCTGAGAGGAACCTAAGCGACAACTCGAAGATCCCCTTCGCCCTTGACCAGCCGTACACAAGTACTCTAGGACAGGGCATCCATGACAATAGCTCGAGTAGGATAGGATCATCCTAGAAAAAACAATGCCTAGATAAAGCCGTACTGACAATAGACACTCAGACACCCTACCTAAAAAGGCAAAAAAGGTACGGTACGAAGGAGCAGGGAGATATAACTTTCCCTTCAATAGGTACGTTCACCCCATCAAAATTACCTGTTACCATAAGCGGAAAAATCTTCAACAGAACGGTTCACATGGTTTACCTAGATGGAGGAAGCACCTGCGATGTCATGTACAAACATTGTTTCGTCTAGCTTCGTCGAGCCATCAAGGCTCGTTTGACATCATCCCGACCCCCTTAGTGGGATTCTCTGGAGAAAGATGTTGGCCTCTCGGGGAAATTGAGCTAGATTTTACATTGGGAGAACCACCATTCATAAGAACCGAAACTTTAGACCTCGTTGTGGTACGATCGAACTCTCCGCACAATATCTTGTTGGGGAGAGGAGCAATGAGAAAGATGGGGATGATAGTGTCAACTGTGCATCAACTAGTCAAATTTCACACTCTCGCGGGGATTGGAACACTTATCTCTACTTACGTCTAAGAAAAGATATTTCTAGCTGTCAAAAGGTCAGAAGAAGAACCCGGAGAGGTATAACACGAGGAGCCCGAAGAGAAAACGCAGTAGGAAAGAATATCCATTAACCTTATGTTTCCCGAACAACAAGTAAGTATTGGGAGTAACCTAACCCCAGAATTGAAACAAAAGCTTCGAAAATTGCTACAAGAAAACGTTGATATATTTTCCTGGGAATACAGCGACATTAAAGGAATCCCAAGGTCCATCAACATACAGGGTTCATCATTCTCGGTCCCAAGGTCCATCAACATATAGGGTTCATCATTCTCTACGGAGAACCTTCTCAATGAACACAAACACCTCGAACCAGTGAACCAAAAGAAAAGAAACTTAGCAATCGAAAGGGACGAAGTCGTATGCATAGAAGTGAAAGAACTGTTGAAAGCCAGTATAATTCGAGAAGCTAAGTATCCATCTTGGGTGGCCAACCCCGTCATTGTAAAGAAGTCCGACGGCGGTTGGTAAATATGCGTGGATTTCACAAATATCAATAAAGCCTGCCCCAAAAGATTGCTACCCCTTAGCGGATATTGATTGGAAGGTGGAATCCCTGAATGGGTACGAATTCAAAAGTTTCCTAGATGCATACTAAGGTTACCATCAAATACAAATGGCAGCAGAAGACTAGGAGAAGACATCATTCTTCACCAGCAAAGGAATCTACTATTACCAAAAGATGCCGTTTGGACTAAAGAATGCCGGAGCCACGTACCAAAGATTGGTGGATAATGTCCGTTAAAGACAGCTTGGTCGAAATCTTGAAGCATACGTCGATGACATGGTCATCAAAATTCAAGAGGATACAGATTTGTTGGGTGACATACAGGAAACTTTCAATACACTCCGTTCAATCTGCATGAAGCTAAACCTGAAGAAATGTTCCTTCGGTGTTGAGGAGGGAAAATTCCTAGGAAATTACATCACCCAAACGGGGATACAAGCAAATCCAGAAAAGATTGACAAACTGAAACAATTGCAGGCCCCAACTATTGTCAAAGAAATGCAAATCCTGAATGGAAAATTAGCTTCGCTGAGACGATTCCTATCCCGAGGAGCAAATAAGCAACTTCCCTTCTTCAAAACACTAAAAGGATGCCTCAATAAGAAGAAAATAGTCCGAAATGAAGAAGCTGAGAAAGCCTTTGTCGAAATGAAAATGCACATTGCTAATCTCCCAACCTTAACGTCACCTTTGAAAGGAGAAACCTTATACCCATACCTAGCCGCCTCAAAGGAGTGCATAAGTGCTATCCTAGTGTCTGAGCGTGAATGAAGGCAAACTCCAATATACTTCGTTAGCAGGGTTCTTCAAAATGCCGAAGCAAATTATCCTGAATTGGAAAATCTCACGCTTGCATTGGTACATACGGCGAGGAAGTTGTGAAGGTACTTCCAAGCTTAACCCATAGTGGTACTCACTGAAAAACCGATCCGACAAGTACTCACGAAGCCCGAGAAGTCAGGAAGAATGGCCAAGTGGGCAATTGAACTTGGAAAGCACGTTATTGAATTCCAAGCAAGGCACTCGATCAAAGGAAAAGTCCTGGTAGACTTCATGGCCGAAATAGCCACGAACGAAGAAGAAAACGTTGCAAGTACCACACAAGTCATTGTACCAACGGTGGAAGAAGAAGAATGGAAACTGTATACCAATGGAGCATCAAGCTCTAATGGATCAGGAGCAGGGTTGATGTTGGTTAACCCCTCGAAGGTCAGGAATTCACATACGCCTTATGTTTTGAGTTTCAAATCACTAACAACGAAGCCGAATACGAAGCACTGCTTGCTGGACTAAGGTTAGCAAAAGAAATGAAGATTCGCCACTTGCGAGCCTTCGTTGATTTGCAGTTAGTCACGAACCAAGTCACGGGAACATTAGAAGCAAGACAACCATCCATCCAACAGTACCTTGCAAAAACGAAGGAATTGATTGAAGGTTTCAATAGTTTCGCCATTGATCATGTGCGACGAAGCCAAAATAAAAAACGATGCACTAAGAAAGCTCGCTTCACTTACCTTCGAACATTTGGCGAAAAGGGTGTTAGTAGAGGTGCTCGAGGACAAGTCAATTTTAGAAAAGGAGGTGGATGATCTAATTCAGGAAGACGAAAAGACATGGATGACACCCATAAGGGAATACTTGGAACATGGGATCCTACCCGAAGACAAGAACGAAGCAAGGAAGATCCGAGTGAAGATACCAACATACAAGCTTATGAATGGAAGGCTATACCGAAGGTCATTCCTAACGCTACGGCTTCGTAGTGCTGGGCCCAGTCAAGCTTTGATCATTATCCAAGAAATGCACGAAGGGATCTATGGCCTACATTCAGGTCCCCGATCAGTAGTGACGAAAATCATGAGAACTGGATACTACTGGCCAACCATGCACCAGGATACCGTCTCAACGTTGCAAACCTGTGAATCCTGCCAAATCCACACGAAAGTACAAAGACAACCCAAGCAAGAGCTAGTCTCCGTCACATCCGCTTGGCCCTTCATGAAATGTGGAATTGATATCGTAGGGTCTTTGCCAGACACACCAAGGAAGATCGGGTTCTTACTCGTAGCAGTGGATTATTTCATCAAGTGGACTGAAGCGAAACCAATGGCGACAATAATAGGGAAGCACGTGGAGAATTTTGTTTGGGAATTCATTGTCTGTAGGTTCGGAGTACCTAATGAAATAGTATCCGATAACGGGAAGCAATTTGCAAAGGGAGTGTTCCCAAAATTCTACAATAGGATGAACATCCAATAAAACTTCATTTCTGTATACCATCCTCAGGGGAATGGTTAAGTAGAGGTAACTAACCGAGACATTGTAAAAGGGTTAGAAAAGTGATCTGGAAAATGTGAAAAGTGATGGATAGATGCGCTCTCTTTGATTTTATGGGTTCACCGAACCACTCAAAGAGAAGTAATGGTGAATCGCCTTACAGCCTAGCTTATGGAACAGAGGCAATTTTCCCAGCAGAAATACAGGTATTAACTGGCAGAACTGCCAACCCGGAGAACAATGAGGAAAACCTTCGAATCAACCTAGACTTACTAAAAGAACGAAGGGAAGTTGCGTTGATCCGTGAGGCTTCTGATAAGAAAATAGTCGAAGGTTTCACGACCCGTCCTAATCCATCAGGACGAGTACATTACACTTGGTTACATCGCGAGGTACTTGACCTCTATATGATACATTTTACAAATATTGCATTCGTTTTTAAAAGACAAACTTTCATTACATCGAAAGTTGACGACATGCATACCATTTCATAATATATCCAACTATAATTGACTTAATAATAATCTTAATGAACTCGATGACTCGAATGCAACGTCTTTTGAAATATGTCATGAATGACTCCAAGTAATGTCTCTAATATGAGCAAATGCACAGCGGAAGATTTCTTTCATACCTGAGAATAAACATGCTTTCAAGTGTCAACCAAAAGGTTGGTGAGTTCATTAGTTTATCATAATCATTCATTTTCATCATTTTAATAGACCACAAGATTTTCATTTCTCATAAATACACATCTCATATCAGGCATTTCGCAAACTGCATAGAGATAAAAATCATTCATATGGATTAAACACCTGGTAACCGACCTTAACAAGATGCATATAGAATATCCCCCAGTATACAGCGCGCAGCTAATATACTAAATGATACCTTGAAGTACTAAAGCATCCATACCCTGGATGGGGCTCGTTGGACCCGATAGATCTACCTTTAGGATTCGCGTCAATTAGGGGCCATTTCCCTAATTCTTAGGTTACCAGACTTGAAGGGGCGATATTCAGTTTAATAATCCAACCATATAATGTAGTTTTCGATTACTTGTGTCTATTTCGTAAAATATTTATAAAAGCAGCGCATGTATTCTCAGTCCCAAAAATATATATTGCAAAAGCATTTAAAAAGGGAGCAAATGAAACTCACTATACTGTATTTTGTAGTAAAAATACATATGACGACATTGAACAAGTGCAGGGTTGGCCTCGGATTCACAAACCTATATCAATTGTATATTTATTAACACGTGTAATTGTAATCGAGCGAGTTTATATAAATTATTATTAATAATATGCTTGTTATATTATATTTTATTTAGTTAAATTTAATATATTTAATTTGTATATTTTATATATACTAATATTTATCTTTCTTTATAACAGGTTATAAATAAAAACTTATACTAGGGTTTTTATATGATAAAAATATATTTATATATCAATTGATATCTTTTATAACTTAATTAGTATCATTAAAAAAAATAATATGGTGATATGTATTACTAATATTATAATAATGAAATTTTTATATACGATTATCTATTTGTAATAATTTTGATAATGATCAGTGATAATAATAATAATGATCTTTCATTTATAATTTTCTTGAAAACAATATATTTATTTTAAAAAATCTATTTTCGTAATCCTTCTAATTTCAAATATAATGATATTGATAATACTAATAATATTAATACCAGTATTAGTTCTCATTTTAACAAAGTGATAATAATTATAATGGTAATAGTTTTTAACAATAATAATATTAATGATAATAATCATGCTAATAATAATAATAATGATAGCATTAATAATAGTTCTTATGATAATAATAATAATTATAAGTATGGTAATAGCACTAATATTAATGATAATGATAATAGGTTGTATTATTTTTCTAGTAATGATAATAATAATCATAATCATAATAATAATGATAATACTTATAATAATAATTATAATGATAGTACTAATAATCATAATGATAATACTAGTATTACTAGTAATACTTTTCATAATAATAATACTAATAACAACATTAGTAATAACAATAATAAAAGATAATAATAATAATAATAATAATAATAATAATAATAATAATAATAATAATAATAATAATAATAATAATAATAATAATAATAATAATAATAATAATAATAATAAATAAATAAATAATAATGATAATGATAATAATAGTAATAAAAATAATAAGGTAATTAAATGACTACCTCAAAAGAAGCTTTAAAAAAAAATATTGTCGCGAACCGGACTCGAACCCCCGACCTCTCGAATACCCGTCACTCCTTTAAACCATCACGCCATATATATTTTTCTGATTAACATCACATTTGAATTATTTTAAACCCGTATTATTTAGTTTTTATTCTCTTCATCATCTTCAACACCACATCGATTGAGACTAAATCAATTCCTCATTTAATATTTGATGTAGAAATCAAAACAGCAACAACTATTATTTGTGATATCAGTTAACAGACACAAAAAAAATTAAAAAGAAAAATGAAGAACAGCCACTGTTTGCTCGAAATTTTTTTTGAAGAACTCAAATCTGAATCTCGAATTCTAGGAAGTATTAGACAAAAATTATAACACGAATTTTATTTCAAAACACTCCTAGAAACTTTCTAAATAATCAATTGCTTCATAAACTCAAGAACGAATTCAAATTTATTGAAGAACAAATTGTTTGACTTTTTAGAATTAAACTTTGACTCACGAATTGGAATACGATAGGAATAATTGGTTTTTGAAAACTTTCAGATAGATTAAATGGATGATTCCTAATAGGACTGCATTATTACATTTTCAAATTTGATTCAAATTCAAGGTTTTCATAAATTGACTCAAGAACAGAGTTTGAGTTCTGTGTTCTTCAAATAAACTTTTTGATTCTGTTCTTTTTGCTCGAATTGTATTGGTAGATAAATATATGGAGGTTATCAAATATTCTTACAGCTAATTGACTCAATTATCATTTGTTTTGTAGCTAAGATATGTCGACAGCAAATATTCTATCAGGTACGAAGGAAAATAAAAAAAAATAAAAGAAGACTTTGATGGCTAACAGAATTTGGATATACTTGTAGTTGAATTCGTTTTGGTACAGATTTGGGATTGATTGGAATCAATTCTTGCAAACAGAAACAAATTTTAACTACAGTTTGATCGATATGTTCAACTGAATGGGTACTGTATTCGTATAATTATTCTACATAATTAATATTAATAATTATAATTAATAATTATATTAATAATAATCTAAATACAAATAATATTAATAATAATAATAATAATAATAATAATAATAATAATAATAATAATAATAATAATAATAATAATAATAATAATAAGAGTAATAATAAGTCACAATAATAAAATCTTAATGGAATAGATAATAATAATATTAATAAACTAATAATAATAATGATAATAGAAATAATAATGATATTAATACTAATAAGAATAATAATACTAATAGTTATAATAATGTTTATAATGATATTATTAATGATAATATTAATAAATTATATTATTTTTATAATATTAATAATGATAATATATAACAATAATAATGATTCTTAATGATAATACATAATAATAATACTAGTAATGTCAAGTTACATGTTTCAATTTTTATATCTATATATATAATATATTATAATAATATTAATACTACAAATAATAATAATAATGAGAGTAATACTAATAATATCGATATAACAATTTATACTTATCAAATCTCATATATATATATATATATATACATATATATATATATATATATATACTATATATTAAATTAAAAATATTAATAATACTGATATCAATATTACTAATAAGAGTAATATAATAATTATATTTTAACTTGTAATTAAATTTATTATAATAATGTTACATATTATTAATTATGTAATACTATTACTATATAATAACATATTTTGAATATTTAATATGTATATATATTATATATATTACAACATACATATGATATTAATTGTGTACAAAATTCATACATATAATTTTTATATAACATCTTATTTATTTTTGTATATTACTCTACATGTTTAATTTAAATGATTAAATGGTATCATATTAATTCAAATTAGTATATATACTTATATTTATATTTACATATATATATTTATTCACATATTTATTGGCACACAATTTTTCGTGAATCGTCGGGAATGGTCAAAAAGGGCAAATGTATTCATGTAAACTATTCCAATGTTTTCGAGACTCAACATTACAGACTTTGCTTATCGTGTCAGAAACCTATAAAGATTAAGTTTAAATTTGGTCAGAAATTTCCGGGTCGTCACAGTACCTACCCGTTAAAGAAATTTCGCCCCCGAAATTTGATAGAGATCATCATGGCTGACAGTAAGTATATTTTCATGATGAATCTGAGTTATTAAATAGAGTTTTATCACTATTAAATAATATAGATAGAACGATTCAATTACTCGAAGCGTACGAATGAAGCTATCACTAAATAGTGAAATGTGATAGACAAGTTTTATCATAACTTTTCACTAGTCATGGTTGAATTCCGGAATTCAAGGGATTTAAAGATAGTCTTCGAAATCTATATAAAATTCGATTCTTCGGTAATTAAGGAAATTAAGATCTTCTTTGGTTAAATACAATAGGCTGTCTTAATTGCTCTGTCGGATATTTCACTATAAATCCGCCCTCTTCGTTTCCTTTATATTTGGAGTTCCATTCTTTTGTTTTTTCTCTTCCCGACTTTAAGTCAAGCGAATAATGATCCAGAATTCGTAGGTATGAAGTTTCCAATGAACATGACTAATGTTTTAAGATAGAAATTGTAATAGCACAATCTGACTTGTCAAATTACCAGAATTTCAAGGGAAAGATAGGACTATCAAGAAAAACATGTTCTTGATATGTTTATAGATTAGACAGAATGTAAGAGTCGTGTAACATGGCACATGATGACGTTATAGTCTGTAAATCATCATGTTTCATTAGAAACTCAGCATGACTTACTGTAATATAATCACGTTGATCAAGTGTCATTATATTATACTAACTCATGCATCAATTTCCAAGTCTACTTCACAAACATTCCTATTTTAAACTCGAAAGTTTACAGAATATAGAAACTAACAGTTTCTTATATAATGTAATACTGATAGCGCGAAGAGATTAATGATGTCAGACAAGAATAGTTATGAAAATTTCTTCAGAAATATGGATGATATTTATAATGAAAGATACGATGATATCTTAGAATTTCTAATATACATGGATGATGATGAAGATTTGTCCGTGAAGGTGTAGAGTCAGAAGCAAGGTATTCGCTAAAGATTTCAGCAGACACTGAATTATTTAGATTTTTTGAAAGGCAAGTTTAGTCTTTGTGATTTGTCCACGGCTTCCTTCATAGTTTCGCATAATCCGCTTTTTGGTACTAAATTTTCTATCGAACGTTCCCAACCTTCCATTCTTTATTATCAAACTTTTGGCTGTTTAGACCATCTACAATTTTGCTGTTTCTTCTGCATTTAATTCTACCATATCTGAATCATCGATTATCGATCCGAGTGGTTTCAAGAGAATTGTGTTTTTAGATGATTAAATACTGAAGGTAATGATCAAGCATATTTTCATAGGGTCAAGGTGAACCTACACTTGAGTGCATAAAAGGGGTTTAAGGACTAACAACATTCGAACCTCCGACACTTGGTCGTGGATAACCCACATCGGTATCGTTTCGATTCCGATAAGGTGGCCGATTTGAGAGTCCACCAACAATCTAGCATACGAGGTTGAGTGGCCCAAAGACATGAAGGTTTTATAGTTCAATACATACCTGAAAGTCTTTAGAGATCGTAAGAAGCTTTGTTCGTACGATAGAGATTTGTATGCTATAGTTTACGTATAAGTAAACAAGTGAACGTATATGTATTTAGGGTTTATGAGCAATATTTATAGGCTCACGAATTAGGGTTTAGGTAGAATCTCTTCCCTAATTAAATGCAATCTCATCCTTAACTAACTTTCGTTATGTAAGGAAGAGAATCCAACTTGATTATACCGTACACTCTTCTAGAATGTACCGGACCCTTATGAAAGTATACGAAACTCGCATCAGATGGTATAGGCGCATATTGTGCAGCTATACCCGTGCCACATGCCTTATATGGCAGTTTATGTACGTTCTAGGGCGTTGGATTCGCAATCCGCATAGTCTTGCGGATATGCGTATCATTAAGTCCCCCCAGTTCAATGTTATATACTATGCCAATAAGTGTATGGCGTCGAACTAATAAAATATCAGCACCGAATAATGCCCAATGATTACCTCTGATCTTAGAATTGTGTATTTTAACGTATAGGCAAGACACACGGGACATTATATGCGTGTATGTGTACCCAACCGCCATTTGCATTGAATGCAATATATTCGTATAGTTGAAAAATTGTCCTTTCGACTGTAATTCCTTCACCCGATGTAACAGCTATCACTATTTACCCTAGAGATAATGATGACAGCGTATGCAACTGCCTAGAGTTGCTATTGTACACTGATTGTTAACTCACGTAGATTGTTACACGTGTACGCTGAAGAATTATCCGTGTCATTTTCATTTATACTTTCCTATAAATAGGCAAATTACCCTTTTTGGATTTTACACGCTCCTCTTGATTTTCAAATTTTTCTATTTTTCCGGCCGCCATTTACTTTTCCGTTCGTATTCAGTTATCCGAAGGTCCGTGTTTTCTTTCCTTCCATCTTTTATTTACATTTTTTAATCTTGCATCGATCTGCCATGTCTTCTGATAAGAACGTCAAGAATATAGAGTCATCGATCACCGAATCAGAGATTCGCCGAATCGTGCAACAATATCCCCCTCTTGAGCAGTATTCCCCAATTGCCCCTTTGAATGGCCAACGGGCTAATGAACCACCGGAGTTAATGGTTGCAGTTTACGAGAAAGTTTTGGAGCTCGGCAACACCCGTATTCCGCCAACCCCTTTTTTCATGGACGTTCTTCGCCACTATTCTATCGGTATTAGCCAACTCCATCCGTATGGTGCCAATCGCATTTCTATTTTTGAAATGTGGTGTCGCGCCAACGGTCAAACGCCATCTTTAGCTATTTTTACCAATCTGTTTCGTGCCTCGATGAGTGACGAGAGCTGGTACTCTTTCGATAATGTTGCCAAGTTTTGTGTTACCCCGAAACAGGGTGTGAAGAGGGCGTGGAACAAATCATTTTTCTTTGGTAAAGCTACTTGCATTTCTGAAAAGTTTAATAGCATTCTCATCTGGTATTCTGGCAAGAAGGGGGAGAAAAACAAGCCTTTGCCGATTCCTTCTGAGGAAGATAAATTTTACAAGTCTTGCCTTAACCTTCAGCTTCCATCTCGTGTTTATCCCAATGTCCCCTTAGTTATCGGCTGCATTTCAACCGACTGGGCACGCGCTGATAAGCGTCCTGTTATAATTAAGAACAAGAAGGGTATATCCCTTTTTTACCTGCATTACATAGTATGTTTAGCTTCCTTTTTCTCATATTTGTATGTATTCGTGTATTTGCAGAGATGGATTTGAACGAGTTCATGCCGTTGAAGACGTCCGATGGCATTGTTTATGGACAGAAAGATCTGCACGATACTGATTCTGATGTGCACCCAGAAATTATCAAGGCTCCAACTAATCCAGCTGCTCCTGCTACGTCGAAGCGCAGGACAACCAGTCTTCGTCAAGAGAGAGAAACTGACGTGTCTTCCTTTGTTGAAATTCAGCGATCCCCTGTTGTTGAAACTTCGAAAGCGGCCGGAAAAAGGCCAATCATAGGTATGCACCTTGTATGCTCTGTTGTAGAACATTTCTATTTTACATTTATTACTATTATAAATATATTTCATTGTAATTCTTTATGTTGCAGCTATTAGCAATCCAATTAAAGTTGACCAAGAGGTACAATCTGCCAACCGTGCCCCTGCTCTAGAAGCCCAAGTATCCCAAACAGTTCCCATTCTTCATCAATCAACTGCAGATTTAAATGTTTCCTGTGAGCTTCCACCATTTCAAAGGCGCACCAACTTGTACTCGGATGCCTCTTCGCTTGACACTAGCCGCAACAAGCATGCTCGACTCAACATTCCGACCAGCTTTGATTTATCCCCGGACATGAATCTGGACTATTTTGAGGAGTTTTTTAAGATATATGTCCCTACTTTTTCCCAGCAATTCTCGGATCTAGGTGCCTGCGCTCCTTCTAATCTTGCTGCTAAGTTTGAGAATCTTTCTCCCGAGCAAGATCTTTTTGTTGACACGCAAGCTACGATGTTTTATCTTTGTTCAGCCATCTGAAACAAAAGTCTAATTCCATAATTCTCGGTCATAAACATCTATCGCATGAGCAAAGGGAGTTTGCCAAGCTTGATGCTGAAAAACAACAGATTTCTGAACAGCTTCATCAGGAGGTTGCTGCTCGTTTGAAAGCTGAAGATAGGAATACTCATCTTGAGGGTGAGTGCCAGCGTCTATTGAATGAAATCAAACATTCCGAAGCTGTTCGTGCTGATCTTGAGTCGCAAGTGAATAATCTGTCCCTACAACTTGGTACTGCATCGTCGAAAAACTGTCAGTTTAAAAAACAACTTGAGGAGTTGAATGCGGGGCGCCAGATAGTTGCTAATGAGCGTGATGATCTAAAGGCCAAGTGCGCAGGCCTCCAAACTGAATGCTCAAGCCTCAAAGCTGAATACTCGAGCATGAAATCTGAATACTCGACCTTAAGGTCCGGTCTTCCTGAGATTGCAAAGCATGTTATGGCTTGTCCGAGTATTCGCATTCCGTTTGGCAAGGCTATAGTTGCTGCATGTGCTCTTGAGCGATCGCGATTCTGGGATGTTGTGAAGTCAAACCTTTCTGTGCCGGATATTATTCCGACATCTATTTCAGATGAACTTGTGGAGGATGCTGATGGGAAATGTATGGAAGCCTGTGCGGATTTAGCAAGTTTAAGGATTCCCCGTCTGGAGGAATTGGCTGAGAATCGGAACTTTTCCTCCCGTCAAGTGGTTGACGATGATAAGGTAGATGGTGGGTTGGAGGGGCAGTGATTGTCCGCTTCCCACTGTGCTGTTTTTTGCCAGCGAGGGATGGGCCCGGTAGTTTAAGGGTTTCGCATCCCTATATCTATATTTATATTATTTTTGTCTTCAAAGCGGGATATACGTCTAATCGCTGCGAGCGATGATTGTATATTCTCCTTAGTGTAGGGCACCGTTCCAATTAAGCCACCCTTAGTATATTAGTAGGTAATAATTATTTTAAACAATATGCGGAGGAGTAGAATTTTATCTGCCTTTTCTTATACGATGTTGGAGTATAAGAGATTTTCTGTTTGCTAAAGGCATTTTAATATAAATATTGCTCTACTTATCGTGTATGAACGTTTGAATATATTTTTCTATATGCATTTCATATTTGTTTGCAAATTTGTAAGCGGTGTATTTGCATGCGCATTACAACATAGGAATAAATGTCATTCGCATATGACGGGAGCGACCCTTCTATATGCGCATGCTCTTTTTATTCTTTCATATTATCAAAGCAAACCAATGCTTATATATATTATACTCTTGAGTTTTAAATTATTTGTACGCATTGATAAACCAATATTGAATCCGTCTGTATAAGTAATCCAATGCTTATTTCAAGAGTCTTCTGGACAATCCAATGTTCGTGGAATGAACAAGTAACAAAACTTGTATTTTATAGTCATGACTTTGCAAGTCTCCGTCTTGCGCGGTATACGAGCATTTGAAACAAACCAATGTTTTACTACTGTTACCATTAGAGATAGTATTAGTAACCAAACTAAACTATGCCACTTGGGATTTGGAGTGTATCCCTCTGCAGCTTTAGGGGCATATAAGTAACAAAAATGCACAAATTAAGGGCTTAAATTGCATGATTCAATTTATAAAAAGTAATTCAAATGACAGGAATAGAAACATAACAAAATTTCAACAGATGTCTGGGTGATTAATCATACTGTTGCTATCTTTTGCTCTTTTGCGCCGTTTATTTTTACGCATGCAAGGCGCATCATGTCAATTTTGTTTCTAGCCTTTGTGCCCCTTCTTATTGCATTTCCCAGCAACCGTATTATATAGGTTATTCACCACGCAATTACTTCTTGGGTTTTTATTTTTTCTTACCGCTTTTAATGTGGCAGTGCCATCATGTACTTTAACCCGACGTTGCTTTCGTGGCGTTTTTCCTTTTGACTCTCTTTCACTTCCCTTTATCTTTTCACGGACTACCTTCATGAGTTTTTTGCTTGTATGGTGTTTTATCCAACCATTCATTCGATTGTCGTTGTTTTAAACGCCATAAACTTCCTGCTGATATAATGTCCGAGAATAAATTTCAACTTCAATTAGGGTAAAATATTTAATTTTTCTGCTATTTTATGCAACCTACCTCTTCCTGATGACCATGTTTGAATGATGTCAGTAGATATTCAGGTGCACGCGCTTTTCTTTATATCGAGCTCTTCAGGCGCATCATTTTTTTTACAATTATGCTGATTTTTTATGCTGCCCGCAAGCTGTTTTTAGGCTTTACCTGTGCGCTCATCCTTGCATTTTGCTTTTGCATCGCAAGTTGCCGTTTTTTGGCGTTAGGCAATTTTTCAACCTTTGCATGTGCGAATTCTTTCTTATTCCTTGGTTGGCGCTGTCTCGCTAAACCAGTAATGTGAGTGCGGATCTTTTTTCCGCAGTTTCTTTTGACTCCTTGGTTCGTGTTAACACTGTTTCTAAGATTTTTCGAACCCTGCATCTTATAATAACGTATAATATTTTTAAAACAGGTAGCCACAACACAGCTTTTATGCACCATAATTACATTATTAAGCGTTTATCTTAATTGTTGCTAACTTTAAAGTGAGCGATTTTGTTTCAAATACAAATTGGTGCTTGTACCTTTTTCTAGAAACTGCGACACTGCAATATTAAATATCAATTTGAAATATTTATGTACCTGTGAGTGTAGCGCTTCATGGGTCATCTGCTGCTCACTTGACTCTACATCCTTTTCTTTCTGCCTCATACCCTCTAGCCTCGTTCTGTTCTTCTCATCCACTTCTGATTTTATGGTTGCAATTCCCCGTTTTGTTGGGAATTTTAGCATGCCATGTATTGTCGACGATATGGCACCTAATTTAACGACCCATCAAAGTACATTTGACGACCATCGTTATCTTGGTCCCACAGCTTGATCATAACTCTATATGAATTTAATAAATAACCTTGCATTCTTTATTTAAAAAAAATTTCCTATAAAGGAAACCTATCAAAATATGTAAGTTTAGAAAAACCATACATTCTTACTTAACCAAAAGTTGACCAAAACAAAGTCAACAGCATCCACTATTAAATGTATCAAAAGAGAATGCAAGTTATTGTTTAACAAAAGCTACCATCATAAATATGCAGACTCTCTAAGCACAGCGGAAGCAATCAATCATGAACCTGAGAATAAAACATGCGAGTAACTGTCAACAAAAATGTTGAGTGAATTATAGGTTTAATATTGCAAACAATATTTAATACAAACCATAAAAATCTATGTTTGAAAACATAAAAACTCCTTTTTGGACCACAAAATTATATGCTAGAAAATATATAAAAACATTATTCCATTTACCGTGAGCCACCTGGTAACCACTTAGCCATTTATTTACCCTTGCCAAACACAATAAATAATATACACCAAACAAGTGTATCTACAACAAAATACGAAGTACTAAACATTCCGATTATAAATTGCTAGCGCGACTAGCTCGAAATGGGGTTGTCAAACCCGATAGATCTATCCATAGGATTCGCGTTCACCAGTAGAAACCAGTGATTACAGTTACCAGACTAGGGAATATTTTTGTTCAACTCACAATGAATAATTTAAACCAACTTCCACTTGTGTCCAATACGTAAAAATATAATGCATGTAATCTCATCCCAAAAGATTTAAATAGAAAAATGGCACTATAACTCACCTTAATAGCAAACGAAGTAACCACACAAATACGCGAACAGCAAATGAAGTAAAGTGATCCGGAATGATCACAACGCCGACCTATAAATAAAGCAGGTCGATATAAATAACTAACTTAGGTCAAGTCTTAGTATGATAGCTATTGTACATATTGCAAGTAGTCATAGAACAATACTCAACATGCATCGGTTTGATCAGAACAGCGTACGGACACACACTTTCTATTTTTAGAACGTTTCTATTTTTAGCAGGTTTCCATTTTTGGAAAGTTTCTATTTTTGGAAAGTTTCTATTTTTGGAAAGTTTCTATTTTTGAAAAGTTTCTATTTTTGGAAAGTTTCAAGTTAGAAAAGTTTTCTTATTTAGAAAGTCAACAAAAGTCAACTGAAAGTCAAAGTCAACCGAAAGTCAACTCAAAAGTCAACATTGGTCAAACATAGTCAACGTTAATTTTAAAAGTGTAAGTTGTAATAATAATGTAAGTTATAATGTTTATTAAAGTTAAATATGTCTAATTATGTCATAACATAAGTTTAATTAAATTATAATGAATTATTAAAGTTAATATAAGTTTAAATGATATAATTTATATAACATAAGTATTTAATTAATTAATTAAATATTAGTCATAATATAAGTATTATTAATTAATAATAAATTTTAAATCATGTCATAAGTATTATTAATTAATAATGAATTATTAATCATATCATAAGTTTCTAATTATAATTATTAAATCATAAGTATTTAATAATTATTTAATTAAATAATAACTAAGCCTTATAATAATTAAATAATTAATTAATCTTTATTATAAGTCTTATAATAATAATCTTATAATATAAGCTTAATACTTATCATAAGTATTTTCCATTAATAATAAAAGTATTATTAATCATAAGTTTAATTAAAATGTTAATTAAATCATAAGTAATAATTAAATGATATAATAAATATATATCATAAGTCTTAAATTATAATAATTACTTTTTATATCATAAGTAATTAAATGATAATGAAATTCATTATTTTTATCATAAGTTTAATAATTAATCACAAGTTTTAAATCAAAAGTTCATCGGGTCGTATCTTGAGCCCCGTGTGTCGGTTTTCGGCGAGCCTTACATATATCTCCGCCTAATCAAACCACCCGACACTTCGGTACACTCAAGAACACACCAAGAACAGCCCACAAGTCGTGGTGATCAGCCAAGACATCACTTGAAACTTTAATTCAATCAAAATCGTGTTTTAGACGCAACGGGTTATTCGTGGCTCGGATTTAGATGACCCGAACATGAAAGTGTTGGAATTCATCATATAAACAAGTTTCATGAACATATATGTCACAACCCGATTTCAACATTAAGCGGAAGAATATTTATAAACAAATTAATATGAAGTTTAACCTTTTAAACATGAATTCCAAAACTATATCAAGTCTAGAAAATATGCTTACAAAGTAAAAGAGCTAGTAAAGAGGATATACCTACTCCAAGTTAGGAGGTTAAAAGGATGATTAGGATGATGAAGAAGATGATGAATAAGCAAGCTCCTTACTTGAAGCCTCAAGCTTTGTATACCCACAAGCCTTTGCAAATCAACACCCTTGAACTTGGTTAGGATTTAGACACCAAAATGCAAGTAAAATCAAATGAAGAACACCCTTCTTCCTCCCCAAAATTTCGGCCAAAAATGGATAGATGGAGAGAGTTTTGATTTTTTTGAAAGAAACTAGTTAATGATGTGTGTGTATATTTGTGCAAGCATGCATGTACTTAGAGTGTTAATACAAATAACCAAGCAAGCATGGGGTGGGGTGTCTTGGAACCCCAAAACCGCCACCACCACCCCTTTCCCTTTTTTTATTTTTTTTTTCTTTTATAACTTTTATATAAAAGTCTTGCTAGTTTTATTTGATACTTGCACATATTTTTAATTTTATAAACCTTTTATAAAATTATATTTTATAAACCACTTATAAAATTATAAGACACACATAAGTTTAATCATATAAATAATTAAACTTGTATTTATAATTATCCAAATAATTATTTCAAGCATTTTATCTTTAGAAAACCAATTTCTAAAGTTCAAGTGTCGAGTATTAATTTTAAAGATCCAATCGTTAAAATAAATACTAAAAGGTGTTGTTGGCTTGTTATTGGGTATGACCCGACTTGGATCATAACATATTGGCCACATTAATTTATTATGTCTCTCGGGCATATGAAATACCTTCAGAAAGTTCGTCCCATCACTGATCCTAACACACTAACACACCCTAAAGTCACCAAATATGGTCACAAAGTCGGACCAAACCTGGTTCATACCAATATCACATTTCAATCTTAACAAAATACCACTTTGATCATATCTAGGGCTCCGGGAATCGAAACGACATGAATTCGGAGTCTAAAATTAAAGTCTTGATAAGAGGAACTCATCTAGACACCTTAATTTCACTTTTATAACAGTTAAGTTTACTGAAATGGTCGAATAGTCTGCAATTCACAATCAATCAAACCGAAAACATGTAATAACGAGTGATTCTATGCATACAATCATCAATACAACAATACACAAGTGCTATACTATCATAATAACATCAAAATACATATATAATTAGTAGGAATGAATAAAAATTGAAAAATTAGGGTTCATGAATATACCCCAATCGAAGAACAAAGGATGTAGTCGCGTAGAGAACGAAGAGTAGAATCCGGAAATGATAAAAGCCCTAAATCTTTAAGCTTGAAAAATGAAGATGATGATGATGGTATATGGTGGTGGTGATGGCAACATGAGGAGAGGAGGAAGGAGAAGAGAGAGAAAAAATGATTAGGTTAAATGAAAGAAATGAGCCAATTTTGATCATGTAATCTAATCTTTCAAAAATTGGCACAATACCTCCCTCCCCTTGATGATTTCGGCTGAAATATGAAGGGTGGGCCCCACTTGTGGGCCAACTTAGAGTATTTACTTGTGGCCCGAATTCCCGAACGAAGCCCGAAACACGAAAATACCGCTACGCGATTAAATATTCGGAGAGATAACATATACGTGACAAATAAAATATATAAACACTATATATATTCATATGACATAAAAATATCATATTTAATATATTTAGGACTTAAAAATCCCGAAAGCTCGACCGTTGGTTTGAAAACCGAAAAGATTCACCGGATAGAAATCCGCGACAAGTAGAAACGTACAATTTAAGATATGAATAAAATATTCATATAACACATAATAATTAATATATTATTACAAAAATAATAATATAGGTCATAGAAATGACGTGGCACGAATAACAGTTAACGGTCGTTAAATAATTAACGGCAAAAGATAACGGAAAAAGTAGGGTCGTTACACCTAACTTTTGCAAGGTGCTCCTGCTTAACAGTGCATTGTGCTCAGCTTTTGATTGGACTACAGCGTATTCAATTTCAACATCACTCTTCTTTTTATCATTAATGTCGTCTCGTAGCTCTAACCCAATTTTAATCGTTCCTAACGACGGGACCATTTCACCAGCAAAACCAAACAAAGTAGCTGCTTTCTTTTTTAACTGCGACCTAACTGACATAGGCAGCGACATGTAGCAATGTTCATACATTACATCTGTACCACAACCAGTGTCTACGCATAATCCCTTAAGCTCCTGATTGCAGCTTCTGATGTATCCTTTAACTATCACGGGTTTGTTCAACCAGTCCCTTTTACTTGTTTCGAATGAGATTCCTGCTTTTATCCAATCTCTAACCTTTCTCACTTTTGCTATCACGTTCTCACTTGTTATCGTATTTATGGTTTTTTCTGCTTCCCCTGCTTTTAGTTCGCTTTTCTTTCGCCACGAAAATTCTTTTTTCTGTCTTGACTTGTGGCCTTCTGCTTTAGCCGATTTCTTCAAATGCTGCAACCTTCCATTTTTTAGTTCTGCAACCACCCTCTCGATTAACTGCCTGCACTTATTAGTTTCGTGACCAAAATCATCATGAAAATAACAAAATTTGGTTTTATCCTTTTTTGCATAATCGGGTAGTGGTGTTGGTGCTTCGAACGTTTTACATACTGACTTAGTTTCCAATATCTCCTTTGGCGTTTTGCTGATATCTTTTATGATTGCATAATTATCATCATGAACGCTCTTGTTTCGGTAACTACCACCTCCTCTACTGTTGTTGTACCGTCGGTACTTATTGTTATTATGATAACTTCCGCCTTTGAGAGGGTTATTATTATTATATCTCTTCGCAGATCCAGAACTCTTGCTCTGATCACGATGATGATCATCGTCATTATTGCCTTTGCCCAGGTAGCTTTTTCCACAATTCTGTGTTATATCTTCTTGCGCCCGTATGTAATCATGCGCCTCCTTTATTGCTTCCGCAAATGTTTGCGGAACCTTCCTTCTCAACCTCTGCCATAAAGATAGGTGCCTTTCTGTATCAAGGCAGTGTATAAACCCTGACACCTTTTGACTTTCTGGTAAATCTGGTATTTTAGCCACTTCTTTGGTGTACCTATCAATAATCTCACCCAAGGATTCTTTGGGTTTTTGCTTTATGTCATGGCATTCCACATGCGTTCTTCTGCGCGTACGCAGACTATGAAAATTAAGTAAAAACCGGGATCTTAAGTCTGCATACCCTGTTATGCTTCTGGAAGTTAAATTATTGAACCACTCCCGCGCCACTCCTTGCAATACGATTGGTAGCATGTGACATGCTACCTCGTCTTCCCAATTGTGGGTTCTTGATGTTCCCTCAAATCTTTGTAGGAAGTCATCAGGGTTAGATAACCCATCGTAGCTTCCTAATGTTAGCGGTATTACAGGTGCTTGAGGGAACGGGTGATTCGCTATATGTGCAGCGAATTTTTCTGTAGCGGGAGCCACCTCTAAAGATTGTCTTGCTTTATGCCCCTGCATTACTGCAAACCAGTTTTGCATAAACTCCTGAAATCACGCTGGCTCATTGAGTGCTAGCGCTAAATGTGGGGGTGCAACTTGGTGCAATTGTGAAATAAAATTATTTGATCTGCTTGGCTCTAGCGGATTATAAGGCGCACTTCCCTCATCACCCTGGTGTTGAGTTCGCATTAACCCATCTACACTTGGTTGGGCTGGTGCATAAGTCATCTTCACTTGGAGCGGCGCTACTGTAATATACGAACCATCTAGGTTTCTCAAACTCAATCTTCTTATTTCTTCTTGCGCACTTGCCGGGGTAACCCTCAAAGTTTGAATTTCTGGCTCCACCATTGTGATAATTGGGATCGTTCCTACATACGTGGTTTTTGCCATTATCTTAGCGCCACTTGGTGGAGAGTCATACTCTTCGTCCATTTCCTTAGAGCGTATATAGCTCATGTTATCTGGAGATCCAAAACTTATTTTTCCGGAGACTTCATTCGTCCCGTTTCCATTTCTTTGAAGAGGACATAGCCAGTTTCTACTACCGGGGGCGCATCTCCGCCACTCTGTAGCCACTCACTTTCTGTCCCTACCGTGGTCGGAGGAACAGTTTTTTTCGTCTCGGCGCTTTTCGGTCCTGTTTGGATATTTTCTGTCGAAGGGGGTTTTGACACCTTTTTCCCTTCTGTCACAGATGCATGTTTTGATGTTTGTACAGGTGTTCGTTGACCTGAAAATGTCTGAAAAGTTGGCTTCGGACCTTTGTTGCCCGCCATTGATCTGAATTAGATAAACAACCTGAAATCGACCGATTAGTACGAACAAAAAATATTTTATTGAAAACACAAAAACGAATTAGATTCATCATGAATTTCTTTGTTATTTGCTCATGTAACCGGTCCCACGGATGGTGCCAAATGATCAAGCATATTTTCACGGGGTCAAGGTGAACCTACACTTGAGTGCATAAAAGGGGTTTAAGGACTAACAACATTCGAACCTCTGACGCTTGGTCGTGGATAACCCACATCGGTATCGTTTCGATTCAGACAGGGTGGCCGATTTGAGAGTCCACCAACAACCTAGCATACGAGGTTAAGTGGCCCAAAGACATGAAGGTTTTATAGTTCAATACATACCTGAAAGTCTTTAGAGATCGTAAGAAGATTTGTTCGTAAGATAGAGATTTGTATGCTGTAGTTTACGTATGAGTAAACAAGTGAACGTATATGTATTTAGGGTTTATGAGCTATGTATTTATAGGCTCACGAATTAGGGTTTCGGTAGAATCTCTTCCCTAATTAAATGAAATCTCATCCTTAACTAACTTTCGTTATTTAAGGAAGAGAATCCGACTTGATTATACCGTACACTCTTCTAGAATGTACCGGACCCTTATGCAAGTATACGAAACTCGCATCAGATGGTATAGGCGCATATTGTGTGGCTATACCCATGCTACATGCCTTATATGGCAGTTTATGTACGTTCTAGGGCTTTGGATGCGCAATCCGCATAGTCTTGCGGATACATGATGTGCGAGCAGAGGTGTACGAAATAATATTATATTTTTACTGCGAAATACTACAAAATATGATACAAATTACACAAGTTTTATTTATTTATTTATTGAATGGGATATACCTAAACCTTGCTACAACACTTATAGGCAGTGTACCTAATCGTAGAGTAGTGTTGTTTTTAGTAAGTCCGGTTCGTTCCACAGGTAGCTAGCTGAATTTAACGTTATATTTTTAAACAATTATATTTGTATAAATATATATATAAGCCGTATTATTATTATTATTATAAAAAGGGGGGTTTTACCGTTTAATGACCGGTTTGTCGATTTTAAATAAAGCGTAAAGATAAACGATGATAATATAAATGACAGAATTTAAATTGCGATAAAGTAAATTGCAGTAATTAAAATGACAGTAAATAAAGGTACGATGAAATATGAAATAAAAATATTATGCTTATTTAAACTTCTATAATCATGATGTTTGACGTTTTGATTTTAATTAATTGTTACCTGGGTTAATTGTCTTTTGTCCTGGATTATTTGATACCTATTTAGTTTTTGTCCATAGTAGTCCATCGGTTATAATTATAAAATGCTCGTCAAATTAACCTTATTCCCGAAGTCAAATATTCCAACTAATTAGGGATTCGAACTGTAACAAGGTTTTAATACTTTGTTAACAATTAAACCAATTATCCTTGTATGTAATCCACCCCTGTTTTAATGAGATATGAATATTAATTTACCCACTTGATCAGAATGAATAATCAATTACCTACCTAAATAATTAATTAAATAATCGTAAAAGATGTCGTATAAACGTCACTAAATAGGACATACATAATCATTTTAATAATTATTAGATTAACTAATTTGAAGATAGGTTCGACAGGTTCCAATGAGTTGCGCTCAATTAGACATTACGCCCTATCTATTAATAGTCATAGTCCAATGTCCACAAGTGTAGGTCTTTTGTCCAAACCTTAATTATGGTACCAAATCTAATAACCACGTCTTAATATTTAGTCTAACATCTTGATTACATTGGCTCAAATAAGCATAATAATAACTTAGTTACGAGACATTAATTTAAAAAGGAAGAACATATATTACAGTGGTGATTAATCGCGTAGCGTTACACGGACAGAGTTTCGACTTACAAAACCTTAAAACATTTCTTACAATAACCCAATTATTATTAAACTTAAATTAAGCTTTAAATTATATATATATATATATATATATATATATATATATATATATATATATATATATATATATATATATATATATATATATATATATATATATATATATATATATATATATATATATATATATATATAGGGGCAGGATCAATGGGGAAGTAACCAATCGGGGGGAAGCGGTGGGAAGCAAAAAAAAAATTTTTCCATTTTTTTTGAAATTTTTTTTTCCGGCATTTAGATCACACGAAAATATGAACATTTAGAAGAGACACTTCGTGATGAATGTTATTATTTAGGCGGGAAAACGATCGACAAAAATAACATTCAAGATAATATTGTTCGTGAAGAATATGAAGGTTTTTTTTTCATGTTTTGTGAAGTAAAATTTAGCCCGATTTAGAGTTTAGGGTTTAGGGTTTAGGGTTTGGTGTTTTGGGTTTATTCCATAAACTCAAAACACCAAACCGTAAACCCTAAACCCTAAACCCTAAACCCTAAACCCTAAACCCTAAACTCTAAACCGTTCGTGTTAAAAACTCAATCTAAATCCTAAATCTAAACCCTAAATCTAAACCCTAAACCCTAAATTTCTAAACCCTAATATCTAAACCCTATAAACCCTAATATCTAAACCCCAATAGCTAAAGCCTCAAAATACGCTCGAAAAACACGATAATTGTTATATATTGCTTCTTCGAGCGTTTTCCCGCCAAAATAAAAACATTTATCACAAAGTGTCTCTACTAAATGTTCATATTTTCATCTCATCTATAATGTTCGTGAACAAAGTTTTTTCAAAAAACGAAAAAAAAAGTTTTTGCTTCTCCCCGCTTCCCCCCGAATGGTTACTTCCCTCTTGATCCTACCACTATATATATATATATATATATATATATATATATATATATATATATATATATATATATATATATATATATGTTTCTTACAGAGAAGGAAAAGAAAAAGATGTGTTTTACTCGTCGAAAAATGCTGAATTTATAGGACCTGGCCAGGAATCTGGCTTCATGCGATCGCATGAAAAATGGTCTTCCTGGCCATACGATCGCATGGCCAGCTGGATCAGGCCACCTACTTTTGTTTTCTAGTTTTGCCAACGTTTTATTATATAATATAATATATATATATATAATTTTAAGAATTATTTATATATTATATTATATTTATGTGCATAGTTGACTTGTAATTTTAGCTCCGTTGCGTCGCGCATTGATAGTTGGTTCATGTCCCGGTTCCGAATTTTCGAATGTCCTTGCGTACAATTTAATATCTTGTATTTTGCGTTTTGTGGCTCGTACTCTTGTAATTTTGAGACGTTTCTCATCAATAAATTGAACCACTTGAATTATATCTTGTACATTTGAGCTTTTTGGTCATTTGCGTCTTCAAATCGTCATTTTCTTCTTTTGTCTTCGCACTTATTTATTTAAACGAATATTACATAAAAATAGAACAATTACAACTAAAAGCTTTACATATTGGAAGGATATTGTGCCTAAATATATGTTAATTAGGAGCACTATCAAATATCCCCACACTTGAGCGTTTCTTGTCCTCAAGTAATACAAAACTTAAAATAAAATCACACTTCACTCGAATCACTTTTTTATTCTCACACTCTATACATCAGTGATTTTGATACGACGGTATAAACAATGGTAGTAACGATGTGGTTTACAGTCCCACATGACTATGAAAATTTAGATCCTTTAAGGAAATTGGATCTTTATGAAAACATTTGATCTTTTGAAAATTCATTCTAGCTTTTACCCTAGATAAGTTTTTCGGAATAACCCTTCACCGGTGTTTGCAAAATATTTTTGTGGGTTTCAGTTTTGAAAATTTTAGCTCAAAAACTTGTGGTTTTGTGTCACCCACTTGCTATCCTTATATTAGGAAAGCACACGTCCTGTATACTTGCTCCGTATATTACCTTTCGGTAAACTACCGTCCGGTTGTAAAGGAAAGCGTTGAACAAGCAACTGTTAAGGCAATGTCCCGTGATATGCTTTTGATTATGGTCTATGACGTGTCGGATGCAATTACTATCCTTTGTAGGAGCAATAGTAAAGATCACCCTATAATTTTTCGGTCTGGCACAAGGTCCTGTCTTCGACCATGCTATGCAACCACCGTTCTTACGGTTGACACCCGACTTGGTTCAGGTGACCTAATGAATACAGGTGAATTCCTAGGATTTTACGTTCAATGGTAATGAACGCATTAAAAATAGGGTTTTCAGAAAACAAATCGGTTTGTAATTTAATCAAAATATTTTCTCGTTCAAGCTCGAGTTTAGATATCATTGAATTCCATGAGTTTGTAATTCTCAATCTTTAAAGTCAATCTCAAAGATTGAGTAATATCAGGCTTAAAAGCTGATTTTTAATCTTTAAGGAGATTATCCTTTCTGGGGGTCTGATTCATTAGTCTTATCAAGCTAATTTGCATGGCGCCCTCCCCATTTTACGAGACAGATCCTCTCATGGTTAGGATAAGTTTGACCACTTGGCGACCCTGTTTGATGCTGAGGTCCGTGGATTTCCTGCTGATTTTTGAGATGATTTTTCTAGATTTTCGTCAACCTACAGCTGGTCTGGACGACAACTTCCTGACCTAAATCAAGAAGCGCGTGTCTTTTTCGGAATACTTTACTTCCTTTTAATGATGGAATAGATTCATTGTGTAGATCCATCTATTCTTTCAAAGGTATTACAATAAATCGGGTAAAACTGATTAGTTTAGTCCAAAGCAAAAGTACCTGCAATAATCTGTACCAAATATGTGATATGTGTTTTAAATAAATTGGTAAATTCTTCCCACACTTAGCTTTTATTTATTTTTTTTCTTTGCCTTTTTTTTCTTCTGTATTCCATTTTAAATGAATTCAAGCATTTTGGGTTGTTTCTCCATTTATGTTCTCTCTGAGGTAACAATAATTTCGGCATTAATACCTAGTTTTATCGCTCATAAATATGTATAAACATGATTTTGAATTTATTTAGTTGAAATTTTTTCAAATTTTCACAAAATTTGGCAATTAAACTAAGTGTAAACCCGAGAGAATTTATAACCCTTCCCCACACTTGAGATCATGCAATGCCCTCATTTGCATGAAATCAGACTATAATTATAAATTTATGAGGGTGATTAGTGTAGAAAAGTGATTAAAAATACCGAGTTTGCAAACATATTATTTTATATCATATTTGATATTTTGCGTTTTGTCGTCAAAATTAGTAGCTTTTGCTGAACTTAATGTCAGTCTTTGAAAGTGCGATATTTTACCCTATTTTGTACATAAGATAAACTACAAACATATATATATATATATATATATATATATATATATATATATATATATATATATATATATATATATATATATATATATATATATATATATATATAAAACCTTTATTTATTAAAACAATTTTAATGAATAATTTTTTTAAAATTTTGTTTCCTTTTACTTTAGGTAGTTTCGGTATGTTTACCTAGTCCGTCCCTCGACAAAATTTAAAATTTGTCATTTTTAAAGCGATTGTTTTAAAAGCAAAGATTTTTGGGTTTTTTAATTTTTTTGGTATACTTTAGATAAATAAAATTAAAAATAATGATAACAAAATTTTTCGCCCCGCCCTCGGATAAAGCAATTTCGGTTCAATGACCTAGTCTTCAACTTACGATGAATTTTAGAAATCATTTTTTAAACTTAATGAAATAAAGTAATTTTTGTTTTTAAATTCACACAAAAATTAAATTTAAAAATGCAAATTAATTTCATACAAAACCTACAAAACAAAAATTCAGAATGGGGGAAGAAAACTAGTTCTTTAGTGTCTGCTAGTGAAAAAGACCAATCGGATTCCATTCTCGGAACTACACGAGAACAGAACAACTAACCCTAGACATCATTATTTCTTAAAACATTTGAATCTCCCCACACTTAGGTAGCTGTGGTGTCAAAATTGTGATTAACTTCATTGTCAATTTCTCTTGGACCATAATCAACTTGCATATCTGAGACTTTTGCTTTAAGCCATTGGTCGGATTCTTGTGTAATATCCACATATTCAACTAGTTTTGCCTTTTCTTTAGGCGATAGATTGGATACTAACCGATTACATAACTTAAAGTTCCCCTTGGTTCTAGCATCGCGAATCCGTTTAATAAGTTTCTTCATTGAACTGTTAATAACGGAGTCATTTAATTTTGGATCAACAACGGGGTTCTTTGTTATCAAGTCATCATTAGGTGTTACTTCATTTTCCCCACACTTAGGCGATTTATTATTGTTAAGCACTACCGTTGGAGTTGGTAAAACAATATGGTTCTTACCAATCGTTTTTGTTGGTTCAACGGTTTTGGTTGGTGGAGATTTAGACTTTCGACTCACAAAGGTGATCGATTTTTCATCATCACTAAGTGTCATTCTACCCTCTCTTACATCAAATAACTCCCCGGTGGACGCTAAGAATGGTCGACCTAAAATTAGAGGAATGTTTGGGTCCTCTTCTATGTCAATGACAATAAATTCGACTAGAAAGGTTAAATTACCTACTTGAACGGGTAGGTTGTCAGCAATTCCAACTGGGTGCTTAATGGTTTGATCAAAGAGTCGAACACTCATTTCCGTTGGACTTAACTCACCTACTCCTAATCTCTTATATAATGAAAGAGGCATAACACTTATACTCTTACCTAAATCTGCTAGTGCATCATACATGACACAATCACTAAGTAGACAAGAAATAATAAATTCACCCGGATCACCCACCCTGGGTGGAGGTTTTGGTGGAACTGTCTTCACCGGGTTTATCTTTACGGTTTTTATTTCTTGTACTTTCTTATTATTCTTCTTCTTTCCAGAGGTATCACCAACTTTATTACCTATTACTTGCTCATACTCAACTCCTTTTCTTGGAAATGGGATGGGTGGTCTGTAGGGTGCCACCACTGGCTTTACATACTCGGGTGGTGGTGGTGTTGTAACTTCTTCATTGTTACTCACATCTAAAACCTTCCCATCTTCTGATGCTGGTTTTTCAGAATTTGTTGACACCATATTAACATTCTCATTCCGAGGATTTACTTCAGTATTACTCGGTAGCTTTCCTTGTTCCCTCTCACTCATCATGCTAGCAAGAGTACCTACGAGTTTTTCTAGATTCAAAATGGAAGCTTGTTGAGTTCTTAATAACTGATCAAACCTCTCATTCGTTTGGGTTTGAGATGTAATAAATTGTGTTTGAGATTCCATTAGCTTTGCCATCATTTCTTCCGGATTTGGCTTTTTCTCTTCGGTTTGTTGTGGTGATTTATATAAGCCAGGTCTTTGTTGATTGAAAGTGTTGTTTTGAGTTGGTTGGTTATTCAGACCTTGTTAGTTATACGAGTTATTGTTGGGTCCATTTGGATTGTAAAGAATATTTTGATTTCGATTGAAGTTTGGCCTTGGCGGTTGATAATTATTTTGATAATTATTTACCGGCCTTTGGTTTATGTAGGAAACATTCTCACGTTGTTCCATCGTTTACTCAATATAACAATCTTTCGTTAAGTGTGGTCCACCGCATTGCTCACAACTGATTCGTATTGCGTAAATATCTTTATTCATCTTTTCCATTCGTCTCTCGAAAGCATCTATTTTTGCGGAAACGGAATCAATGTCATGGCTAGAATCGGCTCTAGCCACTTTAGATGAACGAAAAATATCTTTTTCTTGGTGCCACTCATGCGAGTGAGAGGCTGTATTATCAATAATTTTGTAAGCTTCGGTAGCGGTTTTCTTCATAATGGAACCACCAGCTGTTATATCGATGTCTTTTCGTGTAGTAATATCGCATCCTTGGTAGAATATTTGTACTATTTGATAAGTGCCTACACCATTTTGAGGACATCCTCTCAACAACTTTCCAAATCTTGTCTACGCCTCATATAGAGTTTCATTTGGCTTTTGCGTGAACGTAACAATTTCTCCTTGAAGTCTCACGGCTTTAGATGCCGGAAAAAATTGTTTAAGAAATTTTTCAACTAAAACATCCCATGTATCAATCGCCCCTTCAGGTAACGATTCTAACCAATCTTTGGCTTCTCCCTTTAAAGTCCAGGGAAACAACATGAGATAGATCTGTTCATCCTCAACTTCTCTGATTTTGAATAGAGTACAAATCCTATTAAAGGTTCGAAGATGTTCGTTTGGATGTTCGTTTGGCGTTTCACTATATTGGCATTGATTAGTTACCATGTGTAGGATTTGTCCTTTGATTTCATAATCTGGCACATTAATGTCTGGCTTAATAATGGCGTGACCTTGGCCCGTACGTGTGGCTCTCATTCGATCTTCCATACTTAGAGGTTCCGTTACTTCCATAATTGAAATTGTTGAATACGAATCACTAGAGGATTCTGATTTAACGGTTTGTTCCTCGACAATCTCTGGATGAGTAATTTGTGGTTCCGGAGGAATGATTAGTGATTCAGGATCTCTGAATTGTCCTGGAATATCCTCCGGGTTTTCAATTGTGAGGTCGTGTTCAAAAAATGGATTATCGGAAATTCGAATTGGAGTACTTGGTCGACTAGATGATGATTCTAAAGAAAAATCAATGGCGACAATGTTGGCTAGATGTCTTGATCGAGTTACAGGTGGTGAACGTATGAAAGGTGGTGAACGTTTTGCTCGGTGCATTCACTGAATATCCTATTAGTTATAAAAGATATAAATTATATAAGTTATCAAATTAATAGACTTTTCTGATTTTTCCCACGTTTCGAATAGCCAATAGATGCAGCAGGTAGCCAGGACCCTTTAAATCGGAAGCCCACAACTCGCCACTAACAAATCCAACTATTACTACGAACCAGAAAATTTTGGATGTCTATCAATTTAACCGCTTAAAATAATTTTTCGTTTTGAATTTTTAGAGAAGAAATAGAAAATTCTATTTCCTAAAAACTAGAGCGTCGAGAAATAAGAAAGAAAAAGAGCGCGTCGGAAAACGTCGAAAAATAAAAGGTCGAAAAATAATCGTCGAAAACAAATGCAGCGTCGAAACTTAAAAGCCTAAAAACTAAAAATTAAAACTTGCGTCTAAAGGTATTAAAGCTTCAAAGGTATTCTAAATCCAAAATGGCAATAACTTAAAAAGGCACTAAAACTAAAAACGGCATCGCAAAATTCTAAAGCACCTAAATCTTAGTCTAAAGAAAAAACACTTAAGGGATTTTATGGCAAAACCTAAAAATCTAGAAATATAAAATAACTACGGCAAAAACTAGACTTAAAACTAAATACGAACGATAAATATACAAATTACGAAATTAACGATTAAAAAGATACAAAAAGTAAAAATAAAACTTAAGGTTATAAAACTACAATTTTTATATTATTATTTTATAAAAGTATTAATCTATATAATTAATAATAATATTAAAACTTAAATAAAAATAATATAAATTAAAACTAAAAACTAATTAAATTAAACCCTAATAATAATAATTATTATAAAATCTAACCCTAAAATCGTAATTAATGCTAGGGTTTCAGCTGTCAGGTATGCTCATTCGGTCGCATGAGATTAATGCACTTCAGCCATACGATCGCATGGCCCAGAATTTCTGGATCTGATTGTTGGGCTGCTATAGTACCAGGCCCAATAGTCTTTTTATTGTTTTGAGCTTCGAATTAGATCCGGCCCAGTTACAGTTTTTTATAATAATCTGATTTTTATTTTTATAAAATAATAGATAGATAATTTATATAAATTAAAAATATATTTTAAAAACTTAAAATAAAAATACTTTTTAATTTTATATATTTTAAATGAAATCTTAAAAATATTTATATTTTTATATATTTTTTTTCTTTTTATTATTTTTAACACTTATTATAAATACAAAATATTTTTATGAAATAAGAAATAATATATTTTTACAAAAATATAGTTTTACTAAAATATAGCGTAAAAATATAGCGTTTCGCCGAGTCCCCGACAGCGGCGCCAAAAACTTGATGTGCGAGCGGAGGTGTACGAAATAATATTATATTTTTACTGCGAAATACTACAAAATATGATACAAATTACACAAGTTCTATTTATTTATTTATTTAATGGGATATAGCTAAACCTTGCTACAACACTTATAGGCAGTGTACCTAATCGTAGAGTAGTGTAGTTTTTAGTAAGTCTGGTTCGTTCCACAGGTAGCTAGCTAAGTTTAACGCTATATTTTTGAACAATTATATTTATATATATATATATATATATATATATATATATATATATATATATATATATATATATATATATATATATATATATATATATATATATATATATATATATATATATATATAAAGTCGTATTATTATTATTATTATTATTATAAAAAGCGTGGTTTTACCGTTTAATGACCGGTTTGTCGATTTTAAATAAAGCGTGAAGATAAATGACGATAATATAAATGACAGAATTTAAATTACGATAAAGTAAATTGCAGTAATTAAAATGACAGTAAATAAAGGTACGATGAAATATGAAATAAAAATATTATGCTTATTTAAACTTCCGTAATCATGATGTTTGACGTTTTGATTTTAATTAATTGTTACCCGGGTTAATTGTCCTTTGTCCTGGATTATTTGATACCTATTTGGTTTTTGTCCATAATAGTCCATCGATAATAATTATAAAATGCTCATCAAATTAACCTTATTCCCGAAGTCAAATATTCCAACTAATTAGGGATTCGAACTGTAATAAGGTTTTAATACTTTGTTAACAATTACACCAATTATTATTGTATGTAATCCACCCCTGTTTTAATGAGATATGAATATTAATTTACCCACTTGATCAGAATGAATAATCAATTACCCTACCCAAATAATTAATTAAATGATCGTAAAAGATGTCGTATAAACGTCACTAAATAGGACATACATAATCATTTTAATAATTATTAGATTAACTAATTTGAAGATAGGTTCGACAGGTTTCAATGAGTTGTCGCTCAATTAGACAATACCCCCTATCTATTAATAGTCATAGTCCAATGTCCACAAGTGTCGGTCTTTTGTCCAAACCTTAATTATGGTACAAAATCTAATAACCCCGTCTTAATATTTAGTCTAACATCATGATTACTTAGTTACGAGACATTAATTTAAAACGGAAGAACATAGCTTACAGTGGTGATTAATCGCGTAGCGTTACACGGACAGAGTTTCGACTTACAAAACCTTAAAATATTTCTTACAATAACCCAATTATTATTAAACTTAAATTAAACTTTAAATTATAAATATATATATATATATATATATATATATATATATATATATATATATATATATATATATATATATATATATGTTTCTTACAGAGAAGGAAAAGAAAACGATGTGTTTTACTCATCAAAAAATGCTGAATTTATAGGACCTGGCCCGGAATCTGGCTTCATGCGATCGCATGAAAAATGGTCTTCCTGGCCATGCGATCGCATGGCCAGCTGGATCAGGCCACCTACTTTTGTTTTCTAGTTTTGCCGACTTTTTATTATATAATATAATGTATATATAATTTTAAGAATTATTTATATATTATATTATATTTATGTGCATAGTTGACTTCTAATTTTAGCTCCGTTGCGTCGTACGTTGATAGTTGGTTCATGTCCCAGTTCCGGATTTTCGAACGTCCTTGCGTACAATTTAATATCCTGTATTTTGCGTTTTGCGGCTCGTACTCTTGTAATTTTGAGACGTTTCTCATTAATAAATTGAACCACTTGAATTATATCTTGTACATTTGAGCTTTTTGGTCATTTGCGTCTTCAAATCGTCATTTTCTTCTTTTGTCTTCGTACTTATTTATTTAAACGAATATTACATAAAAATAGAACAATTACAACTAAAAGCTTTACATATTGGAAGGATATTGTGCCTAAATATATGTTCATTTGGAGCACTATCAATATACGTATCATTAGGTAATGTGGTGGAATATAAAAGGGTCCCCGGTAACAATAAAAGAGCACGCATATATATCAAGGTTATAACAAGGTTGTTTCGAATTAAAAATCGAAATTGACTTGATGGAGATGTGACAAAATTGGCTAATTTGAAAAGAAATTGCAAAGTTATTTTCGGTAATAACAATGCCAAAGGAGCTAGCACAGATATGTGTTAAACGTTTACGCAGGTTTCGAGTTTTTTTTTCTGGTACACAACTATATGCATCAATCTTTTCTTCCGTAGATGAAGTGTGGTTGGTTCATCCTCTTGATTGAGGTGTTTTCAAGAATCATGAAAGGTTTGAACGCAGATTGTAATCATCAAGATACAAATGAGGTTTAAGTTGAAATCAAGTGGCAAACTTGAAGAAATGTTTAGTTTCATATATTATAATCAATATTTTATTTCATTTTAATTGTCCAATGTTGGCAGTCCACAGTTAGCAGTCTACAATTAGTAATTCAATAATTCATATATAGTTTAATATATAATATCTGAATTAATTAATACGTATCGTGACCCATTGTATACATGTCTCAGACTCGATCACAACTTAAAGTATATATAATATTATAGAATCAACCTCAACCTTGTATAGCTAACTCGATCATTACTGCATATAGAGTGTCTATGGTTATTCCAAATAATATATATAGATGCGTCGATATGATATGTTAAAACATTGTATACGTGTCCCGATATTTAAAATGCGTAAATAACAGTATTTAAATGACGATAAATAAAGTGCGTAAAATAAATAACAGAAATTAAATGACGATAAATAAAATTGTGAGAATATAAATTGCGATAAATAAATTACGATAAATAAAATGTAATCAGTTAGCTAGGAATAGTTAGCTAGGAACAGTTAGCGTGGATTCTTAACAAAATTTTTCTCATAGTTAATTTGTTTGTTTCTAACAAATTTTATTTTGTCCAATGTTTTCTTCATTATGCCACTTGTTGGATTCTGATAGGTCAAAATCCAAATATGAAATTGAATGAAAATTGTTATTCTTTGATGGACGGATTCGTACTTCTGTGGTTGTAAGTAAGATAGTAAATGACTATTGAATCAGATTCGAAGAATGTACAGTGTAACTTATTAATGTGAAATCTAAATATTTCTAGGGTATTACCTACCCGTTAAAATATTTTCACCATTAACAGTTTGTACAAAAGAATTTTTAATTACCATCCTTATGAAAACATATATACATGTATATTTTCTTCTGATGTAATCATGGATTTATGAGTTAATATGATATTAATCTCATTTGCTTTTTGGTTTGAGCTAAAATAAATAATCTCTAAGACTTTAGAGATTACATAATCGCTGCCTAATAGTTCTCCAATGAAGTTATGAATCAATACTTCATCGTTGATTCTTATTAGTACTCCTTGGTATTTATGGTAAGTACGATGTTGATGCTCGAGGTACAGATTGTGATGTCGAGGTGTGGGATGCGGATGTTGCTGTTGCTGGTAAGTTTTGCACCATATTCTCTAAATTGATTACTCGAGCACGAAGCTCGTTGACTTCTTTCATTATTCTGGGATGATTGTCAGTAAGAACGAGCGAATGAATAAGATCTAGAATTTGGTATAGTATATAATCGTGATGAGATACTCTGGAAATGAGAGAGAAAATGGTGTTTCGGACAAGTTCTCCGGTAAGTGCTTCAGGTTCTTCGCCAAGAGGTGAATTTGGTTGATGGAAAGGATCACCTTCTTTTTGTCTCTAATGATTAAGTAGGCTACGAACCCATCAAATGAATTGGTTGATTCATTCTGGTGACACTGCTTTCGGAGCTTAGGTGAAACTCCATATCGAAATAGCTGTCGGAATCCGAGGAATTCGAACTGGTTGAGGGATTCATCTCGTACAATCAGATGAAGCATTTTCAATAAGAAATAGATTATAGGATGTAGATTAGTACCCTGCAATACATAATTTACATATGCATATATAATACTAAAATCCCATAAGTTACGGAGGAATCTATGGAAACTGTCAGGCAAAGGTAACAATAATAGATACGCTAAGATATGAATTTATCTATATACTGTCTATGCAATAGAGGTAGTAAGACGTGTCTAGACTTTAAGGATGATAAGCAAATAATTTTTGACATGAAATGATAAGAAAAACTTTTGACATGCAGACACGGTCGAAGTCCAGACTCATTAATGCATCCTAACAACTACTAGTTAGACACACTAATGCAAGACCTGGTTTGCTAAGACTACCGCTCTGATACCAACTTTCACGACCCGTCCTAATCCATCAGGACGAGTACTTTACACTTAGTTACATCGCGAGTTATTTGACCTCTATATGATACATTTTACAAACATTGCATTCGTTTTTAAAAGACAAACTTTCATTACATCGAAAGTTGACGACATGCATACCATTTCATAATATATCCAACTATAATTGACTTAATAATAATCTTGATGAAATCGATGACTCGAATGCAACGTCTTTTGAAATATGTCATGAATGACTCCAAGTAATGTCTCTAATATGAGCAAATGCACAGCGGAAGATTTCTTTCATACCTAAGAATAAACATGATTTCAAGTGTCAACCAAAAGGTTGGTGAGTTTATTAGTTTATCATAATAATTCATTTTCATCATTTTAATAGACCACAAGATTTTCATTTCTCATAAATACACATCTCATATCAGGCATTTCGCAAACTGCATAGAGATAAAAATCATTCATATGGATTGAACACCTGGTAACCGACCTTAACAAGATGCATATAGAATATCCCCCAGTATACAGCACGCAACAAATATACTAAATAATACCTCGAAGTACTAAAGCATCCATACCCTGGATGGGGCTAGTTGGGCCCGATAGATCTACCTTTAGGATTCGCGTCAATTAGGGGCCATTTCCCTAATTCTTAGGTTACCAGACTTGAAGGGGCGATATTCGGTTTAATTATCCAACCATATAATGTAGTTTTCGATTACTTGTGTCTATTTCATAAAACATTTATAAAAGCAGCGCATGTATTCTCAGTCCCAAAAATATATATTGCAAAAGCATTTAAAAAGGGAGTAAATGAAACTCACTATACTGTATTTTATAGTAAAAATACATATGACGACATTGAACAAGTGCATGGTTGGCCTCGGATTCACGAATCTATATCAATTGTATATCTATTAACACGTGTAATTGTAATCGAGCGAGTTTATTTAAATTATTATTAATAATATGCTTGTTATATTATATGTTATTTAGTTAAATTTAATATATTTAATTTGTATATTTTATATATACTAATATTTATCTTTCTTTATAACAGGTTATAAATAAAAACTTATACTAGGGTTTTTATATGATAAAAAATATATTTATATATCAATTGATATCTTTTATAACTTAATTAGTATCATTAAAAAAAATATGGTGATATGTATTACTAATATTATAGTAATGAAATTTTTATATACGATTATCTATTTATAATAATTTTGATAATGATCAGTGATAATAATAATGATCTTTCATTTATAATTTTCTTGAAAACAGTATATTTATTTTAAAAAATCTATTTTCGTAATCCTTCTAATTTCAAATATAATGATATTGATAATACTAATAATATTAATACCAGTATTAGTTCTCATTTTAACAAAGTGATAATAATTATAATGATAATAGTTTTTAACAATAATAATATTAACGATAATAATCATGCTAATAATAATAATAATGATAGCATTAATAATAGTTCTTATGATAATAATAATAATAATTATAAGTATGGTAATAACACTAATATTAATGATAATGATAATAGGTTGTATTATTTTCCTAGTAATGATAATAATAATCGTAATCATAATAATAATGATAATACTTATAATAATAATTATAATGATAGTACTAATAATCATAATGATAATACTAGTATTACTAGTAATACTTTTAATAATAATAATACTAATAACAACATTAGTAATAACAATAATAAAAGATAATAATAATCATAATAATAATAATAATAATAATAATAATAATAATAATAATAATAATAATAATAATAATAATAATAATAATAATAATAATAATAATAAATAATAATAATAATAATAATAATGATAATGATAATAATAGTAATAAAAATAATAAGGTAATTAAATGACTACCTCAAAAGAAGCTTTTAAAAAAAAATATTGTCGCGCACCGGACTCGAACCCCCGACCTCTCGAATACCCGTCACTCCTTTAAACCACCACGCCATATATATTTTTCTAACTAACATCACATTTGAATTATTTTAAACCCGTATTATTTAGTTTTTATTCTCTTCATCATCTTCCACACCACATCGATTGAGACTAAATCAATTCCTCATTTAATATTTGATGTAGCAATCGAAACAGCAACAACTGTTATTTATGATATCAGTTAACAGACACGAAAACAAATTAAAAAGAAAAATGAAGAACAGCCACTGTTTGCTCGAAAAAAAATTTGAAGAACTCAAATCTGAATCTCGAATTCTAGGAAGTATTAGACAAAAATTATAACACGAATTTTATTTCAAAACACTCCTAGAAACTTTCTCAATAATCAATTGCTTCATAAACTCAAGAACGAATTCGAATTTATTGAAGAACAAATTGTTTGACTTTTTAGAATTAAACTTTGACTCACAAATTGGAATACGATAGGAATACTTGGGTTTTGAAAACTTTCAATTAGATTAAATGGATGATTCCTAATAGGACTGCATTATTACATTTTCAAATTTGATTCAAATTCAAGGTTTTCATAAATTGACTCAAGAACAGAGTTTGAGTTCTGTGTTCTTCAAATAAACTTTTTGATTCTGTTCTTTTTGCTCGAATTGTATTGGTAGATAAATATATGGAGGTTATCAAATATTCTTACAGCTAATTGACTCAATTATCATTTGTTTTGTAGCTAAGATATGTCGACAGCAAATATTCTATTAGGTACGAAGGAAAATAAAAAAAATAAAAGAAGACTTTGATGGCTAACAGAATTTGGATATACTTGTAGTTGAATTCGTTTTGGTACAGATTTGGGATTGATTGGAATCAATTCTTGCAGACAGAAACAAGTTTTAACCACAGTTTGATCGAGATTTTCAACTGAATGGGTACTGTATTCGTATAATTATTCTACATAATTAATATTAATAATTATAATTAGTAATTATATTAATAATAATCTAAATAAAAATAATATTAATAATAATAATAATAATAATAATAATAATAATAATAATAATAATAATAATAATAATAATAATAATAATAATAATAATAATAATAATAATAATAATAATAATAATAATAATAATAATAATAATAAGAGTAATAATAAGTCACAATAATAAAATCTTAATGGAATAGATAATAATAATATTAATAAAACTAATAATAATAATGATAATAGAAATAATAATGATATTAATACTAATAAAAATAATAATACTAATAGTTATAATAATGTTTATAATGATATTATTAATGATAATATTAATAAATTATATTATTTTTATAATATTAATAATGATAATATATAACAATAATAATGATTCTTAATGATAATACATAATAATAATACTAGTAATGTCAAGTTACATGTTTCAATTTTTATATCTATATATATAATATATTATAATAATATTAATACTACAAATAATAATATTAATATCAATATTAATAATAATAATGAGAGTAATACTAATAATATCGATAATAATACTCATATCAATATTACTAATAAGAGTAATATAATAATTATATTTTAACTTGTAATTAAATTTATTATAATAATGTTACATATTATTAATTATGTAATACTGTTACTATATAATAACATATTTTGAATATTTAATATGTATATATATTATATATATTACAACATACATATGATATTAATTGTGTACAAAATTCATACATATAATTTTTATATAACATCTTATTTATTTTTGTATATTACTCTACTTGTTTAATTTAAATGATTAAATGGTATTATATTAATTCAAATTAGTATATATACATATATTTATATTTACATATATATATTTATTCACATATTTATTTGCACACAATTTTTCGTGAATCGTTGGGAATGGTCAAAAAGGGCAAATGTATTCATGTAAACTGTTCCAATGTTTTCGATACTCAACATTACAGACTTTGCTTATCGTATCGGAAACCTATATAGATTAAGTTTAAATTTGGTCAGAAATTTCCGGTTCGTCACAGAAGGATACTACAACAAGTGTGTCAAGCCTTCAACTTTCAAAACAAGAGATTATGTCCTACGCCTCAACAGCATGACTAAAGTAGAATATCAAGGAAAACTGGGACCAAACTGGGAGGGACCCTATGTAATTTCAAGTGTATTATGAAAAGGGTCGTACAATCTCGAAACAGTTGAAGGAAAATCTATCCCATGGGCCTGGAATGCAATGAACATAAGGAAAGTTTATCATTAAAATCATGTGTGAATTGCCACGATGGCAACAAAAGTTTGTAGTTATTTAATGTAGTCGAAGCTATAAACTTCCTATCATGATCAATGCAATCACTACAAATTTTGACAAAAAACATAATGTAAAGAAATAACATCACCATATTATACCGATACCTACGGGGTGTCAACAAAATCCAAGAAGCAAAAGCTTCGGACACATACATGGACAAAATTCCCAAGCTAAAAGGGGGCCCGGACCTAAAGGCGACCCAAAGCAGGAAAATACCTTTATGATACACCCCAAGGGGTACACATAAAGAAATGTCATGACACTAGCCATAACTAGGGAAAAACACATCCCTAAAAACACCAAGGATTCCCCATTAAAGGGAATACCACGCGCATATACCTGTGATCACAAACTAACAAAATCCTGCAAAAATAAAGGGGGAACACAGAAACCTACCTAAGTAGGTACAAAAACCATGGTAAAAAACTACATAAGGCAAGAAAGCCAAATACTAATATATCATACATACACGGGCTACATAGCCAAAGTACAACGACATAGAACATTGTTTCAAAGGGCAACAAGGCCCATCAATAGAAATAGAATATTGTTTCAAAAGGCAACAAGGCCCATTAAAAGAAATAGTTAAAAACAAAAGATACAAGCAAAGATCACTGTAGATGATCGGAAGCAACCATAGCAGTACCAGGATGAGCAACAGTATTTTCGCCAGACTGGACAATCGGGGGAGAATCAGCATCCAAGGTCAATTGCTCCAAGGGCTTGAGGGATGCACTGGAAGAGACACGACAAACATACGTAAACTCTGCAGAATCTAGGTCATCACAAGCATCATCCACTAACTCAACCGCATGCTCAGTGTACTCGTGAAAGTCTGCGAGCTGCACCTTTCCCTCATTAGCCAACACCTTAAGAAGTTTGCAACATTCATCCACACAAGCCCCTAATATTATCTTTGAAAGAAAATCCCTCAGAGCAGCACTCTTAACAAGCTGTGAACAAACATGCGGGATAACCTCAGAAATAACCTGATGAAACGATCCCCAAAGCGAATTAACAATTAACTTGTAAAAATATGACACTTTTTTTTTTTTTAAAGTCATTGAAATAAACCACCACATTCATAAGTTGCATACATTACTTGTTCAAATTCAAAAGCGAGTTTAACAATACAACAGGATAATTGTTTACATCATCGAGTACACAAGACCCATAAGTTTAACCCATTGTTTTAACCAAAATGACCCATTAATGAGCATGACCGTCGGGACCATTACGAAAAAGCGCCTCCTTAAATCCGCCACAAACAAGTTAGGCCAAACTCTTACACTTATCCTTCGAGGTGCCACAATCTATAAAAATAGTAAAAACGAGGGTAAGCAATGCTTAGTGAGAAGAATAAGTATACAAGTATGCATACAACTTACTAACTTGACTTACCGCACAACCATTAAATATATGCATAAACACTAAGCACCACAATCACCTAGCACAATTAATCCAAATAGCATGCTAGACGCAACATGTACAAAAGTCTAACACAATCATGGTTAACCATTTTCACTAGGGACCGATTCGTTACAAGAACCACCGATCGTTCACAACAACCATTAGTATTACGGTAAACGTTTTGCACTAACCCCGTAGTGTCACTACACACATTTCACCATAAGACCTATGTGGTGTTGACGCATGAACTTGAATGAAACCCGACACACGTAGTAGCACTCTAGTGCACCCCGACACACGCGGTAACACCAAACCACAACAAACTCAAGCAAGTAAAATATACACAAAGATGCATAAATATTCCACTCACCTTTACCAACTTGAGCTAATGCCAATGCTTGAGCTTCGCTACCAACACGACTCAAGTCACCTATCAAATACGCATAATAACAAGCTAAATTAAATATAGCTCTAGTGACCCAAAGTAGCCTAAGTGCAAGTTCAACCAAATTGCACTAAACTTTCCAACTAAGTCAATCAAGACCCAAATACCCCCAAATCACTAATGGCTAGTGATTTGGTCCCAAACACACCAAAATACAATTTAGAATCAAGTGCTAGGAGCACCTCAAGACCCAATTCAAACAAAAGACTCATTTTGACCCAAATTGGTCTTACACCCAAAATCAACCACCAAAAACACCCATTTGGGTTCCATTCACCATCAACATCACTAATACTTGTGATTATGCCCAAATTGCAAGTTTACACATGACCAAAACATTTTCCAACCCCGAAACCCACCAACAAGGGTCCACAACACCTATATCTAGCTTCAAACACCCATTTGTGATCTAGATGGGTTATATCAAGAACATGCAATCTCAAACCCTAACATCAAATTGAATGAAAAAACAAAGTTAAGACTTACCATCACTATCACAACGTAGCCGTGAACGAGGTGAACAACTTTAACTCTTGCGACTTGACCCGATTCACTCCCCTTCCTCAAATCGAGCTCTCTCTCTAAACTCTCTTATTTCTCACTCTAGGGTTTGAAGTGTGTGTGGTTGAAGAAAAGAAGAAGAAAATGAGGTTGGGATAAGGTTTGGATCAGTTTTTAGGTGTAAAAACCGTCCATACGCGATAAGACTAAAATGCCCTTTTTAAAATTACAAATAAGAAGTATGCTGAATCAGGAGGTGCGCGCGGCGCACCCACTTATGTGCGAGGCGCACATCTAGTTCAATGCGCGAGGCATGTCCATTTATGTGCGAGGCACAAATCTAGTGCAATTTTTCACTCATTGCTTTTTCTTCACACGTGCGCGCCTCACACTAGCACTAGCGCGCCTCACACCTTCCAAACTTCAATTTTTGGAAATCTTCTTGCACTTTAAACCATTTGAACTTATACCCACAACCTTTATAACCCACGATAACATACGAGCTTCAAAATGTAGGAGAATAACACAACTTGCGTGATAAACACTTTAAAACACGAATCCTCCAACTTAAATCATAATACAGTTGCACTTTTGGAATTAGGGTCTTACACTGGATTATACTCAGCCCCAAGCTCGTTGATTCGTACTCACTGCTTGGTATTTTCATTTCAAAGTGATGCATTATTATTTTTCGAGGCAGTAAGCACATTCACCTGACGAGCAAGTTGGGTATGAAGGTTGGCAATTTCACCCATAGCAGCTGCAAGGTCCTCCTCGTATGTGGGAGCCATCAATACATGCTTATCCAGATGTTTCACACGACCGGCCATTTAAAGATTGGCCTTCTTGACCCTATCCAGTTCACATGAGAGATTTAAATTATCAACAAACTGCTTCTTAAGCTGAGAAGCAACAACATGGGATAGTGATAAAGATCGATAGTTGTGAACGGAGTGGGCATCAACAAGCTTCTTAACGACATCACCAAGACGGGAGGACCAAGTATCTGGAATAAAAGAATCAACAAGACCAAGGCAATTCGCAGTAGAAGGAAAATCCGAAAACAAAGATGTATCTGCAAAGTCAAACGAAGCTCATAAAAATGGGGGAAAAGAAAACAAAGTAACATTGCAAGGGCTAGAGAAAATTACCAAAATCATCGTTCGTCATTCCAAGACACCTTCGAACCACTAAAACCCTCCGCGACCATTTTCAACTTTTTTGTAGAAGATAAATTGGATGAAAGACCAGCTGTCTTAGCACTCCTGGCATAGCTTCACCTAGTCAACCGACCACTAGCAGCATCAGGAGTCAATACATCCTCATAAACCTCCAAATCAATGGGAGCTTTCACAGAATCATGTTTATTCCTCTTCTTCGATGGATTAAGCTTCCGACTACTTTGTACATTACCAGAACAAGGGGGAGTGCCATGAGCTCTTGCAACAGACAATGCTTGAAGAACGAAAGTCATTTCCTTCACACCCGCGACTACTTTAAACCCGCGACGTCCCGCTAACCCGAAAACTCCCCAAACCATTCCTCCAATTGTGTTTCTTGATTTAATTCCTAATCTATATGCATATCAACTTAAACTATTTCTTCTTCTTCATATACATACAACACCAATCATTATCCATTATCATAATCATTTTCGTTTAAAGTATTATCGTTTTCACAATATCAGTAATCATCTATCATCTTAACATCATCATCACTCATAACCACATCATCGTCTAATCAAATATCTCATCATCAATATATAATCATCTCATGATCATAACCGTATTACTTCTACACCATAATCATACATATATTTGCTAATTACTATCATAATTAATCGTATAATTATCACAATCATCATTCCCATCAGTAACTACGCCATTTCTAGGCCCAACACACCAATAAACTCAGCCCAATAGGAATGGCTATGTCTCGGCCCAATGAGGCAAATGATTTCACAGTTCATCACATAAATCGGGCCTGATAATTAACTAAGCCCACGTACAAGTAATTGCCCAACAATTAAGTATCAAAAGGCCATCACATAACCATGATTATACAGCTCAAACCTAATGAACCGCTGAATTGTTAAACCTTCATTCTAAGATTCGTTTTCATCTAGTGTCCCCACCATAAACATTATCATACCACTAAACTCTAATTGCTTTATATAGTTGTTTGAGTGGTATTAAATAAATGGGTAATGAACTGTAAAGAGGCATTATATATTGGATACCCCATCATAATTTCACCATCATCATTGTAAACAATTAAATATATAGCGGTAGTGAGTTGTGGTTTATTCGACGATAGCAGAAAAAAAAATGCAAGAAACAGATAGAAGTAGTTGCACCTAACTACTTTAATGGTTCGAATTTCAAAGGTAGTAGTAGCGAGAAACAATAACTTAGCAGCTTCTGTAGCAGCAATTGTTGTGGTGTTTAAACTTGGTGATCATGGTGGTTCGTTGGGCTATCAATGAAACAGAAACAATACAAGTTTATAAGGTTTTGGGTGTTGGTTTGAAGGTAACCTGAGCAACAGCAGTAGCAATTAATAAATTTATGTGCATATGTTTGTAGCTATGGTTGCCAAACAAAAAGAACAGATACTAGCAGCACGTTCAGTAATTTATTTTGGTGGTTTTGGTTGTTCGATGATGGTTGTTTGAAGATCGCAGGTGGTGGCATTCTTGGTGATACGATTGCAATAGAAAGAACAAAGGGAAAATATATGGGTTTAAGATGATGTCAGTTTAAGAATTAAACGAAAAAAAATATAGTTGAGGGTGATGAGTTGTGGTTTGGGATTGTGATCGATGTTTCCTGGTTGTGAACTTAAACAGAAACGGGTGCAGCAATAGTTCGAACAACTATAATATTTAATTGGATTTGTGGTTTCTTGTTTGGTTCGAATAAAGAGTAGGAGCAACCAGTAGCTTATGGCTATGGTTCATCTTGTGCTCATGCTACTCACAAAGGATGAATAACAGCTAGATCGAATAACAGTTGTAGGAGATCGAATAGTAGCAGCATTTGAGGATGTTAAAGTGGTTCAACGGGTTTGAGATGATGGTGGTTGATCTTGGTTAGTAATCAATATCAACGAAGGTGAGTTTGCTGGTGTGTGTTCGTTTTCTTTATGATTAAAATGGAAAGGGGATTGATTAGTAGCTAGGTGGGTTTGATTGTTAAGTTGGTGTTGTGATCTTACGGGAATAGCAGTGATCAAGGGTTTGATCATTCGTAAAAAGAAAGAAATGAAAAACGTACATAGTTGCAGGTGCAGGTTTGATTCGAAAGTGAATCAGTGTGTAATTGAGTGATTGATGATAGGAGTTGAATAATTCATCTTTAACATACTCAGTCAATCTATAATAGAAAAAAATTGACATATAGTCACGGGTAAACAGAAAAAGAAGAAGAGTTAAAAAGAAAAATCTGATTTTATCCCAATTAGATAGATAGTGATGTATAAACATTGAACTAATAATAATTATTTTATAATAATTATAATAATATTAGATAATAATAATGATATTAACTATAAAAATGATAATAATAATATTATTCGTAATACTAATAATAATACTAATTATAATAATATTAATATTAATGATAATAATAATAATATCAATAATAATAATAATATAACTATTTATATATATCAAGTTTCATATTTATATCATAATATTATTAGTACTAATATTTATTTTAATAATAATAATAATGAAAGTAATAATATTATTATAACAACTATATTTTAATTTCTCGAACATTCAGATTAACTTACTTAAATATCAATCGAATCAGTCAACAAGTGCTATTATTGTTTACATAACTAATTTGTAATCATAATTATTTAATATACATAAACATATTTTAAATACACGTTGCAAGTTATATATATATATATATATATATATATATATATATATATATATATATATATATATATATATATATATATATATATATATATATATATATCTAATAATCAATATACCAACTTACGTTATCTAAACAAAGACATTTTAATAAACAAGTTTTATTATATCCGAAAACGTTTTCGCACGTTTGTAAATAGATCAATCAAATATTATGGAATTCAATTCTTCACTAACTTTTGTCTAACTTTCGATAAGTGACACTTTGTTCTCATTTGTAAATCACTTTACCATTTTCCAAATAAAACATATTTCTTAAATCAGAGTGGACCTCATAATAGAGACTCGTAATCATAATTCAATATATCTGATAATTTAATCATATGATATTATCTTTTAATCTTGTCGATAACTATAATAACTCATATTGAAACAAAATATGTTCATGTAAAGTATTATATATCTAATACTTTGTTAATGTTTTCAACTAATAAGTATATATTATATATATACATATCAATATACACATAAATGTTCGTGAATCGTTGAGCATAGTCAAAGGGTAATTGATTACATGAATATAGATTTCAAAACTTTCGAGACTCAGCATTATAGATTTTGCTTATCGTTTTGGAAACATATAAAGATTAAAGTTTAAATTTGTTCGGAAATTTCTGGGTCATCACAGTACCTACCCGTTAAAGAAATTTCGTCCTGAAATTTGAGTGAAGTGGTCATGGCTAACAATAAAAATGTTTTCATGACGAATATAAGTTGATAAATAGAGTTTTATCATCATTGAGTAATATGGATAAAACAATTCGATTATAAGAAGAGTATAAGTGAAGTGATGGGGTGTATTATGATGAATATCGTGTATATTGATATGAATATTGAGAGAATTAGTCAAATATACAATATTGACTAATTCCACAACTCTCTTGAACTCACTTAGGTATTTTGGCTATGTGTGAAGTGCTTACTTCTAAGGTTGCCTTGTGAGATATATATAGCCCTCGTCTATATTCCACCATTACAAGGCTTAGCACACAATCTATGCAATTCTCGGGGTTCTAAAAATCTCCCCCTTTGCATTGATTGTGTGCGAAAATTTAGCAACCTTACAAATTACATACAAAAAATCTAAAACTACAAATCTAGTCTTCGATTCATGTATGTTTCTGTTGTTGACGAACTTGAATTTCTTGAATTCTTGGAACTTCAACGGACTTCTTGAGAATCTTCTTTGAATTGCAAATTTCTGAAGATCTCGTACTTTTCCTTATATCTCCCCCTCAAAATGTGATTAACCCTTAAGCATATTTTGATATGAGAGGGAAAAGGTATAAGAGCCTACGCAAAGATAGTCGGCGTTGAATCTTCATGCATATATCCCCCTTGACTAATGCGGAAACTTAATCAAGGTATCAGAGTCAGGAATCGTGGTAAGCATGTGTTCACTCTCCCTGGAAAGAATAACCGGTACTTCCCCTGGAAGTGAGAACACTTTCTCCCCCTTGACAAGTTACGTCGGTCAAGGTATGATGTTTAACATCTATCTGAAGACCGGGTCCCATACTGAAGTATATGTAAACCGTAGTGAAGTTAAATCATCTTTGTTTGAAATACCACTGATAGGTATTATCAATGGCATCTATGGATTCTTCACTCCACTTTGTCGGGACACTTGGTTTAGCTTTTGAGAATAGTTCTGGTGGTAGTGAAGGGAATGAAGTTTTAGCCATATTCACGGATCGTGGCTTAAACTTGAGCAACTCTTGTAAAGAGTATTTAGTTGTAGTTGTTGTTGTTGCTGAAGCAGGTGTGGTGCCATCTTTGAATGATACTTGTTTCGGAAACTGAAGCTTTGAGGTTTGAGAAACAAGGTCCACTTTGATGCGAGGGGTTTTTCTCGGACCTATGGATGACTTCTTGGTTTTGTGTGGAAACCAACCATATTGATCACGATAACCCGTAATTTCTCCATTCTCCCCATATGTGGTTTTCAGAAACGAACGATTCACGTTGGTTTCATAACCGGAATAAATCTTTTTACTCGAGGAAAATGTTGTCTTTGGTTTAGGAACTGTAGGAGGAGTGGATTCCGTCTTGAGGACCTTCTTCTCAACCGTTTGAGGAGAATCTAGAATCGTAGACGTTGATTTATCCACTACTGATATCGGATCAGTATTAACTCCTAATGACACCGTTTTGGGTTTTGGAATTGGTGTTGATTTAACATCTAACTCATTTTGTAACTCAGACATGCATTTCTCAAAGTCACACATTAATGTTTGATTTTGCTTGCGAAGTTGAGTGATGACCTTTGAATCAAGCTCACGTTCCTTGGAAAGTATCAGTTTTTCAACAACCTGTGAACTTTGAAGAGTAATCACTTTCTTTTGAAGCTTTTCAGATTCTGATTTACTGTATGCAACAAGAGATTCCAGTTCTTTGATTTGAGCTTGCAACTTGGAAATCTCTGAAGATGTCGTTTGAACTTCTTGTTCTTTCATCTGTTGAAGTTCTGTTTGAAGTTGTTGATGAAGTTTGTGTTGTATAAAGATACAATTGGAAGGTTCACTTCTGTTGTGGCATGAACAACTATATTCATAATGTGCAGTCTTTTCAACAGAGGATGGTTAACGTGGAGTCATTAACAAAGCAATCGACTCAAGTTGTGTAACTTTTGTATCTTCCACAAATCTGATAAAAGCACATTCTTCGGGAGTGTTGTAATAACAAGAACATCTCTTGTCTCGATGATTAAATCTCACAATGAAATCTGGTGTCATCATCACGAAACGTTGAATAATATCAAGTATTATCGTCTTTTCTCCCCTCGAAATATGATTCCGGTGAATCAAATTTTGTTTTTGAACGTTTCGTTAACTTTCGTTAAGTCCTCGTTAGTCCAGATTCGGTAATGGACTACCCTTGCGAATAATCAAATTCTGTCAGGGACCTAAAGTGTCAAATAAGTCTTAAGATTCGGTAAGGGGCTTCTGTTGTAAAAATTGAAACCTGTCAGGGACCAAAATTGAATAATCTTGAAGTGGACTGAAACTGTTTGTTGGGCTTAGAAGATTCGGTAGCCCAATAGAAAATTCAGTTGGGCCTTTGCAATTTAGTAGGCCCAATTAACAAGTTGTGATGTCCAAAACCAGTGTCGAACAGTAACCGATACCGAATGAGAATACCGAGTGTGTAACCGAATCAGTAACTGATTTAATACCAAGGCTAATACCGAATGATATACCGAGTTCGATTCAAGTCCTGGATACCGAATAAAGAGACAAACCAGTACCGAGTCCAAATCAAGAGCTGTTATACCGAATGTAAATCGAAATCAATAGGAACCGAATCTGGTAGCAATCATCAACAACTGAATCAGTTACTAAAATCTACCGAATGTGTTCATCTTCATCGAGCTGAATGAACATGGAAATTAATTTCAAACAATTTGACCGAATTAGGACACAAAATCGATCACAATCATTTCCAATAGCAGCGATTAAGTGATTGCTTGAGAAATTTTTGGATATTTAACACCAACAAATCCAGAATGAATCACGAACAGTAGTGATATGAACTTTTGAAGTTCAAAGTTGATTTTCAAAAATAGTTGCTTATAAGCCTCAATTACAACATGAAAGTGTCTTCAAATCATCTACTAAATGCTCGAAAATTGTTATCTCCAACAGAAACAACTCAGAAAACTCGAATTAGATCCTTGTTCATCGGTTGACTTTTTTCTTTTTAATTTTGACTCTTCGAATTCGTGATGGTTTTTTCGAGTTAGAAATTCAAATTTTGTAGAAGCATCAACGAGTAGATCTCAATCATATCTGCAATATTACTTTTCGCCAATTCATTTTCAAATGATATCGAGGCCAAACCAGATCGTGTATTCGGTTTATGATAGACTCGATCTGATTTTCTATTGAATATGTTGTTATTATAATATGTTGATGAAATCGATGATGATATATTTAGAGAAGAAGTAGATTCGGTAACATTTGTTGTTTGATGATCGATGAAGTATACAGGAGAGGAGATAGATCGATGTATCTGTTGAGAGGAGAGAAATAGATTCGGTAATTTTTTTTTTATATGTCAGAGAGAGATGTGATGATGTATCTGGATATGATGTATTCGGTAATTTGTTAGGAGAGAGAGAGAGTTGAATTGATTAGATGTTACTGTAGATGTCAGAGAATTGAGATTCGGTATCTTATTTTTATGTAAGTGATGAGAGAGAAAAATAAGATTCGGTAAAAATTTTGTTTGAAGATTCGGTATGAATATTCGAAGATGTGTATGAAGATTGGATGAAGATTTGAAGATTGGGTTGAAGATTGGATGAAGATATGAAGATTTGTATGAAGGTGGTTTGAAGATACACATGATATTCGGATCGACCCTCGAATGAGCTTCCGCTCTGATACCAAATGATGGGGTGTATTATGATGAATATCGTATATATTGATATGAATATTGAGAGAATTAGTCAAATATACAATATTGACTAATTCCACAACTCTCTTGAACTCACTTAGGTACTTTGGCTATGTGTGAAGTGCTTACTTCTAAGGTTGCCTTGTGGGATATATATAGCCCTCGTCTATATCCCACTATTACAAGGCTTAGCACACAATCCATGCAATTCCCGGGGTTCTAACATGAAGTTATCACAAAAGAAAGAAATGAGTAAATGCAAGTTCGTCTTAACCGGTGACATAGTCACGGTTGATTTTCGGAATTTAAGGGATTTAGAGGAAATCTTCGAAATCTAAAAGATTTGATTCTTTGACGATTAAGGAAATCAGGATCTCCTTTGATTAAATGCAATAATCTGTTTCGATTTCTCTGTTGAATTTTTCACTATAAATCCACCCCCTTCGTTTCCTTATTTTCCACAACTCACACCTTCTATTCTTTCTCCCTTGCCTCATGCTTTAAAGTATTTGTCAATATGCTCCATCCCGTTCTGATTCTTGATATACTCTTAACCTTCATATCTGTCATTCTTCTCTTTCATCTACCACCGGAGGATTTTATCTACTTCTACTATTACCTTGGGGTTATAGTGTTTTTAATTTTCCCTTGCCTTTACGTGGTAATATGTATTGATATGCACGGTTTGTAATTTATGTGTTGTTGTCGAGCTTTATATTTTCTTTTATATTCAAGAATTCCATACTTTTATCTCCTCTTCTCGACTTCAAGTCAAGCGAATAATGGTCCGGAATTCGTAGGTATGGATTTTGAAATGAACATAGTTAATGTTCTAAGAAAGAAATCGTAATTGCACGATCTTGATTTGGCAAATTACTAGAATATCCAAAAAGATAGAACTATCAAGAAGATATGTTCTTAGTATATTTGGAGATTGGGTAGAATGTAAGAGTCGTGTAAATGGCACATGATGACGGTATGTTCTGTGAATCATCACGTTCCATTAGAAACTCAGCATGACTTACTGTAATATAATCACGTTGATCAAGTGTCATTATATTATACTAATTCATGCATCAATTTCTTTACATTTCTCCAGAATTTATTCATAAATTAAACTTAAATTTTACAGAAGTTTCCAATATAATGAAACACAGGAAGCACGAAAAGGTATATAATTTCGGACGAGAATATTTATGAAAATATCCTCAGAAATATCGAAGATATTTATGATGATATTTTGGAATTTCTAAGTTCGAAGATTGATGAAGAAAAATTTTCCGTAAGATTTTAACATGACTTCGGAGCAAGATATTCTCTAAAGATTTCAACGAATCCAGAATTACCTGGATTCTTTGAATATAGGGTATGGTCCTTGTATTTGTCCTTGGTCTCCTTCGTGGTTAGCTCAATCCGTTTTCCAGTTCCAACTTTTCTGAGCTTTTCCAACATACTATTTTTATCATCAAACTTCCGACGATTAAGGTCGTTTACGGTTGCCTACGGTTTTTTGCTGCTTCATTCAGCTTTTTCAAAGTTCAATGTATTGATTCGTAGGCTGGGTGCTTTTTCAAATTTTCAGAATTGAAGATCAGAATTCTAGGAGATAATTGTTATATGTATACATATAACTATTGATGTAAAAAGGCTATGAGATTCGAAATACTGATTGCTGATTCTCGGTAATTGGTATGGCAATTATTATTACAGGGTATAGATGAATACACGATGGGGTTTCAATGAATACAATGATTTTTCGAATAGTCCAAATTCATTGAAGTTGCTGGTAAGTTTACTGCTAATGTGGCGGAATATAAACGGTTCCCTGGTAATGATGACGACAGGCAAACTTATATATCGAGGTTATAATAAGGCTAATTCGAATGGAAGTCGAAGTTGATTTGCTGAAGCTACGACAAAATTGGCTAATTTGAAAAAGAGTTGAAATGTTATTTTCGGTAATAACAATGCCAAAGGAGCTAGTATAGACACGTGTTAAACGTTTACACAGGTTCCGAGTGTTTTCAGGTGCATAACTATATGCATCAATCTCTTCTTCCGTAGATGAAGTGTGGTTGGTTTATCCTCTCGATTGAGGTGTTTTCAAAAATCATGAAAGGTTTGAACGCAGATTGTAATCGTCAAGATACAAAGAGGTTTAAGATGAAATCAAGTAGCAAACTTGAAGAATTGTTTAGTTTCATATGTTATAATCAATATTTTAATTCATTTTAATTGTCCAATGTTGGCAGTCTACAGTCGATAGTCCACAGTTAACAGTCCAATAATTCATATATAGTTTAATATATAATATTCGAATTAATTAATACGTATCGTGACCCGTGTACATGTCTCAGACTCGATCACAACGCAAGGTATATATATTATTATAGAATCAACCTCAACCCTGTATAGCTAACTCGATCATTACTGCATATAGAGTGTCTATGGTGATTCCAAATAATATATATAGATGCGTCGATATGATATGTCAAAACCTTGTATACGTGTCCCGATATTTAAAGTGCGTAAAATAAATAACAGAAATTAAATGACAATAAATAAAATTGCGAGAATTAAAATTGCGATAAATAAATTACGATAAATTAATTGTAATACGGAATTAACAGTTAGCTAGGAACAGTTAGCTAGGATTTTGTTAGCGTGGTTTCTTAACAAAATTTCTCATAGTTAATTTGTTTGTTTCTAACAAATTTTATTTTTTCCAATGTTTTCTTCATTATGCCACTTGTTGGATTCTGATAGGTCAAAATCCAAATATGAAATTGAATGAAAATGGTTATTCTGCGGTGAACGGATACGTATATCTTGTGGATGTAAGTAGGATAGTAAATGAGTGTTGAACCAGATTCGAAGAATGTATAGTGTAACTTTATAATGTGAAATCTGAATATTCCTCGGGTATTACCTACCCGTTAAAATTTTTTCACCATTAACAGTTTGTACGAAAGAATTTTTAATTACAATCTTTATGAAAATATACTTATATATATTTTTTCTTCAGATGTAATCATGGGTTTAATGAGTTAATATGATATTAAACTCATTTGATTTACCGTTAGAACTAGAATATATAATCTCTAAAACATTAGAAATTACATAATCGCCATGAAGAACGAAGATAATTGATGTAGAACGATACGTAGAACGATGATTATACTTGAGGTACAGGATAAGATGTTGAGGCATGGATTGTTGATGGTACTGGTGCAGTTTATTGATGGTACTATTGGTGCCGGTGATGTTGTTGAAGCTGGTAAGTTCTGCACCATATTCTCCAATTTGATTACTCGAGTGCGAAGCTCGTTGACTTCTTTCATTATTTCGGGGTGATCGTCATTCGGAACGAGTGGAAGAATAAGTTTTAGAATTGTGGATAGAATATAATCGTGATGAGCTACCCTGGAAATGAGACTGAAAATGGTATTTCGGATAGGTTCGCCGGTAAGTGCTTCAGGTTCTTCGCCAAGAGGGACATGTGGTGTATGAAAGGGATCACCTTCTTCTTGTCTCCAATGATTGAGAAGGCTACGAACCCATCAATTGAATTGGTTGATTCATTCTGGTGACACTGCTTTCGGAGCTTAGTTGAAACTCCATATTGGAATAGCTGTCGGAATCCGAGGAATTCGAACTAATTGAGGGATTCATCTCGTACGATCAGATGAAGGATTTTCGATAAGAAATAGATTATAGGATGTAGATTAGTACCCTGCAATACATAATTTACATATGCATATATAATACTAAAATCCCATAAGTTACGGAGGAATCTACGGAAGCTGTCAGGCAAAGGTAACAGTAACAGATACGCTAAGATATGAATTTATCTATACACTGTCTATGCAATAGAGGCAGTAAGACATGTCTAGACTTTAAGGATGATAAGCAAATAATTCTCTAAGAATGATAAGCAGATAATTTTCGACACGAAATGATAAGCAAAACTTTTGACATGCAGAAACGGTCGAAGTCTAGACTCACTAATGCATCTAAACAACTATCAGTTAGACACACTAATGCAAGACCTACTTCGCTAAGACCACCACTTTGATACCACCTGTAAGGACCCGTCCTAATCCATCTGGACGAATACATTACATTTGGTAACACTGCGAGGTATTTGACCTCTATATGATACATTTTACAAACATTGCATTCGTTTTTAAAAGACAAACTTCCATTACAACGAAAGTTGACAGGCATGCATGCTATCTCATAATATATCCAAACTATGAATGACTTATTATCAATCTTGATGAACTCAACGACTCGAATGCAACGTCTTTTGAAATATGTCATGAATGACTCCAAGTAATATCTTTAAAATGAGCAAATGCACAGCGGAAGATTTCTTTAATACCTGAGAAGAAACATGCTTTCAAGTGTCAATCAAAAGGTTGGTGAGTTCATTAGTTTAACATAAATAATTATTTCCATCATTTTAATAGACCACAAGATTTTCATTTCCATTTCTCATAAATATACGTCCCATGCATAGAGACAAAAGTCATTCATATGGTGAACACCTGGTAACCGACCTTAACAAGATGCATATAGAATATCCCCATCATTCAGGGACTCCCTTCGGACATGATAAATTCGAAGTACTAAAGCTTCCAGTACTTTGGATAGGGCTTATTGGGCCCGATAGATCTATCTTTAGGATTCGCGTCAATTAGAGTGTCTGTTCCCTAATTCTTAGATTACTAGACTAAAAAGGGGCATATTCGGTTTAATAATCCAGCCATAGAATGTAGTTTTAAGTACTTGTGTTGATTTTGTCAAACATTTATAAAGCAGCGCATGTATTCTCAGTCCCAAAAATATATATTGCAAAAGCATTTAGAAAAGAAGCAAATGAAACTCACTATCTAATATTTTGTAGTAAAAATATTCATACGACGGGATTGAACAATGCAGGGTTGGCCTCGAATTCACGAACCTATATCATTTATGTATATTAATACATATAATCGTAATCGAACACATTTAATTGTTATTTTAGTAACTTGTACGTTTCATTAATAACTAAATTAACTATATTTATTTTTATATACATTAAATAGATAATTAATATTTATTACAAACATATTAATATATTTATGTTTTATGTAAATAATATATTTTTATATAGAAAATCTTTATTTTGATATATTAATAATACTAATAATAATAATGATAAAAATAATGATAATCCTAATAATAATAATAATAATAATAATAATAATAATAATAATAATAATAATAATAATAATAATAATAATAATAATAATAATAATAATAATAATAATAATAATAATAATAATAATAATAATAATAAAATGAGTAATAAGTAAACTACCTCAAAGAAGTAGTCCTAAAAAAATGCCCAAGTCCGGGTTTAAACCCGCGACGTCCCGCTAACCCGAAAACTCCCCAAACCATTCCTCCAATTGTGCTTCTTGATTTAATTCCTAATCTATATGCATATCAACTTAAACTGTTTCTTCTTCTTCATATATATACAACACCCATCATTATCCATTATCATAATCATTTTCGTTTAAAGTATTATCATTTTCACAATATCAATAATCATCTATCATCTTAACATCATCATCACTCATAACCACATCATCGTCTAATCGCATATCTCATCATCAACCCATAATCATCTCATGATCATAACCGTATGACTTCTAGACCATAATCATACATATATTTGCTAATTACTATCATAATTAATCGTATAATTATCACAATCATCATTCCCGTCAGTAACTAAGCCATTTCTAGGCCCAACACACCAATAAACTCAGCCCAATAGGAATGGCTATGTCATGGCCCAATGAGGCAAATGATTTCACGGTTCATCACATAAATCGGGCCTGATAATTAACTAAGCCCACGTACAAGTAATTGCCCAACAATTAAGTATCAAAAGCCCGTCACATAACCATGATTATACAGCTCAAACCTAATGAACTGCTGAATTGTTAAACCTTCATTCTAAGATTCATTTTCATCTAGTGTCCCCACCATAAACATTATCATACCACTAAACTCTAATTTCTTTATATAGTTATTTGAGTGGTATTAAATAAATGGGTAATGAACTGTAAAGAGGCATTATTTATTGGATACCCTATCATAATTTCACCATCATCATTGTAAACAATTAAATATATAGCGGCAGTGAGTTGTGGTTTATTTGACGATAGCAGAAAAAAATATGCAAGAAACAGATAGAAGTAGTTGCACCTAGCTACTTTAATGGTTCGAATTTCAAAGGTAGTAGTAGCGAGAAACAACAACTTAGCAGCTTCTGTAGCAGCAATTGTTGTGGTGTTTAAACTTGGTGATCATGGTGGTTCGTTGGGCTGTCAATGAAACAGAAACAGTACAAGTTTATAAGGTTTTGGGTGTTGGTTTGAAGGTAACCTGAGCAACAGCAGTAGCAATTAATAAATTTATGTGCAGATGTTTGTAGCTATGGTTGCCAAACAAAAAGAACAGATATTAGCAGCACGTTCAGTAATTTATTTTGGTGATTTTGGTTGTTCGATGATGGTTGTTTGAAGATCACAGGTGGTGGCATTCTTGGTGATACGATTGTAAAAAGAAAAAAGGGAAATATATGGGTTTAAGATGATGTCGGTTCAAGAATTAAACGGAAAAAAAAAATTTTGTTGATGGTGATGAGTTGTGGTTTGGGATTGTGATCGATGTTTCCTGGTTGTGAACTTAAACAGAAACGGGTGCAGCAATAGTTCGAACAACTATAATATTTAATTGGATTTTTGGTTTCTTGTTTGGTTCGAATAAAGAGTATGAACAACCAGTAGCTTATGGTTATGGTTCATCTTGTGCTCATGCTACTCACAAAGGATGAATAACAGCTAGATTGAATAACAGTTGTAGGAGATCGAATAGTAGCAGCATTTGAGGACGTTGAAGTGGTTCAACGGGTTTGAGATGATGGTGGTTGATCTTGGTTAGTAATCAATATCAACGAAGGTGAGTTTGCAGGTGTGTGTTCGTTTGCTTTATGATTAAAGCAGAAAGAGGATTGATTAGTAGCTAGGTGGGTTTGATTGTTAAGTTGGTGTTGTGATCTTACGGTAATAGCAGTGATCAAGGGTGTGATCATTCGTAAAAAGAAAGAAATGAAAAGCGTACATAGTTGCAGATGCAGGGTTAATTCGAAAGTGAATGAGTGTGTAATTGAGTGATTGATGATAGGAGTTGAATAATTCATCTTTAACATACTCAGTCGATCTATAATAGAAAAAAAAATTGACATATAGTCACGGGTAAACAGAAAAAGAAGAAGAGTTAAAAAGAAAAATCTAATTTTATCCCAATCAGATAGATAGTGATGTATATATCAGTTATTACACGCGTTTATATATATATATATATATATATATATATATATATATATATATATATATATATATATATATATATATATATATATATATATATATATATATATATATATATATATATATAATTTATATTTAATATTAATAATAAATATATAATATATATTAATAATAATACAGTTAATAATATTATAATTAATCAAAACACTAATATTAATTATTTTAATAATAATTATAATAATATTAGATAATAATAATGATATTAACTATAAAAATGGTAATAATAATATTATTCGTAATACTAATAATAATACTAATTATAATAATATTAATATTATTAATGTTAATAATAATATTAATAATAATAATAATATAACAATTTATATATATCAAGTTTCATATTTATATCATAATATTATTAGTACTAATATTTATTTTAATAATAATAATGAAAGTAATAATATTATTATAACAACTATATTTTAATTTTTCGAACATTCAGATTAACTTACTTAAATATCAATCGAATCAGTCAACAAGTGCTATTATTGTTTACATAACTAATTTGTAATCATAATTATTTAATATACATAAACATATTTTAAATACACGTTGCAAGTTATATATATATATATATATATATATATATATATATATATATATATATATATATATATATATATATATATATATATATATATATATATATATATATATATATATATATATATCTAATAATCAATATACCAACTTACGTTATCTAAATAAAGACATTTTAATAAACAAGTTTTATTATATCGGTAAACGTTTTCGCACGTTTGTAAATAGATCAATCAAATATTATGGAATTCAATTCTCCACTAACTTTTGTCTAACTTTCGATAAGTGACACTTTGTTCTCATTTGTAAATCACTTTACCATTTTCCAAATAAAACATATTTCTTAAATCAGAGTGGACCTCATAACAGAGACTCGTAATCATAATTCAATGTATCTGATAATTCAATCATATGATATTATCTTTTAATCTCGTCGATAACTATAATAACTCATATTGAAACAAAATATGTTCATGTAAAGTATTATATATCTAATACTTTGTTAATGTTTTCAACTAATAAGTATATATTATATATATATACATATTAATATACACATAAATGTTCGTGAATCGTTGAGCATAGTCAAAGGATAATTGATTACATGAATATAGATTTCAAAACTTTCGAGACTCAACATTACAGATTTTGCTTATCATTTTGGAAACATATAAAGATTAAAGTTTAAATTTGATCAAAAATTTCCGGGTCATCACATTAAACCATTTCCATAGTTTAAAGCTCATTCCTTCAATAAGGTCTCCCAAGAATTGTACAAACAAGTATCTTATACAATATTTTTTTTTTAATTTAAATTGGTACCAGATAGGTATAGTACCTATTCTTACCGTACCGGTATCAAATCCGTACCGTTACCGTACCGTGACCAAAACAATAATTATGGTATGGTATTCGATACTCATTTTTGAATAAAAAAATGTAGCACTACCAACGGGTTCGGTATGGTTCCGTACCGGTACACTAAACTACTATGCTAACAAATTGAAAATAATGCATGTATGGGGCTGATAATGTGGGATCAAGCATGACCAAATATTCACACGTGGACCTCCTTATTCAAATGCAAGAACCGTTGGTGACTACTATTCTGGAACAAGTTTGATTAAGCATTAAAACAACCAGCTGAGCTGAATAACTTGAATCTCAATCTTGATAACGGGCAGACAGTGTTATGGTTCGCGTGGGTCTAATTGGGCCTGTATCTATACCCCCTGTGGAATTACGACCTTGACCTCAAGGTTAGAAAAGGGATGCGGTAGAGAAGTCAAGAAACCTTTGATGGAATTCTAATAGATCTTCCCAAGTAACATCGCTAGAATGACAACCTTGCCAAGTCACCAAGACTTGCTCGACACCATTATGAGTGCGTGAATGAACGATGGAGTCCGGGACAAGCACAGGTAAACATTCATGAACCAATACATGTAGAGGGTTGCGATGGATGTGTAGAACCCCATGACATTATCGTACAGCGAGACATGAAAGACCGGATGTATGCAACTGTTGGCAGGAAGAGCAAGGTGATAAGAAACCTTACCTATGCGGCTTGTAATCTGAAATGGACTAAAATATCATTTGTCTAGTTTTTGTGATGCTGAGGAACCACAGTGACCTTTAGAGAAATTCGAAGTCGATCATAGACCCAATCTCCAATGTTAAATTCAGCATCCTGGTGACGATGATTTGATTGAGTTACCATATGTTGTATTTGAGGGTATCCTTGAGTTGCTCAAGAAGCTTTTGATGTTCCTGGAGTGTGGAGTTAATGGAAGCAACCTGAGATGACCCTACTAAATAATACGAGAGGTTTGGTGGGGGTCGTCCATAAAAGGCTTGATGAGGAAACATCCCAATAGCACTACGGTGGGAAGTATTATACCAATATTCAACTAAGACCTCGGCTCATCACTTGCAGAGCACCTAAGTTAGGATTCCAAAAACCTGTTAACGACCTTGATTTGACAACCGATTTGAGGATGGTAGGCGCTTAAGTGACGAAGTGTAGTACCAAGTTGTTTCAAAGGTTCATGTCAAAAGAGATTAACGAACAAAGGATCACGATCAGATAAAATAGATTTAGGAAACCAGTGAGGGCGATACACCACACTGTAAAAATTGCGAAACCAAGGTGACAACGGTATAGTTCAGACCATGAACAATGAAGTGAACACTTTTAGATAATCTGTCAATGATACCTAGATAGTAAACACTCTTCGTTGGCCACTTGATGTAGTGTGGTGAGTGATCCCATGAGATTTCACTCTTTTTGAGCACGATTGCGGTTTGGTGTGTGTGGTGAGTGTTGTTTACTATTTGCATGCGTGGTAGTGTCTTTTCAGAGGTGCTTTCATCGGCCACGTACGTGTGCGAGTAGAGTTATGGTTGTTGACTAGATTTGATGTGGAAGGTAACCGGGTTAATGGTTATGATGAAGTTGGAAGGGTGTAAGCCTTGGTGTTTCAAGCATCTCCTTAGTGATAAGTTGAAAGGTAAATAGGCTAGCCGTGCAGCCTAGGTGGATAGTGACTAGCGGGTGTCGTTAGAAAGTTGTAATCGTCGAGTTGTAAGGTTCGTTGGAGTTGTGTGACTTCGAGTAGCCAGGTGACGTGTGACACCGAGAGTAGACCCCGTAAGGGTCGAGCTCTTGAGACTCGGTGGTAGTGATGGGAGTTGCATAACACTGCATCACGTGCCTCTTTATACCTGCTAGTGAAATGCTCCACTCCGATATTGTGGTTACTTTGTACTTGGGTACCGATGAGAAACCCGAAGATACAACTGTGGTTTATTATGATGATTAGAGGGGGTTAACGTTTGACCAATTTGAAAGGTTGAGGTTCGAGTACATTGTTTTAAGTCCGCGAAGAATTGTGAGTATGACCAACGTCGAGACTGGTCATGTGTGTCGTGGAATGTCGAAATTCCGCGAGATGTTATCACCTTGGCTGTGATAGTGTGGAGTTAAAACCATAAGTGGGGGAGTATGTACCCAGAGTGTACGGTGTTGCCTCGGTTTGGGTAGGCGTGTTCGAGCGGCTTTTGGAAGTCGTCCCGTTCGGTGAGCGAACTCGGGACGTAAAGTGTTGATTCTTGTCTAGTCTCGTGTAGAGATAAGTTAGTGTAGTGCGCATTCTAGAGCGAGTTCTATAGAGTATTGAGGACTTGTATGCGCGAGAAGTGACACGATCATCCTTAATTGCTGATCGAAGAGCTTGTAGCGTGTGAGTCGTGAAAGGTTACGTGTCAGTTGGAGTTACCGAAGAGCGTGTGGCGTGTGCTTGGTATGGATGACTCAAATTAGTTGACGGTTGGCCAGGATACTCTAAGTTGTAAATTAGAGTGTGCCAAAGAATCATGGAGGATAGTTGTGTGGTTGGAACATTGCGTGGCAAGAAAGTGTGACCGATAGGATGCAATGGTGGCATCTAGAGGGTGTAAAGTTGTGTGAGAACTCAAAAAGTTGAGGAAGGCGTACGTTCCTTGTTCGCGATAGGTTTAGATCACGAGTACGTGATCCAGTTTAAGTGGTAGAGAGTTGTAACACCCTGAATTTTAATACACCAGAAAGTGTCACCAGAAAGTGTTCTTAGAAAGTGTTAGGAAAAGTCTACTTATACTTATGCATTTTCAGATTTTACATCAGAATCAGGATCAGACAACTTCAGTCCCTGAACTTCAAAATAAAATAAGTTTCCTAAGTCTGAGCCGCGCCACGGGCGCTAGAGCCGCGCCGTGGGTTATAGCATGAGCTGAAGGTAAACCCTTTTGAAACTGTCGGGTGTGCTTTTTAGCTTTAAGCTGCGCCGCGGGCTATAATGTGAACTGGTGCTGAATCATTTTTAAGGGGTTAAATGAAGGGTAAAAGGGTAATTTCAATTGTGGTCTATTTTTAGCCACAAATGGCAGATTGGGGACTCATTCCCCACAATCTTATCCTCTCATTAACTTCATCCTCCTAAAATTCTAGAGAGAGGAAACCCTTTTAGTGTGAGAAAGCTCCGATCTAGGACGAAGAAGCTCGATTCTCACCAAAGCTCGAGAGTTAAAGTTGTTCACCTCGTTCCTAGCTATATTTTGGTAGTGGTGGTAAGTTCTAACTCCGAATTTCAATTTTTTGATTTGATATTCATGTTAGGGCTTGAGCTTAAAGGTTCTTGAGAAAACCCACTTAGCTCTAAAATGGAAGTTAGGAGCTAGTAATCGGGTTTTATATTGTTATTGGTGGATTTTGGGTTGGTTGATGATTTAACCATGTTTGGACTTGTAATTCGGGTTTAATCACTAGCTTTAGTGATTATGAAAGTATTGAAACTCATTTGGGTGTATGTGGAAGCCTAATTTTGAAATGGGTCAAAATTAGGGTTTATGAGTCAAATTGGGGAAGACAAGTATTAATACTTGTGTTTTGGGTTAATTGGCATTATAGGACCATTTTCACTAGTGTTAAGTGAATATTGGTTAGTTTGGCAATTGGTTGTGCTTGGAAGTGCATTTGGATCAAAATTGCACTAAGTGTCAATTTGGGTTGGTTTGTAATCCACCCTAATTGTGTTGTTTGTTATGTGATAATTGAAATAGGTACTTTCCATTGGCGGTTTGCAGATTTGACTTTTCATTCATCAAGAAGCTAAGGTGAATGTAAATATATTATATGTGTATGTATGCATAGGATGGGTGTGGGTGGGGTAGAGTGATCCTCGGGCATTCGGGTTCACTTTACATGTGTGTGAGATGATGGACTCTATGAGTTTTAGGTCCATGTTGTGATGACCCGGGAATTTCCGACCAAATTTAAACTTAATCTTTTAATAATTCCGACACGATAAGCAAAGTCTATTAAACTGAGTCTCAAAATGTTAGAACTATTTTACATTAAACCATTTGACCTTTGACTATTCCCGGTGATTCACGAACAACTATATGTAAATAGATATGTGTGTATATATATAAATAATAACTGGAAATATAATGTGAAACATTATATGTTGTTGTTATTAAATGTAATTATGCAAAATAAAATACAAATATGATATTATGAAAATTATTATTTAAAACATATCTATATATATAAACAAGATATATTAAAAATATATATTGTGATTTTGGAAACTATTTAGTAAACGATAGTAGCACTCATTTGTCATTCTATTGTTAGTAAACAAGTTAAAAACAAACTTATTGGATTTTAAAATAAACGTTGATCCGAAAATGAATTCTATAAATTATAGGCTTATTAAAAAAAAATATATTTAGAAACTAGTTGTTGAATTTAAAATTTTTTATATTTTACTTGGAGTTGGGAGTGAATAATTAATGTCATTTTTATTTAATAGCTAATGCTCGAATTTTATACCATAATGACTGAAATAAATAAAGACATTTAATTTAAAAATTTAGGATGTTTCTGAATAATTAAATTTACTACTGATTTACAACGGAGTCCAATATAACATCAGTGTTAAAACCGTCGGTATTAAAATCCAAAGAAGTGTAATTGAATTTCAATTTGCATATTTCCTTTTTGACTTTATTACCCACTAATTGTGTTTTCATTTACAAACAAATTGTAGTACGGAGTAATATTTTATAACTCATTTTCATTACTCTACACCTAACATACCATGTAGCCATGTGGGCATGCTAAATTATATGTACTACCCATGACATAGACATATGAAGACATTTTGGAGCTGAATTATTTAATTCACTGTAAAATCTCATCTCCTTCTCTTATATATTCTTATATATATACTTAAACATAGATCAGATAGATATAGATATGCATATAACATACATATGGTACATGCTCAATCACGATAAACCCACAAGCACTATCACCATCTCATTTCTATTTTAATTTTCATTCACACCTATTATCATTAAAGATATATAGTGTTATATACAAACTATAAACTATCTTGATCGGACTGTTCGTTCCTTCAAACCATTGTACCATCTACAATCACAAACCACCACCAAAACAAGACACCACCTCATCACAATGAACTTCAAACACCATGTGCCACCACGATCCTACTACCATCTCTCTCTCTCTCTCTCTCTCTCTCTCATCCTCTCTCTCTTTTGGCAACTTTTCTGTTTTTTGCAGCTCAATCAAACAATCACCCATAATTGCTACTACAGCTTCCCTACTTGTTTCTGTTTATACGACTACATCTACTTCTGTCGACGATAAACAATGGAGACAACGAGAATGATGATATGCCATAAACTAAATATTGATTAAGTGTTTATATGAGGTGATGAAGAAAATGGGAAATAGAAAAGGTGTAAGTTGACACACAACCAATTACACGTAATTTTTCTTTCTGTTTTACTCCTTATATTATTCGAAACTAACAAGCCAGTTGTAAACCACTACCACCTAAAAGTGGTATATTTGAATGTGATAAAACTCCTTTATAAAAGTAGCAATTAGGATATTTGGGGACTAGTGGTACATGTGGGACTAGAATATTGATAGTGCCGATGGTGATAATGATAGAGGATAAAGAGTTGTTGTTTTCCTAATTCCTTTACAACAAGAAACCAGCAAAAGTGCCGATTGTTAATTTGATCGATTTATCTACCACAATTAACGGACCAACTCCAACATCATGGCCTACCCGTTTAATTATTTTATTCTCTTGGCCGAACTACAGCTATCCAAGCTTCATTTAAGTAAAGTCGGGCTAAAAAGATGATGAGCTGACAATTAAATATACGTATTACTTTTGGGCCATTTAGTTTGGGATAACTTGAACTTTGGACCACCCTTTTTGCAAAACCCATCGACTCCTGGTCTATTAAACTCGCTGGAGATCATATTCCTAATACAGCAGTGGACAAAGAATGATGATGGTATACGATAAGGATGATGAAGGTGGTATATGATAATCGTAATTTTTTTTTTTTGGGTGAAAGATTGGTGATTTCAAGATGATTCTGTGAAGGGATTGATGATGAGGATTATGATATAAGAAAGTTGATAATGATGAAAGGATGATGATAATAATGAATAAATACAGCAAGTTTTGATGTCAATTCTTTTATTAGGATAATGATAATAGATAAAGATGATGATGGAAAGATGATATGGGTTTTGGCTTAAGAAGAAGAAGAAGAAGAAAACGGAGAAAAGGGTTATATAGATTTCGTTTAGGAATTTAAACAGAAAATTTGAAATAGTGGTACGGTTAGAGGTGTTGGGTGTGATCAAGAGATCCTGGGTTCGAGTCCCGTCTGTGGCAATATTTTTGGGAAAGCTTTTAAGGTAGTATTTTATATTTATAATTATTATGATTATTATTATTTTATTATGGTTATTATAATTTTATTTCCATTATTATTATTAATTATAACAAACAAATATTATTTACATAAAAATATAATTACTACGTATATCATAATCATATTATGTACTATTATATTGTAATACATTATGTTATATATAAAACATTAATGTATAACAATTATAACATATTTACAATATTAATATATTTTACTAAATGATATTACATAATAGTTTTACTAAATTAACTAAAGAGTATTTGCTATATAGGTAAATAATAAATTATAATAAGTTAATACTAAAAAATACTTAAATATAACATATAATTTATTAAATATAACAAGTATAATATATAAAACTTGTTTTACTATTTTACACATTTATTATATGTGTTAATATTATTTGATATATCAATAACTGATATAGGTTCGTGAATCCGAGGCCAACCCTGCATTGTTCAATATAGTCATATGTATTTTTACTACAAAAATACAATACGGTGAGTTTCATTTGATTCCTTTTTACTCATTATATTTTTGGGCTGAGAATACATGCAAATGCTTTATTAACTGTTTTACAATATTTATATGCATGAGTTTCATTAATCCCTTTTTAAATGCTTTTGCAATATATATTTTTGGGACTGAGAATGCATGCGCTGTTTTTTTATAAATGCTTTACGAAATGGACACAAGTGTTTGAAACTACATTATATGGTTGAATGATCGAAATCGAATATGCCCCTTTTTATATAGTCTGGTAATCTAAGAATTAGGGAACAGAAACCCTAATTGACGCGAACTCTAAAGATAGATCTATCGGGCCCAACAAGCCCCATCCAAAGTACCGGATGCTTTAGTACTTCGAAATTTATATCATATCCGAAGGGTGTCCCGGAATGATGGGGATATTCTTATATATGCATATTGTTAATGTCGGTTACCAGGTGTTCAATCCATATGAATGATATTTTTGTCTCTATGCATGGGACGTATGTTTATGAGAAATGGAAATCTGAAATCTTGTGGTCTATTAAAATGATGGAAACGATTGTTTAAGTTAAACTAATGAACTCACCAACCTTTTGGTTGACACTTTAAAGCATGTTTATTCTCAGGTATGAAAGAGACTTTCCGCTGTGCATTTGCTCATTTTAAAGACAGTATTTGGAGTCGATCATCGCAATGGAACCAATTGTTGGTGACTTCGTCCAGATGGATTAGGACGGGTCCTTTCAGTTGGTATCAGAGCGGGGGGTCTTAGTGAACCATGTCTGCATTAGTGTGTCTAACTGATAAGTCGTTAGGATGCATTAGTGAGTCTGGACTTCGACCGTGTCTGCATGTCAAAAGTTTTGCTTATCATTTCGTGTCAAAAATTACCTGCTTATCATTCTTAGAGAATCATTTGCTTATCATTCTTAGTCTAGACACGTTTTACTGCATTGACTGCATAAATAGTGTATAGACAAAATTCATATCTTAGCGTATCTGTTACTGTAGATCTTGCCTGATATCTTCCGTAAATTTCTCCGTAATTTAAGGGAACCTGGTACTATATATCTATGCATATTATGCATTGAGAAAACCATCCAACTATCAATTGCTATCACTAAACTCTTCATACCAAATTTTTTTTTTCTGAAATCGCGTAAGATGGCCTCTACGAACCAACCAAGTTCATCGGACTCCGAAGATAGCGTGACAGGAGCACACCAACCAATCAACTACCGTGATTACTGGAGAAAATGGGGGTGGGTTCGCGACATACTCACCCTATGGAGAAGAGAAGAAGGTACACCATATCATGAACCGAATCTACCACCTAACCTTGGAGTACTTGACCCGCTCACCGGCGAACCCGTTCGCAACACCGTTTATACCCTTTTTGCAAGAATTTTTCGTCTTGAGGCTACCATTAACGGAAATAGAGGAGATATCCGACCTCTACCTCACACTGATAACCAACCAGGGTTAGTAGAAGAAGTTAGAGAACTCCGAGCTCGAGTATTAACTTTAGAGAGCACGGTACACAATTTACAAGCACCCGCAGTATCATCAACACCAGTAACGTCACCAGCCTCAGCACTAACGGCACCAGTACCACCAACAACCCAAGTTTCAACAATCCATGCCTCAACATCTCATTCTGTACCTCGAGTATAATCATTGTTCCACATGACGTTCTACATCATTTATCTTCGTTCGACATGATGATTATGTAAACTCTAATGTTTTAGAGATTATATCTACTTGTTCAAACGGTAAATCATAAGAGTTTGATATCATATTGACTCGTTAAATCCATGGTTACATCTGAAGAAAATATATATGTAAGTATATTTTCATAAAGTTTGTGATTAAAAATTCTCTTGTACAAACTGTTAATGGTGAAAATATCTTAACGGGTAGGTAATACCCGAGAACTATTTAAATTTCACATTAATAAGTTACATTGTACGTTCTTCAAATCTGTTTCAACAGTCATATACTATCCTACTTATATCCACCGATATACAAATCAGTTCACCCCAGAATAACCATATTCATCCAATTTCATATTTCGATTTTGATTTATCAAAAATCAAGTGGCATAATGAAGGAAACATTTGACAAAATAAAATTTGTTAGAAACAAACAAATTAACTATGAGAAATTTTGTTAAGAATCCACGCTAACTGTTCCTAGCTAATTCTTCCTAGCTAACCGATTACATTTTATTTATCGCAATTTAATTATCGCAATTTACATTCTCGCAATTTTATTTATCGTCATTTAATTTCTGTTATTTATTTTACGCACTTTAAATATCGGGACATGTATACAAGGTTTTGACATATCATATCGACGCATCTATATATATTATTTGGAATCACCATAGACACTCTATATGCAGTAATGATCGAGTTCTCTATACAGGGTTGAGGTTGATTCTCAAATAATATATATACTTTGAGTTGTGATCGAGTCTGAGACATGTACACGGGTCACGATACATATTAATTAAATCGAATATTATATATTAAATTATATATGAATTATTGGACTGTTAACTGTGGATTATCAACTGAGGACTATCAACATTGGACAATTAAAATAAATTAAAATTTTGATTATAACATATGAAACTAAACATATCTTCAAGTTTGCCACTTGATCTCATCTTAAACCTCATCTATATCTTGACGATTACAATCTGCGTTCAAACCTTTCATGATTCTTGAAAACATCTCAATCGAGAAGATGAACCAACCACACTTCATCTACAGAAAGAAAAGATTGATGCGTATAGTTATACACCTGAGAAATTCTCGGCAACTGAGTAAACGTTTAACGCGTAGTTGTGCTAATTCCTTTAGCGTTATTATTACCGACAATAACTTTGCAATTCCTTTTCAAAATTAGTCAATTTTGTCACAGCTCCAGCAAGTCAACTTCGACTTTTCGTTCGAAACAACCTTATTATCACCTTGACTAATATGTATGTTCATTTATTGTTACCGGGAACCTTTTATATTCCACCATATTACCATCAGCGTTTAATCATCTAAAAACACAATTCTCCTGAAACCACCTCGGATTGATAACCGATGATTCAGATATCGTAGCATTAGATGCAGAGGAAACAGAAAAATTGTAGATGGTCTAAACAGCCAAAAGTTTGATGATAAATAAGGGAGTGTTAGGAACGCTCGATAGAAAATTTGGTACTGAAAAGCAGATTGAACTAACCATAAAGGAAACCAAGGAGAAATACAAGTAACATACCCTAAATTCATAGAACCCAGATAAATCTAGATCCGTTGAAATCTTTAGAGAATATCTTGCTCCGAAGTCATGTTAAAATCTTGCGAAAAATCTTTCTCCATCAACCATCGAACTTAGAAATTCCAAAATATCATCATCAATATCTTCGATATTTCTGAGGATATTTTCATAAATATTCTCGTCCGAAATTATATACCCCTTCGTGCTTCCTGTGTGTCATTATATTGGAAACATTCAATAGAAAAATTTAGTACCAAAAAGCAGATTATGCGAAACTATGAAAAAAAAGCCGTAGACAAATCACAAAGAATAAGTTTGACTTCAAAGAATCCAAATGATTCAATGTCTGCTAAAGTCTTTAGTGAATATCTTACTCCTTACTCTAAATCTTTGCAGACAATAGTTTCTATCATCCTCTGATCTTAGATATTCCGAGATATTATCGTATCTTTCATTATAAATATCCTCCATATTTCTGGAGATATTTTTATAACTATTCTTATCTGAAATCATTAATCTCTTCGTGCTATCAGTATTATATCATATAGAAGCTGTTAGTTTCTATATTCGGTAGACTTTCGAATTTAAAATATGAATGTTTTTGAAGTAGTGTTGGGAACTGATGCATGAGTTAGTATAATATAATGACACTTGATCAACGTGATTATATTATAGTAAGTCATGCTGAGTTCTAATGGGACATGATGGTTCACAGTAAATCATACCACCATCATGTGTCATGTTACATAACTCTTTCATTCTAATTAACTTCTGAACATATCAAGAAAGTATATTCTTGATAGCTCTACTCTCAATGATTCTGGTAATTTGACTAATCAAATCGTGCTATTACGTTCTTTCTTGATTATAACATTAAATTCATTCGCAACTCCATACTTACAAATTCTAGATCATTACTCGTTTTATTAGAGATTGAGAGGAGATTAAAAAGACGAAGAGCTCCGAAACATAAAGGAAGATATAAAACTCGACGACAATACTGAAATTACAATAATTAAAAATTAAAACATCACGACAATTAAAAATTTAAAAGATTACAATCAAGCTACTCGATTGTCGTCAATTGTCATCTGCAAAGTAGCGTTCACCAGTCATTTCACCATCCGTGAGGTACTCTGGAGACATCGGTATTTCTCTTGATGCCTCAACTGCTGCTTCAGTTGATTCATCGAAGTAACGATAACTCAACGTCTCTTCATCTTCCAGAACCGCATACAAAGAAATACGTTTACCACGATCTTCAATGGTATCTTTTATAAAGTACCATTGATCATCGGTACACAGAAAACTTGCCCTACAATCCGCATCATAATCGTCTTTATAAAAGAACACAGACGTAAATTCACACGGGACTTTTTCCTTCAGAAAGGATAGCAAGTCTTGTAAACCAACATCACGAATGTCAATATCTTCAAACGAAATACTGTCGCACCACTTATATTCCTTCATTTGATTACGGAAATCACCTCCGTAATGAACATCGAATGAAACAATCATTGGGGGAAGTGTTAACATTTTGCAGTTTGGGAGTGTTTGATTTTGATTTTGAGAAAGGTGGAAATGTAAAAGAAATATATGTTTGAGTGAATAAAATGAAGTATATGGTTGGTGTTATTATAGGATAAAAGTGACCGTTGGGATAGCCGTTGGAATTTTTTTTTACTAACGGCTAAAAATTTGGGCAAGTTTTTGGGCGAAGGTGGACGATGCCCGTTAGGACCTCTCTCATGATAGTTTCATTCGTGCTCTTCGAATAATCGAATTATTTTATCCAGGTTAGACCCTGTGATAAGATTCTATTTATCAACTCATATTTGCCATGAAAACATTTTTATTGTTAGCCATGACCATCTCACTCAAATTTCGGGACGAAATTTCTTTAACGGGTAGGTACTGTGATGACCCGGGAATTTCCGACCAAATTTAAACTTAATCTTTTAATAATTCCGACACGATAAGCAAAGTCTATTAAACCGAGTCTCAAAATGTTAGAACTATTTTACATTAAACCATTTGACCTTTGACTATTCCCGGTGATTCACGAACAACTATATGTAAATAGATATGTGTGTATATATATAAATAATAACTGGAAATATAATGTGAAACATTATATGTTGTTGTTATTAAATGTAATTATGCAAAATAAAATACAAATATGATATTATGAAAATTATTATTTAAAACATATCTATATATATAAACAAGATATATTAAAAATATATATTGTGATTTTGGAAACTATTTAGTAAACGATAGTAGCACTCATTTGTCATTCTATTGTTAGTAAACAAGTTAAAAACAAACTTATTGGATTTTAAAATAAACGTTGATCCGAAAATGAATTCTATAAATTATAGGCTTATTAAAAAAAAATATATTTAGAAACTAGTTGTTGAATTTAAAATTTTTTATATTTTACTTGGAGTTGGGAGTGAATAATTAATGTCATTTTTATTTAATAGCTAATGCTCGAATTTTATACCATAATGACTGAAATAAATAAAGACATTTAATTTAAAAATTTAGGATGTTTCTGAATAATTAAATTTACTACTGATTTACAACGGAGTCCAATATAACATCAGTGTTAAAACCGTCGGTATTAAAATCCAAAGAAGTGTAATTGAATTTCAATTTGCATATTTCCTTTTTGACTTTATTACCCACTAATTGTGTTTTCATTTACAAACAAATTGTAGTACGGAGTAATATTTTATAACTCATTTTCATTACTCTACACCTAACATACCATGTAGCCATGTGGGCATGCTAAATTATATGTACTACCCATGACATAGACATATGAAGACATTTTGGAGCTGAATTATTTAATTCACTGTAAAATCTCATCTCCTTCTCTTATATATTCTTATATATATACTTAAACATAGATCAGATAGATATAGATATGCATATAACATACATATGGTACATGCTCAATCACGATAAACCCACAAGCACTATCACCATCTCATTTCTATTTTAATTTTCATTCACACCTATTATCATTAAAGATATATAGTGTTATATACAAACTATAAACTATCTTGATCGGACTGTTCGTTCCTTCAAACCATTGTACCATCTACAATCACAAACCACCACCAAAACAAGACACCACCTCATCACAATGAACTTCAAACACCATGTGCCACCACGATCCTACTACCATCTCTCTCTCTCTCTCTCTCTCTCTCATCCTCTCTCTCTTTTGGCAACTTTTCTATTTTTTGCAGCTCAATCAAACAATCACCCATAATTGCTACTACAGCTTCCCTACTTGTTTCTGTTTATACGACTACATCTACTTCTGTCGACGATAAACAATGGAGACAACGAGAATGATGATATGCCATAAACTAAATATTGATTAAGTGTTTATATGAGGTGATGAAGAAAATGGGAAATAGAAAAGGTGTAAGTTGACACACAACCAATTACACGTAATTTTTCTTTCTGTTTTACTCCTTATATTATTCGAAACTAACAAGCCAGTTGTAAACCACTACCACCTAAAAGTGGTATATTTGAATGTGATAAAACTCCTTTATAAAAGTAGCAATTAGGATATTTGGGGACTAGTGGTACATGTGGGACTAGAATATTGATAGTGCCGATGGTGATAATGATAGAGGATAAAGAGTTGTTGTTTTCCTAATTCCTTTACAACAAGAAACCAGCAAAAGTGCCGATTGTTAATTTGATCGATTTATCTACCACAATTAACGGACCAACTCCAACATCATGGCCTACCCGTTTAATTATTTTATTCTCTTGGCCGAACTACAGCTATCCAAGCTTCATTTAAGTAAAGTCGGGCTAAAAAGATGATGAGCTGACAATTAAATATACGTATTACTTTTGGGCCATTTAGTTTGGGATAACTTGAACTTTGGACCACCCTTTTTGCAAAACCCATCGACTCCTGGTCTATTAAACTCGCTGGAGATCATATTCCTAATACAGCAGTGGACAAAGAATGATGATGGTATACGATAAGGATGATGAAGGTGGTATATGATAATCGTAATTTTTTTTTTTTGGGTGAAAGATTGGTGATTTCAAGATGATTCTGTGAAGGGATTGATGATGAGGATTATGATATAAGAAAGTTGATAATGATGAAAGGATGATGATAATAATGAATAAATACAGCAAGTTTTGATGTCAATTCTTTTATTAGGATAATGATAATAGATAAAGATGATGATGGAAAGATGATATGGGTTTTGGCTTAAGAAGAAGAAGAAGAAGAAAACGGAGAAAAGGGTTATATAGATTTCGTTTAGGAATTTAAACAGAAAATTTGAAATAGTGGTACGGTTAGAGGTGTTGGGTGTGATCAAGAGATCCTGGGTTCGAGTCCCGTCTGTGGCAATATTTTTGGGAAAGCTTTTAAGGTAGTATTTTATATTTATAATTATTATGATTATTATTATTTTATTATGGTTATTATAATTTTATTTCCATTATTATTATTAATTATAACAAACAAATATTATTTACATAAAAATATAATTACTACGTATATCATAATCATATTATGTACTATTATATTGTAATACATTATGTTATATATAAAACATTAATGTATAACAATTATAACATATTTACAATATTAATATATTTTACTAAATGATATTACATAATAGTTTTACTAAATTAACTAAAGAGTATTTGCTATATAGGTAAATAATAAATTATAATAAGTTAATACTAAAAAATACTTAAATATAACATATAATTTATTAAATATAACAAGTATAATATATAAAACTTGTTTTACTATTTTACACATTTATTATATGTGTTAATATTATTTGATATATCAATAACTGATATAGGTTCGTGAATCCGAGGCCAACCCTGCATTGTTCAATATAGTCATATGTATTTTTACTACAAAAATACAATACGGTGAGTTTCATTTGATTCCTTTTTACTCATTATATTTTTGGGCTGAGAATACATGCAAATGCTTTATTAACTGTTTTACAATATTTATATGCATGAGTTTCATTAATCCCTTTTTAAATGCTTTTGCAATATATATTTTTGGGACTGAGAATGCATGCGCTGTTTTTTTATAAATGCTTTACGAAATGGACACAAGTGTTTGAAACTACATTATATGGTTGAATGATCGAAATCGAATATGCCCCTTTTTATATAGTCTGGTAATCTAAGAATTAGGGAACAGAAACCCTAATTGACGCGAACTCTAAAGATAGATCTATCGGGCCCAACAAGCCCCATCCAAAGTACCGGATGCTTTAGTACTTCGAAATTTATATCATATCCGAAGGGTGTCCCGGAATGATGGGGATATTCTTATATATGCATATTGTTAATGTCGGTTACCAGGTGTTCAATCCATATGAATGATATTTTTGTCTCTATGCATGGGACGTATGTTTATGAGAAATGGAAATCTGAAATCTTGTGGTCTATTAAAATGATGGAAACGATTGTTTAAGTTAAACTAATGAACTCACCAACCTTTTGGTTGACACTTTAAAGCATGTTTATTCTCAGGTATGAAAGAGACTTTCCGCTGTGCATTTGCTCATTTTAAAGACAGTATTTGGAGTCGATCATCGCAATGGAACCAATTGTTGGTGACTTCGTCCAGATGGATTAGGACGGGTCCTTTCACATGTGGCACGATTGTGCATTTTGGGGTACCACCCTTGGGGTAGTGAACTCGTGCGTATCGGATTTACATTGACAAGTAGGTGTTAGGACCCCGAAGTTGTATAGTGTTAATGTGAATTAAGCTTAAATGAAGGTTCCTTAGAAGAGGGCTATATAAGGAACCTAAGTAGTCCTAATTAGATAGCCATTACATTGTAAATGAGTTCTAGAAGCTGTGGAATGTAATTTTACCGATTCTCTCTCATACCGAGTCTCCTTCCTACATACCGAATCTCACTATCTTATCATTTCTCTCAATCTCATCATGATCTGACCTATCATTTGGTATCAAAGCTTCCAGGAAGTGATTCAACATCACTATATCGATCCAGAGATTGTAGATTACAGAATCAGAATACTCTCGATAAAATGAATCAGATTCGGTATTATTGAATTTGATAATCTGACGTTCAGATTCTTGTGATAAGTTCAGCGAAGGTGTATTAGGTCTATTAGAAAGAGTTTTGATCATCATTACAGCTTTTTAACTTCAATTATGGAGAATCAAGTTGATTTTTAGAGTTTGTGGCTAAAACTCTTGGTATTGCTTAATTCAAGCTTGATTCTGGAGTTTTGTGAAGATTTAAAGATTCAGTTGTGTTCGTGAGGTGTTAAATCACATTTCTGTCGGTTCAATTTCTCCAATTCTTCAAGTTTTGAAGATTTGATCAACACTCGGTATCGTAACTGTCATACCGAATCTGCTTCATTACTGAAAATTCATCTTAAGTATTGCAGATTGTGGTGTGTTTGTGATTCTATCACATTCGGTTTGATCATATGCAGCTAATTGGTGTGGTTTGAGAAAGGATTCTGTTATATTTCTAAGTTTTAGACTTAGACTCGGTATTGTCACCTGCTACAGTTGACATTCGGTATTCTGAATCTTCGGTATCATTGATATTCTGTTTGTTACTAACTTGTGTTCTTGTGCAGCAAGGTTACCTAATCTAATTCAAGGGTATTGGATTGAGTTTACACATAATATTTTACAGAATTTGACTACCGGGTCATTTACCGAATCAGAATCTCAGTTTCACTTAATTCTTTGGTTTTAAGTATTCTGAGGCTTCAAGTTGTGTGGTTACCGAATCCATACCGAATTTGGGTGTGTTACTTTTGATTCTTATCAGTTTCTGATACAGAATCTGGTTTACCGAATTGTTACCGAATCTGCTACAGTACCGAACCACTTACCGAATTTGCTACTCTACCGAATCTTTACCGAATCTGACATTCTTGTTAGATTTTATACTGAACCCTGATCATAGATTGTGTTTAATACCGAATCTATACCGAATCTACCTCAATTTAAGATGTCTACTCAAGACACTCTTATCATTGGATCAGATTCCCGACCTCCAGTGTTGTTTGATGGCAAGTACACTCAGTGGCTTCATCGTATCACTCAGTACATAGACTATAAAGGTGAGAAAGCTAAACATATATGGGCTTCTCTGAGAGATGGTCCAGTTGTTAATTTTCATCCGGATACTGGTATGCCAATTCCAGTCTATGAACTTTCTGGTGATAAACGTGAAAGAGCTCAGGGTGACATAGAGGCTAAGAATATTGTCATGCAAGCTATCCCATATGAGCTATTTGAAAATGTTGATAGCAACACTACTGCAAAAGATATATGGGATGAGATCAAACGACAACAAGAAGGTTATGACATGTCAATTGAATAAGGCTCTGGGATTGTATGAAGATTTCAAGCAGGAACCAGAAGAACAACTCAAGGATACCTACCGTCGTTTCAATGGTGTTCTCAATGAGTTGAAAAGGTGTAAGATTGTAAAAGTACATGCTGAAGTCAACAAGAAATTCCTCAAAAAGCTCAATGCTGATTGGCTTCCTTATGGAACCATTGTTCGATCTACCAAAGAGATTGACAAGTTGACTATTCATGAGCTTGTTGGAGTTCTTATGCATTACCAACCTAAGGTGTCTAAACTTCAAGAAGGAAGGAAAGAGTCTTCTCCGAGCGATCCTCTTGCCCTAATTGCCAAAAAGAAGAGCAAATCATTTACGACTTCCAAAAGCTTGTCCAAGAAAGTGCTTGTTGAAGAATCAACTGATTCTGAAGAGTTGAATCTTTCTGATGTTGATGATTCTCACCTTGAATTAGTCAAGATGGCAGCCATGTTCACAAACGCCTTGAATAAACACAAGTTTAAAGGCAAATCAAGCAATCAACGTAAACACTCATCATCTTCCTCGTACTACAAGAAAGCTGATCAATCCAAACAGCAACGTGCTGATGATTCCAAGAATGAAGATTCAATCTGTTTCAATTGTGGCAAAGCTGGTCATTACTCTCGTGAGTGCAAGATGCTTAAGAAGAAGGACACAGCTTACTACAAGAAGAAAATGTTGATGGCTAAGATTGTGGAAAATGGAGGAGAGCTGAAACCGATTGATGATACTTGGTTTAACTGGACTGATGATTCAGACTCAGAGGTGAACATGTAAATGTCTGCAAGGTAACTAAGCTCATCAAAGCTAAGGAAGCATTGGAGAATTCTGACTCAACATCTGACGATGATGAGGTACAATCAACTGAAATCTCACCTGATTTTATAAAAATGCAAAATGACTTGATGAAGAATCTGGTCTCAATGTCAAAAGAAGTCAAAGGCTTAAAATCTGAAAACAAGATTTTAAAAGATAAAATCAAACTAAATGAGACCAGACCTTCCTCATCCAAATTTCAAACGGATGTGCAATGATTGACTCTCCAACTCAACTCTACGAAAACTGAGTTGGAAGATCTTAAAAAGACAATTCATTCGATTAAAGTCGAACGAACTGATTATCGTTTAAAATCTGAACGACTTGCAGAAAAAGTTCAATTCTTAGAAAAAGATCTTTCTGATTTAAAAAACCAACATGAACCCACACTTTCAAAGCTAAACAAGAAAATTATTCATTTGGAAAATGCCATAATTGAAAAAGACACTAAAATTTCTTCGTTGTCAAAAGAGTCTGTTCAAATGAAAGCACAACTTGCTCGATATGAGGAGAAACTCTATCGAACAGAGCAATCCAAAGTTATCATGGATATGGAACTTTCAAAACAAACAATTTTCATGAATAGACCAAAAACGATTCATGGTGAAAAGTGGGGGTTGGGTTATGAAGATCCTAAGATCTTAGATGGAGCTTCCAAAAATATTCCAGGATTATATCATTCTGATTACTTTCAAGCTGGTTTACCGCCGCATTTTGTGCATTCTTCTGATGATGATTTTGATGATATTATTGTTAATCGCAAATCTAAAAAATACCATCAAATTAGCTTAATGTATGAGAAAATTAATGCAAAAATGGGTAAATCAAATCCTGATTTCTTGAAGGAACTTATTGAAACTGAAAAGAATGTGCAATGTGCTAATTATGTGCCGACACGTAGATTGGTTTACATTCCTACACTCATGCTAGAGAAATACATTTTAATGCTTGAGAATGAAGTGTTTAACAAACCTAGTTCTAGCATTGTTAACATAGATGAGGTGTTTGATGAATCAACTTTTGATGTGAAACCAATTCTACCTGCTTTACATGCATGTTTTGATAATATTTTCTGTGAAGACCTAGCACATGAACTAACTGTTTTCTTTGAGACAGAATCTCTAGGTCAAAAGTCTTTAGATGAAAAAGTAGAACCTCATAATGAACCAATCATTGAACCTTTGATAGATTTTGAAAGTCAACTTGATCCTTTGCACGATTATTATTTGCATTTACCTGCTGTACGTAATTTGAATCGTATAGTAGCTCAACTAGAACAGGAGAATATTAACTTGCAACTTAAGTGCCAATCATTAGAACAAATGCTTGCTTTGTGTGATAAATTGTCTTCACTGCCTAAGAAAGAATGCACCTATGCTTTTAAGGAGGGTGAAGTGATAGTTTCTGCTGAAGAATTATGTCTTGAGATTAAAAGCTTAAAATAAAAGATAATTCAACTAAAACAGGCTAACACACTTAAGCAATCGTCTAATGTTGCAACCAATCTGCTTAAATGTATTGGTGGGATTACTAAGAAGGGGAAGGGAACAACAACATCTAAGGATGTAAAACCCATTACTATTCTTAAAAATCCTCTACGTTCTCAATTTGGCAATCGTGGTTCAAAAGTTGTTTCTACAACTCAATTTGTTGTCAAAAAGTTTCATTGTCCCGATGGTTCTGTGTCAACTGAAAAGATTCCTATGATTCCAATGACAAAAACTTCAAAAGCGAGTCTTTTAACGACATCAGTTAAGTCCACACAACACACAAGTCCTAAACCTGATTTAAGTGAGTATGATGCAAAAGAACGTAAAAGCAAATTAGAAATTTTGCAAAATCAATCATCTCATGTGTCAACTGAAAAGTTTGGACGTCTAACTAACAAAGGTGTTTTTCGTGTCACAGGTCATAATCCAAACTTGAATTACAAATCTGTATGGGTTCCTAAGTCCACGACTAAGAAAGTAGCAACCAAACCAACACAATCTGCTAGTCAGCCTAGGAAATCATCTCATGTTTTTCAATTTTCGTCTGTGAATAAAATATCTACTTGGAATAAATTGTGTGTTAAGACTTCTGATAACGATGTACAACTTGATATTGCGTATGATGCTTCATGTAATGTGGTTTTAAATGATGCTTTATTGTCTAAACTGCATGATGCTTTACGTGATTATCTTGTCGTTGATCCAAAGTTTATTGTTGGTACTAACCGTTGAGGACCCAAGAAACTTTGGGTACCTAAACTCTAGGAAATTCACATTTACAAGGTTTCGACGTCTGTGTTTGGTATATCGATTCCGGTTGTTCTCGACACATGACGGGCGATAAATCCTTGCTTGTCAACTTCATTGACAAATTCCTAGGAACGGTTACTTTTGGAAATGATGAAATTGCAGCGATAACGGGTTACGGAGATTATGTGCAAAATGGCATAACAATCAAACGGGTTTCATATGTTGAAGGTTTGGGGTGCAGTTTATTTAGTGTGAGTCAATTCTACGATGGAGATCTTAAAGTTCTATTTGAACGTCGACAATGCTCCGTGCAATCCACCGAAGGAAATGATCTTCTTGTTGGTAAACGTTGTGCTTCACTATACACTATTGACCTCAATGATGCACCTTCTCATGCAACCATGTGTTTGGCTACTCGTTCTACCAAAGAAAATTCATGGTTATGGCATCATCGAATGTCACACCTGAATTACAAGGGTATCAATCGACTAGTCTCTAAAGACTTAGTTGATGGTATTCCAACCTTTCACTATGATAAGCATCATGTGTGTCCATCATGTGCGATGGGTAAGCTGAAACGGACTAATCATCCGCTTAAGCAAAACCCTAGTACTTCATCGTCTTTGCAATTATTGCATATGGACTTATGTAGACCCATGCATATTTCTAGCCTCGGTGGCAAGAAACATGTGCTTGTTATTGTCGATGACTATACCCGGTTTACATGGATTTTTCTTTTGTGAACTAAGTCAGAAACCCCCGTCATTATCATTGAGTTCATTAAAAAGACTCAACGCTCTTTTAACAAACATGTTAAGAGTATTAGAACTGATAATGGGACGGAATTTAAGAATGCCCTGCTTGATAGTTATTTGAAAGACCAAGGCATTGAACATCAGTTCTCTGCTGCTCGGACCCCCCAACAGAATGGAGTAGTCGAACGACGTAATCGTACGTTGTGCGAAGCAGCTCGAACGATGCTTGCTTACTCCAAAGTACCTCCAAAAATGTGGGGGGAGGCCATTTCAACTGCATGCTATACCCAAATTCGTTGTATTGTTAATAAAAGTTTTGATAAAACTCCATATGAGTTATTATATGGTAGACGCCCGAATGTCAAATATTTATGTGTCTTTGGTTGTATATGCTATGTGCTTAACGATTTTGACAGCCTCGGAAAGTTTGATCCAAATGGCGATCAAGCCATATTTCTCGGTTATTCTTCGAACAAAGTTGCTTATCGGGTTTATCACAAACGGAAAAAAACGATTAAAGAGAGCATCAATGTCAAGTTCTATGAATTTTCAGGAATGGCTTTTGACAACTCAGTTCAAAACCCGATCCTAACCTGGCTACTACTTCTTCCGTGCAAAACTCAACTTTCTCGAAGAAGGATGTTCCTACGGTTACATCAGAGGAACTGAATATCTTGTTTGATAGTCTTTATACTCCTCAATGGAATTCAAATGTTCAAGCCGTACCGGTTACACCGTCACAGTCAACTACTGTAGAGACTCAACAAAGTCTTTTTGATGAAGATACAACACCAACTGATTCACCTGTTGCTTCTTCATCCTCCCTACCACCTCCTGTTACTGATAATCTTGAACCAATTCAAGATTCATCATTTGATACAACTCCAGCTGTTTCTCCAGATACTCAATTGAATCCATTAGATAATGTTACATCAGATCAAGCAGATCAAGGCTCAACGTCAACAACGGTTGATGTTTCAATGGATACTACTGACGTACAACCTCTTCCACACAACCGATGGACTAAAAGTCATCCAATAGATCTTATTATTAATGATGCATCTGCTCCAGTCTCAACTCGAAGGGCTACTTGGAATATGTGTCTATACACTGCCTTTCTTAGTAAGATTGAACCAACAACAGTTGCTCAAGATTTACTAGATCCGAACTGGGTGATTGCAATGCAAGAAGAGATCAATCAATTTGAATGGTTAAAAGTATGGCGATTAGTTCCAAGACCAACGGGTCAACGACCAATAGGGGTTAAGTGGATTTTTAAGAACAAGAAGGATTCTGATGGAATTGTGGTTCGGAATAAGGCACGTCTTGTAGCCAAGGGATATCAACAACAAGAGGGTATTGATTATGACGAAACGTTTGCTCCGGTTGCTAGGATTGAGGCTATTCATCTTTTCCTTGCCTTTGCTTCTTTTATGAAGTTTACTGTGTTTCAAATGGACGTCAAAACTGCTTTTCTGAACGGTCATCTTCAAGAGGAAGTCTATGTCGATCAACCAGAAGGCTTTGTCGATCCCATTCATCCAAATCACGTATACTACTTGGAAAAGGCTTTGTATGGTCTGAAGCAAGTACCACGTGCATGGTACGAGACCTTAACAAAGTATTTGCTGGACAATGGCTTTTCTCGTGGAACGATTGATACAACGCTATTCATCCGTAAAAACCACGGTCACATTCTCTTGGTTCAAATTTACGTTGATGACATTATTTTTGATTCCACGTCCCCGACCTTATGCAAAGAATTTGGTGACCTTATGGCCAACAAATTCGAAATGAGCATGCTTGACCAGTTAAATATCTTTTTGGGGTTACAAGTAAAACAATTACCGAACGGGATTTTTCTCAGTCAAACAAAGTATATCAATGATATGCTAAAACATTTTAAAATGACTGATTTAAAACCAATGACAACCCCAATGAGGACTTTACTGGATACTGATACTAATGGGGAACCCTTTGATATTACACTTTATCGAAGCATGGTTGGTTCTTTAATGTATCTGACTGCAAGTCGACCCGACATTACACTTGCTGTAACTGTCTGTGCCCGCTTTCAGTCACACCCTAAGAAATCTCATTCCAAAGCGATTGTTAGGATTTTTCAGTACCTTAAAGGTACACCTAACCTTGGGATCTGGTATCCTCATGGATCCGATTTCAATCTCACTGCTTACACAGATGCGGATCATGGCGGTTGCCATGTTGATAGAAAAAGCACATCTGGATCAATTCAGATATTGGGGAATAGGCTAGTTGGTTGGTCATCCAAAAAGCAGAACTGTGTGTCTTTATTAACAGCTGAGTCTGAGTACATTGCTGCAGCTCATTGTTGTTCACAAGTTTTGTGGATGCAAATTCAACTTTCAGACTATGGCTTTAAGTTTTCTAAGACCCCGATTTACTGTGATTCACAAATTGCTATTGCAATTACAAGCAACCCGGTCCAGCATTCTAAGACCAAACACATAGATATTCGTTATCATTTCATTAAGGACCATGTAGAGAAAGGGGATGTAGAGTTATACTTTGTGCCTACCAAAGTGCAATTGGCTGACATGTTCACTAAGCCCTTAGATGAACTTAGGCTAAAGTTCTTGATCAAAGAAATTAGCATGGCAGAGTATAGTGCTTGATATTCCTTAGATCTGTTGGGACTTATTCTTGGGATCTTGTGTTTAGGGGGAGTAGATACATTCTAGGGGGAGCAACTACTTTCATATGCTTTGGATATCATCTTTTAAGGGGGAGCCTTTAGATTTATGATAACTTCCTAGATATAATTGTTCAATGGTTACGTAAGGGGGAGGTAACTCATTGATACCATATTTCAAGGGGTAGTTAATTCATTTTCTTGGGAATTTTATCAAAATGCTGATTTACATTCTTGTATATCACATTAGAAAAAGGGAGAAAATGAGAAAATTTACTAAAAAAATATTGTTTTTCAAAAGTGAATTCATAAATTCTTTGTTTTATATCTGAAATAATTCACTAAGGCTTGTATACATCTCAGTATGCAACCCGTTTTAACAATTGGTATCACTGAAGATTTGTACTTTGTTCACTAATTCAAAGTTCTTTTAAGTACAAATCTTATTTTAAAAAAATTCATAAAAATTGGAAAAGATAAAATCCAAAAATATTTGATTTTTACTGAATAAATGCTATTTTTAGCATTATACCGAATCTGACATCCAACAGTACAGATTCGATAAGTTCAAAGTTTTCAAAAATTGTCTCAGAATTGTTTATCATGAAAAGATTGAAATGAATTTTAATAGGAAAAATCAATTTGTCAAGATTTTGAAGTTAAATTGATAAAATTTTGAAAAGTGGACTGTATTCGGTAAAATAGGCCCATTCGGTAAAGCTCATTCGGTACTTTATCTTCGGTATCTATAAAAGGAGGGTCAAAGTCAAACTAACTCTCTTACTGTGCTTAATTACCTACCGAGTCTTATTGAACATACCGAATCTGCCTAATCTACCGAATCCGTTCTTCTGTTCTTCAAATCTTTGGTATAATTTCATTTTAATCATTGCTTTAGATACATACGTGTAGATCTGAGATAATTAAATGTTTTCAACCAGAAAAGATCAAAATAACTGGATTGTGACTCTCAATTTTGAAATTTTGTTAATTATACCGAGTCTGAGTCGTATTCTACTAATCTTTGATTAAACTCAATTGATTTGGTTAATTAACATGAATTCTTGTCTACTCTGAGTTATATTAATTGATCTATCATTTGACCAAGTTTGATTATATGTTTAATTGATTGTTTGATGGATTCTGTATCTACCGAATATGTTCTATCTACAGTACCGAGTCTGTTCATACGATTAACATGTTAATCTGCTTCTAATTGAGTGGTTAATTGATTATGGTTGTGATTTTACATGATAGAATATGCATGTTTGAGTGACTTTATGTTAATTTTGGAGATATCGAATATGTTCTTCTCTTGATACCGAGTCTAACTTTTGGTACCTTGAAACTTTCTGATTTTTATCTTCAAACACTTAACATGTTTATTTTATATCTTTCTGATCTGAAAACTCAAGCTTATTTGGTTACAGAATCTCAAGTTTTCATGACTACCGAATCTGCTTGTATTGTGTTTAAAAATTGACTAAGTGTTGTTCTGATTCTTTGTGTTATATAATTGATTTTGCATGATGAATTTGTATTGTGATGAATATCATATGAATGTCATGATTGTCAATTACTTGTTCATATTTGAGTATAAAGGATTTTTATATCTTTGAAAAACCATAAAAATCATAAAATATAAAAGATAAAACATATACAAAGGATTTCAAAGGCAAATAAGAATAGAGATATATGCTTTATGTTAAATATCTTGTGGTCTTCTATTTCTTATTTATACAGCTAAATGACGAACAATCACTTCATCAACTCTGAAACCAACATTCCCTGCAACTACTGGACTGCAATTCTAGAGAGGCACACTCTGTGGCCTGCTCTAAACTCTACAGTCAGTGTACCTGTAACAGATCTGGAGCTACAGTCAATGTGGAAGCTACACAACCTACTGCTGAAAATCCAGAGGGAACACAAGCTCGTTTTGAATTTCAACTGAGAGGAGTTCAAGGGAGAAGGAGTATCACTAAGGCTGATTTCAGGAGGATATTTAGACTTCCTGTTGTGCAGAATGCTCCTGCTTTTCCTGCTACTCAGCAGATGATGTCATCTGTCTTCGATCTTGGTTATGTTGGAGCCCGCAATGTTCCTCCGGCTAAGTTTTAGAAGAAATATCTGCACTCAAGGTGGTATGTGATCTTCTCAATCATCAACAGATGCTTGCTGATGACAAGGAATGGATTCGACAGCCTGACTGTGCCTATGCTGAAGTTGTTCTACTCTTTCATAAGAGTAGAAGCTCCTGACTATGTAGAACTAATATGGGATTTGGTTCAAGCTCAAGTTGATAAACCAAGGGGTTCATACATCCCTTGCGAAAGGTTTTTCTGTATCTTTATTCATGATACTATAAATGCTTGCAGAAATGCAAATATATTTGTACTAGGTACACATGGATTACAGATGAAACGATTTGGGGAGCTGAAGATGAATACCCCGATGGTATCTGATAATTAATTCACTGCGCCGATTCCAAATTGGCTAGTGAGGCTAGCTGAACCCCAAGACGCTCGTATGCATTCTTATTTTGAGGCTGTAGGAATACCTCTTCCGAACCCGATACAACAAGAACAAGTTGAACCCGCCGCGGTTCCAGCCCCAGAGGTTATAGAGGAACCTGTAGTACAACCACCTGGACCAGCTAATCCTCCACTTAGGGTGAACCTTAAACGATCTAGGGCAGCACACCAAGCTCAACCCGTGAGGATCAGGGAACCTAGTCCAACTAGGATTGAACCAACCCTTTCCACAACACCCAAAGTGAGCAGTGACACCGACACTTCAGCAACAGCATCTGAATCGTCTCTCGAACATTCTCCTAAGAGAACTCGATATATACCTGATGAGATGATTCAGACTCCGCCAACCCAACGAGTAACTAGATCTAGGACTTCGACACCTATCATCCGCCAAGCAGTTACTACAACCGTTGGTGATACGGACCAAGACCTAGAATCATTTAGGTCACCCTCACCCATTTCCGTATCACATCCAATAATAACAGTAAGCCCTACGCTAAATGAAGCGCAAGCTTCGGTAGGTAAGAGATCTAAACGCACGGATGGTAAAAAGACCACTAAGCCCATCCAATCTAAACAGGACTTAATAATAAATCCTACAAAGCAAGGTGCTTCAGCATCTAAGGAAGTAAAGTCTTCCTCTGCAGTAAAGTCTGCGTTGACTCAATCGATTGAGGCAACTCAATCATTGAAGTCTAGAACGGCCGAAGGGGAGCCGAAAAGTCTTGAAAAGGCACCCTGCGTATCGGCTGGGAACCCTCCTGTGCCTCAACGTACAACAGGGTCTAGAGGTCCGGCTTATCTTAATGAGGGAGATCTGCCGTGTCCCATGGAAACGAGTCAACATGACAATCCTTCGGGATATTTATCAAACTTCCAGCAGACTGATCCTTTGGTTCATGAAAGTGATCCATTGGATCAAACCACTTCTCTTCTGGATTCTGAATCTCAGTGTCTGGAGGAAGAGTCTTTAACTGAAAGAGATGTGCCACCTCATGGTATATCAATGATTTCAGGAGTCGAAGATAGTAATATCTCTGCGAGAGCTAAACTAACGGGTAGTTCTGCTACTCTGTCAGAGTCCCATGAGACTAAAGTCATGGAGGCGGATGCTTCGAAAGAAACTTCGCCGTGACAACTCCGGTTGTTACCCAACCTCCATCAGAAGGGGATATCACGAATCTGACTAGTAGTATGTACAGCCCTACATATAAGAATAATACCGCACAATCATCCTTACCTGCCCTCACGGCAACTCAAACACTTCCATCGACATCGCCTTCATCCGATGCTGCTGCTGCTATTTCCATTGTTACTTTTCCATCATCACCCTCTCGTTTACCACATTTCTATGATGCGTTGGAGCAAGAATATTTCAGTCGTATGTTTTCTAGAGTCAATCTTCATGTTCTTCGATGCACTTTACTTCAAGCATGGTTTCGTGCTCGTGTTCGATATCCACTTACTTCCTGCACTTCTCCTTTGAGTCCTCACCGTGATGATGAACATGACGATTCTGATCCTTAGAATAGCCATGAGGGGGAGATAGGAGTAGATGGAGAATATCTATCGGTGAACATTTCAACCAAGGGTGGTGGTGTGAGGTCTTCATTAGATTCACAAGCTCAACAAGTTCAAACGGAATCAGAAATGGTTTCTACACATGATGAAATTGATGATAAGGAGCCTAAGCAAGTTATAATTCTAATTGTTCATAATGAGGCTGATAGTGGACCAGTAGATGAGGATTTGAACTTAAGTGATTTTTATCTTGAAGAAACGGATGATGATGGGTTTGACATCTTAAGCAAGTTATCTTCAGTATCTTCAATTCCAGAAGATGTAGAGATTGTAGATGAAGGGAATCCTGATCTAGTAATAGAAAGTGATGATGAAATGGATTCTTCTAATAACGATGAAGACAATCTTTATGTTAATCCAACTGAAGATGATATCTTTGATCATATTGAAGATATGATGTTCCAAATGATGATGTAACAAATCCTACTGATCATTCATTGAATTCTACACCCTCATCGAGTTCACATCCAACAAATGCTAATGAAAGCTCAACTTCTGGTACATCTACATCAAGTGAAACAGTAAATTCCAGATTCAAATACAACCATGGAATATTCTTTAAGAATCAGGAACAAAGATTGTTATTGGGAGTTGAACATGATTTTATAACGTTACGAAACACATTCATCGAAGAAAATGCTTACAAGATCTTCCGCATCAATGATACACCAAGGAGTAAAAGGTTTACTTATATAGGTTCACGATTGCTTCTAGCAAGTGAAAGGAATTGGTATGAGTTTATGTGGAGGAAACATATCAACAAAGATGAAGATGATTTGTGGCTTCAAAGAAAATATCGTATTTCAGAAGTGTTGAATATTGCTCGAGTCGGAGTAGAGATAAGCGAAAAGAAAGACGTCATCAGTCAGTTCCACATTATTAGAGAAGATGAGAAAGAGTACAAGTTCACAGAAGCAGATTTTCATAATCTTGATATGCTTGACATCATTCACATCTACAACTACCTCAGTATCATCATCATTCGACCTTTTGCTAAGGCTCAAGCTTTGGAAGCTGTGAAAAGATATATGATGGAGACAATTGAACTGATGAGACGTGAAGATTTTCAAATAGGTCTCGAAGCAAATAGGAAAAAGATTCGAATAACGTGTCCGAATCAATTTACGGAGGGACTGAAGGATATGAGGATGTTTCAAATGCAATTCGAACCCGAAGGGTTTGTATTTGTAAATTCTCAAAAAGAAAAGGTATTCATTCGTACTGAAGAGCTGAACAAATATTCAGATGGAACACTTAAGGCTGCACTGAAGTATCTTAAAATTCGTCAAAACGAGGTTGATGACTTTGATACAAAAATGGGTCTTGGAGAGTTTATAAAGCATATCAGAGATCTTTTAAAGCTCCGAATCCGTACAAGACAGTTTGAGATTCTTCGTGGCCAGAGAAAGAGAAGGTATTTCAAGGAAATGGATGAATATCCATTACATGAGGGAGATCCAAGGAAAGCGTGGGGAGTCTGGAATACTTCTAAGCAAATTTCAGAAAATCAAGTAGAAGTTTCAAAACCAGATGGCTCACGATGGAAACTAACATTTGGACCTCTCAAGATTTCACAATAGGATTATATTGTAAAGTTCACATTTAACACTAAGGGAGAGATTGTTAGGACCCCGAAGTTGTATAGTGTTAATGTGAATTAAGCTTAAATGAAGGTTCCATAGAAGAGGGCTATATAAGGAACCTAAGTAGTCATAATTAGATAGCCATTGCATTGTAAATGAGTTCTAGAAGCTATGGAATGTAATTTTACCGATTCTCTCTCATATCGAGTCTCCTTCCTACAAACCAAATCTCACTCTATCTTATCATTTCTCTCAATCTCATCATGATCTGACCTATCAGTAGGTCAACCCCGTTGTTGTTGTTGTTAAGGCGATTAAAGTAGTGATTCTCGTGTAGTTTCGGCTTCACTATTGAATCGCGTGTGGTTTTGGATTCACGATGTCGCATGTGGTTTCGAACATTCCCATTATTGTTTTGACTTAGGGTAGTGAATGACGTGTGGTTTTGAATTTACTGGGGCGCGTGTAGTTTCAGCCAACCCTATCGTCATTGAGGTGAAGGTGGTGAATCGCGTGTGGTTTCGGATTCACTGGGCGCATGTGGTTTCGACCGACCTTCATGTGTTTGAGGTTAAGGGGTTAACCTTGGGAGTTTTGGGTAGACGCATTCATTTTACACATATGTATGTATATAGTCTGTTTATCCTCGCTAAGCTTTATAACTTACCCTCTCATTGTTTACATTTTTATAGATTCGCGTGGAAAAGGTGGCAAGGGTAAGCGCGGGGAATAGTGGATTATGCGGGTTGCTTTAGAAGACTTGCTCTTAGATTGGATGTAGGATTGGTTAATGCAATCCCAATAACCATGCTCAGTTTAATGTGGAATTTAAACACTTTGGGTCGAAAGTGTCTTTTGGTCATGTTAAAATTGGTCGTTGTGTTCCAGGGGCTTCGTGCCCGTATCGATGAACTAAAGTACTTAAATTATGTATTTATGTCGTTAAACATGTTTTTGGGTCAATGGACGTTTTGTGGTTACTAAAAATGGGACTCGTGTAATAAAATGAAATTCAACATCAGGCCAAGGCTTAGGCCGCGCCGCGGCCCATTGGGGCGCGCTGCAGGTTAACAAAAGAAAAGGGACTCGAGGGCATGACAGCCACTGACCTTCAGCATTAGTTATAAGCCGTACCGCAGCTGGTCCTGGCGCGCTGCGAGTCAAAGCTAACAGGGGCAGTTTGTATATAAAAAAAGTTTTGCGTTTTAAATAATGGGTTGGGTTGTTTCACACAAAAGTTGTATGAGTAGCGAGATTATACAATTTATAACCTTTTTGATGTGATGGATATCCCAAGAATACACATGGCACACCTCTTTCTTGAAACTTATCAACAATTTTTGAAGGATTACTAGCCATAGCAAAATAGCCAAACACCCTTAGGTGATCATAAGAAGGTGGACTTTGTAGCAGAATCTCATAAGGTGTTTTTTTAAAATAGGACTAGGAAATCTATTGATTAGATAAACTACGGTATTTACACAATCACCACTAAACTTCAATGGAAGACTTGCTTGAAATCAAAGAGCTCTAGTAGTATCTAATATATGTCTATGCTTTCTTGCTACTCTTGCATTCCATTGTAGTCTACCTGGATAACTTGTTTGATGTTCAACACCTTGTTCAGCTAACAACTGCCCTAACTGCCCTTTAACAAATTCCATTGCATTATCCGATCTAAACACATTTAACTGTAGTACTAAATTTATTCTTAACAAACTTCATAAATGATTTGAACATATTAAAACACTCACTTTTATGCTTCAGCAGATATATCCAAGTAGCCCTACTATAATCATCTACTATGGTTAAGAAATATCTATACTTTCCTTCAAATAGCACCTTATACGAACCCCAAATGTCAATATGAACTAGACCAAATATAGTGTTACAATGTGAATTACTTATTTGAAAAGGCAACTTAACAAACTTAGCCATTGGACAAGTCATGCACACTTCAACTTTGTTTTTCACAACACAATCATATACACAAGAAATATGTTTGAGTTTAGAATTAGATACATGTCCCAATCTATTGTGCCACACGCTATAAGTCTGAGCTATTTTACAAGACTGAGCACAAGATCCTTTTATTATAGAAAACAAACTAGTGTTACCAACAGTGTTCTGTATCAACTTTGTCAACTTGACATCAATCTGATGAAGAGGCACATTCACCAGATAATATCCATCGTCTTTTCTTTCACCCAGTCCTATGACCTTCTTAGTTGTCAAGTCCTATATTATGCAAAATAATGACTAGAAAATGACAACACAAGGCATATCTTTGGTTAACTTAGAGACTAACAATAGGCTGAACTTGAATGAGGGTACCACTAACACATCTTTAAGCTTTATATCATTATCTAATTTCACCTTTCCAATATGTGAAATAACAAATAAATCTCCATTTGGTAATCTTATGTGTGGTTTAAAAAACAGTAATCTAGACTCAAATAGATTATTAGACAATGGTGTCATATGATCTGTGGCCCATGTGTCTAGTATCCATTTGGATATATCACAAGATTTAGAAGTTATATGTGCAACAAAGTGATTTTTTTCTAGCTCATCATCAGAACCTCCTACACTTACATTTTGAGTCATCTGAGGAATTCTTTTCAATAAATACTCAAACTGTTATGGAGTAAAAATCACATAGTTTCCTTGCACATTTGCAACTGTCCTTTTGAAATTACCTGATACTTTTCCCTTTCTATCCCTTTCTTTCTGTTTGTACTTGTGATGCAACACAGGATAACCAATCTTTTCCCAGTACTTTTCTGGTGGATGCTACCTGAAACCATAAAAAATACACAGTTTTTACACCAGTAAATACCTCTCTTTGAGACTCTTCCTGTTGTAGCACTGAACATGCCATCTCAACGCTAGGGCGTGGATTTAGCATCAACACTTGACTCCTTATAGCACCATATTTTTCATCCAAACCATTTAAGAACTGGAACAAATGTTGTTCCTCTTTTTGTTAACTTAATACAACTAGAAACAGTGTGACTTCAAGTGTTACATTGGTGATTTTAGGCAATTCATTCATGGAATGTTACTCTTCCCACACACACTTCATTCTAGTATAATATTCACTAATGCTCATGCCTTTTTGTTCTATAGCATAAGTATCTTTGTTGAGTTTATACTTCCTAGAACCATTACTAAGAGTAAAACGCTTTTCCAACTGTTTTCAAATTTCTGCAGTAGATCCTACAAACTTAATAAACTTGGTAATTGACTCATTCACATTACTCATTAGCCAACTAATTACCATATTGTTACAGGTATCCCACATTTCTGCTTTAACAACATCATCAACAAATCTAATGACAATACCAGTAATAAATCCACTTTTGCGCTTTGTAGGCAATGTCTTTCAAGGCTTCTTCTCCACGAACGGTAATTTATGCTCAAGTGACTTTTTCCTGCACTGTGAGTGAGCTTGGATCATCAGAAGGATGAAGATAAAGAGGATTTTGAAAATCAACTCGATTCATGATAAATTGAATAAATTAACAATAATACAAGACGTGGAAGCAAACCGATTTGACAGAAAACAAAAGGAATCAACAATTCATAGAGACAATTGCTTAAACTGTTACAGATTCGAAATTATAAATACTCCATTGTTAAGCTCTAATACCATAAAGTGTTTTTAACAGACTTGAGCCCAATTCAATCCCAAAATTTAACTCAAGAGGATGAGGAACCTAAGCAATTATAAGCTACTTTTTATTTTGTCCCACGACCTATAGCGACCCGACAAAATCGTCATTGACGGTGCCGTCTACTTAGGTCCCGTTACGTGGTCATAAGTCTTTAAAATGATACAACGACTAATACGATACAACGTCGCATTCATTTCAAATGTAAAGATGTTTCAAGTTTACAAAAGTAGTTCAACGACTAATACGATACAACGTTTTTAAGTACAAATGAAACCTATGCGACACAATTTAAAGTAAAGCCAAAAGATGCTCCATAAATGCATGTATAATTGACATCCAAGCAAGTATCAAAATAGTGAGCGGAAGCATGTAACACATATCGTTCAAGGACCTGAGAAAAACATAGAAAATCTGTCAACGAAAACGTTGGTGAAATCATAGGTTTAGTAAGTATATTGTATTGAACCACAAGGTTTAGTATGAATTGATTATCCGAATCGTTTACATTCTAAAAATGTCATTTGTATCACGAGCACCCAATTACCAAAGCTTAACTGAATCTTTCCTCTGAATTTTGAATCTATAGTGTTAGAACTTACACTATACTCGACAAAATTATATTTCATTCACTAACGGTAGCGAACCGTCTGAATGAGGGTTCGTCAAACCCGTATGGCCACACAACATAATTACTCGTTTACACTTACACCCTGCAAGTGTAACTAATGATAATTGGATTGAGGACTTTTGTTCTAACTCGTATGTTTCTTTGTATTCGTATTTGTATTCAATGTATAAAAGTATGAAATGTATATGTTTCTCAGCCCACGATTTAAAAGAATAAAAGTTGTTGAAAAGGTGGGACTATGATCTCACCTTGAGTGCAAGAGTATAATAGTACTTCACAAGTAAACGTATGCAAGAACGAATGCTAGTCTTGACCTAAACAAGTAGGTTGTATCAATAACGGTAACACGATTGGTCAAAGTTGTTCAATTAGTCCTATGGCTCATTACGACTCGATTATAAAGCATGTGAATCAAGTTGTCAAGTTTCATGCAAGAATCAAGTATACAAGAAGATTAGAACGGTTTAAACAAGTATTGGTTAAGTTTGAACAAAAGTCAACTTTGGTCAAGTCAAAGTCAACGAAAAAGTCAACACGTTCGGGTCGGGTCCCGAACTATTTTTCTGAGGTTTTTAATCATATATAAGCATGTTGGCCAAGTTTCATGTTGATCGGGGGTGCGTAGCATAGTTAGAATTAAACGAAAATGTGCATTTTTGGACTGCAGGGGCCCAGAGCGGCGCTCCAAGACCCTGAGCGGTGCTCAGACTATCTGTTCAGCAAATCTGGCAGTTTTGATTAATGCACGAATCCAACTTCAAACAACCATAACTAATGAACCGTAAACATTTAAAACACGTATCTTATATCGTTGAAAAGGTATTTTGACGAGGAATACAACTAAACACTTTTCATCAAACAAAAACATCATTTAAAATAATCGAATTCTCGCCGAATGATCATTTAACGCTCATCATCAAGGTTTCAAGTTCATAAAATGCATAAGATGATTCGGGAACTTAATACACAAATATAATACGCCGTTTCATAGGTAATTAAACATACGTTGCAACTAAACACTTACTAACAACATTTCATAGCATTCAATGCATCAAAAGTTCATTTTAAAGTTCATCAAACCCTAACCAAGAATCATGAATTCAACAATTTTGTAAATGAGGCTTTTCTAAATCAACCTACATACCAAAACGAAGCTAATGATGCTAGTAATACATTTAATACATGAACTTTAACATTTAAACAACATTTAATCAACCAAAATCAAGGATTAAACTAACCCATTTCAAGTTTAAGCTAATTACATCAAAATAACAAGATCGAGCATATAAATCATATATTCATGTTAGACTTGAGCCATAGACACTAATTAACACTTTTATAAGTTAAAAAATATCAAGAACAAAGAATCTAGTATTTTTAGAAAGTTACCCAAATGAGATGAAATTGGTATGGAATTGAAGAGGAAGATGCAAGGATTCTAAATATGTAATTTGTTTTGATGTTTGCTTCATAAATCCGAATTAGATGATGATTAAATGAATTGGGTTTTTGAGAGTAAAAGTGGAAGTATGAAATGAGATGGGGAGGTGAATGATTGAGTGGAGGAGAAGTACTTTCACTAGTTGACCTAGTCAATTCTTTGCCCACTTGGCAACATTAGTCCTTCGACTTTGAAGCGGGTGCGTGATTTAACCAAACGATTATTTTAAATACGCTAGAGGTAACGAGATAGGTTATAATTAAATAACATGAATATTAGAAATGCTAAATAATGGAAGATACGAATCTAGATACGAGTGCACTATATAAAATAAAAAGACGGACGTTAAAAATAATTTAACGGAAAAATGCGGGATGTTACATTACCCACACCTTAAAAGAAATTTCGTCCCGAAATTTAGTTGGAAGCAATAGTCGATGTCTCTTCCTCGAGACCTTGCGTTGTCAATTCTACGAATAAGTGAAGATACGTCCTTGCGCATTCCCACGAACTTTGACAGTCGGGATTTTATGTTGTCTTAAGGTTTGGTTTTACGATCCATAATTTCAACCGGTTATCCCATGAAGTGGAGTTTGTCATCAATAGTAAGCTCATCTAAAAGAAATAACAAGTTCATGTTCCGCAGGACACTTCTCAAAGTTTGATACATGGAATGTAAGATAGACGGGAACCTAATTGGGTCGGAAGATCTAAACGGTATGTAGCGGGTCCAATACGCCCCAAGATTTCAAAAGGATCAATATCGCGGATTTAACTTTCCCAGTTCCCGAAACGAATTTACACCTTTCCAAGGTGCGACTTTTCAATATTACGCGGTCACTCACTTGGAGTTCGAGAGGTTTACGTCTAACATCGGCATAGCCCTTTTGGCGACTACGGGCCGTCTTGAGCCCTTCTCGGACTTGAACGACCTTAACGGTTATTTCTTGATTGAGTTCGGATCCAGTGATTTGCTAGTCACCTACTTCAATCCAACGAATAGGAGAGCAACATTTGCGGTCATATAATATTTCGAAAAGTGCAGCGTTAATACACGAGTGGTAACTACTGTTGTAAGAGGAAATAACTAAAGGCAACAATACAAGTTTGTGACATGTCTTTCCAAGATTTGAATCGTACTTTTGCTTTGTCCGTCAGGTTGTGGATGATACGCAGTACTCATGTCTAAACGTGTTCCCCAGGCTTCTTGTAAATCTAGAAATGAAACGAGCATTCCGATCCGAGATAATTGACAATGGTACACCGTGTTGGAATAGAATTTTTTTTTAAATATATGTTTGAGCAAGTTAGTTAGGGCTCGAAAACGTTTGTTGGAACAAGTTTCTTATCGACTATAGAAAACGTTCGTGGCGTATACTAGTAATACGCGAAGAGTCTCTCTCTCCCTTGAGAATTTAGATAAAAGGTTTCCTTATACGGAAGTACGAGCGAAAAGAAAAAGAAAAAAAAATAGTAGCGAACACTACAACAAAAGTGTACATATAAGACACCCAAATTGGTCCTATAATGTCACTTTATAGGACCTTTTCGCCTAATAGGACCAACAGGACATGTGTATCAACTAAGGCAGTCGTATAAAGTATAGACGCAAAAAAATGTCCTAAAAGGTAATAAGATTATGAAACCAATTATCGGGTCCTATAATATATATAAGGACCACACAGAAAAGTCCTTACAAGTATATATCGAGTGACTTCTATTTAGATTGGGACATACAAAAGGGTCCCAAAAGTAAAAAAAAAATATATATATATATATATATATATTAGTACCAACAAAGGGGTCCTATCTAAGTTTTATATTTCTTAAGGACTAACAAAAATGGTCCCATTATTATGTTGGTACCCAAATAAGAGTCCTATTATTAAAAAAAATACCACATTAGTACCAATAAAAAGGGTCCTAAAGTATCAATATTCTTGTTTAGTACCAAGAAAAAAGGTCCTAATATGCACAAATGTTATTTTTGTACCACATAAAAGAACCTTAATATAATGATATTTAAGATTAGTACCACTAATAAAGTCCTAATATAAATATCTTACACCTTAAAACCATGAAATGGGTCCTATTAAATTATAGTAATTCCGGTTCAGTTTCGGATCGGTATTTGGATCCAGTTCAGATATTCAGGTCTGGTTCAGATTCTTTTACGATTTAGGTATTCAGATCGGTTTGAAAATTTGGGCCCGAATCGGATTATTGGATCCATATATTCGGGCCTGGTTTTTATTTAATTCAGATTTTGAGCAGTTTTATCGGATTAGGTTTTTATTTAATATGATTATGGACATCCAATTAATAATTTCTACTATAAATAAATATAAAATAAAAAAAAATTATATTTCAATAAATTGTTCTCATAAAATGAAAAAAAACCCTAAACATTAAAAATTGATAAATAATCAAATATATCAAGACTTTGAATAACATTTGACAAAGAAAATAAAAACAATGAAAAGCAATGAAGAACGTCTTCGATCAACATGTATCATTATTAATCTAAGGGTACCACCTACAAATAAAAAATTCATATATTTACAAGCATAAAAGTGCATGTTATAAAGAAACTAATATTATCACAAATTTATGGTAGACATACCGCTATGAACGTAGAAGGCCACGCGACACACACGCCTATAGCCTCTTCAACTTTTTGAAATGGATCAAATGGCCTAACCAAATCTACACCTTTTTTAATGACATGTTGAAGGTCTACCTTACACCAATCATCTCCAATCTCTATACCGCTAACTATCTCAGTTGGATTCAAGCTCTTCAAGCATCCTCTTGCTACCTTCTAGCTATGGTTAAGTATATTGTATACAAAAACTTCATCTCCAACATAGAAATACGTATGCAAGAAACAATTATGAATGTTAAAGGTAAATATCAAACACATTAAGGTGTTAAATAGAAAAATACCTTAAGATGTGGAGCTACATTGACTACAGTGGGGCCTGTGGTGTTTCTTATTGCTAACATAGCTTTTAGATGTGCATTTTCTTCAGAAAGTTCTTCATTTTCTGACTTCAGTTGAATGTTCTATATACAAACAACATTACGACTTGGTAGTATACCTCAAAGATCTGAAACTCGAACACCTAATCCATACATATCTATTGCACCATATTTATTGTTACGCCTCACTTTGGAAAAAACAATATGTGGTCCAGGCTCACCAATTGAACCTTGGTAAGTGTTTTACTTAGGTTTTTCATGTTTTCCAGTATTAATTGAAATATAAGACTAGCGTGATTTACATAATAAGATAGATCCTACAAACAAGTGTGATCAGTGTGATAATGGTCGTGACGTGCTAATTAACGGTAATATGAATAAGATACATCCATACAACCAAGTTTCATCATGGGTATGACGTGATAATTAAAGTAGCACACACCCACTCAGATATGTATTTATCACTTCTATTACGCAATCTGATTTTAAGAATAATACTTACAAGTGCAATTGCAGCTTCTTCACTTTTAATGCCGAGTAAACCCTTTGTAAGAATTCATGTCACACATTAAACACAATTTAAGTTCAGCTAATTAAACATGTAACCTAATAGTAAAAGTTCTCTGTAATGTTTTTACACTAGATATACCAAATAGATACACACAAGCATTATACAAATAATAACAAATCATAAAGATGTTGTAACCATATGCATATATGATCTTATTTTACTATCAAATTTACATTTGTTTCAAATAAACTCTTACAACATGTTGATTATCCAGAGAAAAAGACGTGTTGCCTATGTTTAAAGATTAAGCTACAAAATAGATATTACTTCAAGATGAACATCCTATAAATTTTAATACTTACAATTGCATTTGCAGCTTCCTCATTTTTGGTAGTGGCATCTTTGGTGAAACATTTATAACACATCTCCAAACGACTTGAATCTTGTCCCAAAGAAGTCTGTTTAATTAAAACGAAACTGACTGTTAATAATGCTATAGTAACAATTGTCATTTTTCGGTGAAATAACCTTTAGCTCATCACGAGTTCGAGCATACCTTTTTTACCCTTGACTTGCACCATCTTGTTTTTCGTCTGGTTGACTATATTTTTCCTACTAATACCCTGAAGTAGAAAAGTCATATATCGTAATGGAAAATTAATTGATGTTGTTTGAAGTGCTTTTGGACAGTACATAAATTTGAGCAAGTATAAATAATGAAATATAAGTACTTACAAAGGCAATTCACATCCTATGTTGTACGCTTCATTCCAGAATCCAAATTCAACGAAAAACATCTCAACAGAAAACATCAGCAACCTTTATCCACACATATATGAACCATTTTCAAAGTTTTCAGCTATCTACACAAAGAAAAGTAAGCAATTAAGTGTGTACTAATCTTAAGTTTTCTCATTGAATAATTAAATACAGAAATCGGTAAGTATATACATGATCTGCAAAATCATCATACAATATGTATAATAACATAAAATCAGATGCATAAAATAATTCAACTAAAAATTACCACTTAAGTGGTCTCCCCTATTGATTGTAGGCATAGAAAACTATCATGTCAATACTGAAAAAATCAACTAAAGGATTACCATTTACATCTTCACCTATTACTAAAATTCCTTTGAGGTTATGATGGTTAAGATAGACTTGTCACTACGGACCCAGATGGATCACCCATTTCATTAGTCAGATCTGTACAAAACACTCCATAGTATGCACATGGATCTGACCCGACCGATTTTTTTAACATCCCAAATGGATATCTAATGATTGCAGACTTCCATTTAGGTCCTAGCTTCAATAAAGTCTGTTGCTAAATTAAACCAAACATACAACCATAAAAGTCCAATTTTAGTTGTTTTCCTCGCATGCATTATAACAAACACGTGGCGTGTATTCACTCATAAATAATCTTGACCAGTATTCATATCAAGCGATTAAAACTAATGATATATTGATTGATAAATCTAAACATGATATAGTGGCTAAATGAATTATGTTAGATAGCTACAGCACAGTTAATAATAAACATTTACTAAATTAAAACTCATCAGTGCAATTATATAGGGACTTGTATTGTATGATGATGGCATGGAGTAACATAACCAATTACACGCAAAATGAAGACCATATTCAAGTTAATAAGGTCACATAAAAATTGTACTCTGATTATAATTTGTTACTTCAATATTAGATTAATCCAATGTTATTGAGTCAATAAGGTCACATAAGTAGTATGTTACCTGATATTGATATCTTGATACATACATCGTGCAAATCGATGTTGTTCACCATTAGCAAATCACACAAAAGGTGAATAACTGAACGTTGGATCAATCGACCGAACAAACCATTGATTTGGTTGTTCATAGGGGACAAAAAACCTAATCTCAAATCCAGAGCAAAAATAAAACAAAACTAAAACAATAACTTACTCAATCTAACAGATTTTTAATATAATAGGGGTTTAACATGAATACACGACAGATAATACACAAAAGAATAAAAGATGAATACCTTAACCTAGCATTTCGATGAGGCATATTTGATATGGAAATAATACCGATAAATATGAATTGATGTCGAAACATATACAATATACGAATCTAGCGTTCGATTAAGCATAGTTCAACTAATACCATACCGATATAACGATGTCACAAATAGAAGGTAGAATCAGAGATAAACATGATTCGATCTCGAAAGATAAACAGAACATAGATTTTGAGACGTAACCGTTATGAACTAAAGAGAAAAGAAGGTTTAGTCTTATTCAACCAATAGCAAAATTTGTGAGAAACGAATTGAGTTAGATGAATTTTGGGGTGAGTAGTTTTTGGTGGGATTAAAGAATTTGAGAACAAGGCGGGGTGAAATTTGGGAAAAAATATTTGAGTTTTGAATTTCGTGCTAATCATCATAATCTCACAACTTTCACGTATTCAAATTTTATATTTGGCATTTTTTTGTAATACTAAATTCTCTCTTCTCTATGTCTCTATCGGATCGGAGTATATATATATATATATATATATATATATATATATATATATATATATATATATATATATATATATATATATATATATATATATTGGTAGGATCAAGAGGGAAGTAACCAATCGGGGGAAGCGGGGGAAGCAAAATTCTTTTTTTTTTTTTTTTAAAAAATTTTGTTCACGAACATTATAGATTGAATGAAAATAAGAACATTTAGAAAAAAGACACTTCGTAATGAATGTTATTATTTTGACGGAAAAACGCTCGAAGAAGTAATATATAACAATTATCGTGTTTTTCGAGCGTATGTTGAGGTTTTAGACATTAGGGTTTAGATATTAGGGTTTATATATTAGGGTTTAGAAATTTAGGGTTTAGGGTTTAGATTTAGGATTTAGATTGAGTTTTTAACACGAACGGTTTAGAGTTTAGGGTTTAGGGTTTGGTGTTTTGGGTTTATGGAATAAACCCAAAACACCAAACCTAAACCCTAAACCCTAAACCCTAAACTCTAAATCGGGCTAAATTTTACTTCACAAAACATGGAAAAAAAAACGTTAACATTCTTCACGGACAATATTATCTTGAATGTTATTTTTGTCGATCGTTTTTCCGCCAAAATAATAACATTCATCACGAAGTGTCTTTTATAAATGTTCTTATTTTCATCCAATCTATAATGTTCGTGAACAAAGTTTTTTCAAAAAACGAATTTTTTTTTTTGTTTCCCCCCGATTGGTTTCTTCCCCATTGATCCTGCCCATATATATATATATATATATATATATATATATATATATATATATATATATATATATATATATATATATATATTATAAGTTTATAAGAAAAGCTTTAACAAAGCATTTTTTTACATTAGCCGTTGGATAAGTATTAAATAATACTTTCTTCATCTCAAATCTATTCTTCACAGACAAAAAACACACAGTTTTAAGAATTCCACCAACTTCATTCTTCACCAATAATATATCTTATCTCCAGATTAACCTCTTTAGATTGGCTGAAAAAGAATCTGGACAATTAATTTGGGACATTCCAAAATGGAATAATGGACAATAGATTTGAGACGGATAGAATACTGTAATGCTTATCATACTTCCAATTTTACATCATCTGTATATATTTCTTAGTTTTTGTTATTTTGTAGATTTTATATTTTTATAATTTGTGGGTCGTTAGTATCCTCATATTACGGTTATGGGCGAAGAATTTACCAATTAATGAACAGAGCCCTCGACAAGTAAGAAATTATTATTATGGGTGGTTCCTGATATAAGGGATTCATATCTCGTGGTTGCCATTCATAGTCATAAATCATAAATCATAATCATAATCATAAATCATAAATCATAAATACACTTAATAACAAACATATAATTGATTTTCATAATATACAAATTTTATATGAATCTCAATTATCAAAGTGGTCATAAAAGAATACTTTGATAGAGTTACGATATTATGTAGTAATGTTTGACAAATTTCGTCCAAAACCATGAACGTTTTGAATTTCTAGTTAAAAATTGAATTATTTTCATGACATTAGTTTACATGTCATTTTCTATATCATACTTTGTATTTAGTTACATGACTATATAACATCATACAATTTCAACTTCATCTTTACTTATATTCATATAAATTCCTTTTAAAAATATATTCATTTAATATTAAGCCATATATAAGTTCGACGAATTCTCAAGTTATAAACTAGTTTACAACTAATTAGTGAATTAATAAAAAGAATTAAATGACACATCGTCTAATTTATCATATAATGAGTAAAGAGGCGTCGCTTCGCTGAGGAGAACTTAAAATGTAGTTATAAAAAAACTAAAAACATTATAATAATTTTATATGCCAATAAAATAATAAATAGTAAAAATGTTACCGGTAGTCAAAAACCAACGTAAAAGTAATATTTTGCATATATGATCGATTAAATATACAAATAAACACCTCGTAACTATATCAAACAATCTAATAGGCTATTAGATAATCCATCTGTCGCAAGTTTATTGTTCTGAAACAAAAATAGGCAGTTTAAATAAATGAACCTATTGTACATGTTAATATGAGTCTGGACAGTGGGTTGTGCATGATCAAGGGGTGTCTCCAGGTATTTCAAGTTTGGGCCTGAGGGTGGTGCAATATCAAGGGTTGCTTTCGACTATAGGTATATCGAGTATGGACAATAGGGTTGTGCAAGGTCAAGGGGTTAGTTCGGTTGCAGATTTTTCGGCAATTAAATTTGGTTCGATGGAACTAGATGTACTTCTGAACAATGTGTCGATTGTTTCTCCCGTCGTTGACACTTCTTCTTCAAAGGCTAATGATGTTGGTTCTTTGGATATTATGAAGAATGTGAACAAAAGGAACAACGTATCAATGGTGGATGATATTTCTATTCGAAAAAGGAGGGGTTTCCTCATTGAATAATGGGTCAAAGAAAATCGAGGTAATGGTAGATCGAAGGATAATGAGAAATCGAAGGCAAAGTCATTTATTTTAAATAAAGGTAGAAGATTTTTCATGTTCGGGTTACCCGGGAGTAGGGATGGCAATGGATCTAAAAAAATCCGAGATCCGCGGATACCCGCGCCTGTGATGCGTGGATAAAATCTAAAATCTTTACCCGCGGGTGGGTGATGGATGTAATTTTGTACCCGCAGACGGGTCACGGGTGGGTGATGGATGTAATAGATCCGTTGCGGGTAAAATCCGATCTGAAAATCCGTAATACCCATTTGAATAATCCGCGTATATACCCGTTATAAATGAGTGAAAATAACTCTAGTAATTCGTCAACGTACCTTATGATTAGTTTTAGCAACTAAATTTTAGTTGTTAATTTTAAACATTCTAACTTCGCATATATTAGTAAGAAAAGTATAACTAATATTATATGTTTTCTCATTTTATTATATCATAAACATGAATATATTATTGGATGATGTTTTTTATGTCACTTTGAATTACGTTATAATATTTATTTTTGAACATTTTAATTTACATATACTTCATGAATAAGATCCGCGGGTAAACCCGTGACCCGCGAATATCCGTGAATACGGGTGATGGATCTAAAAATAAATCCGTTAACAAGATCCGCGGATTAATGGATCGTAAAAAATCCAAGGGTGCGGGTGATGGATGCAGTGGATCCGCGCCCATGACCCGCGGGTGCCATTCCTACCCGGGAGTGCGAGTAATCCGACCCTCTACTCTGATGTAAGCAGCCCATCAGGATTACTTTCTGGGTATTTCTAACCCTTCCCTAGCCACCACAAAATATTTTTCCTAGACAAGATTCGAACCAAAGATCTCTTGCACGATAATGTTAAAGATCTCGACTTTGGTGAATCAATAAAAAAATTAGTTCGATGAAGCTTTGGTCGATGAGCGTGATGGTTGCTGTAGTGTTGTGGGTTATTCTTCAAATGGAGTCAGGTTTTTTCAAGGTCTTGTGAACCATGGTTTGCTCGCTTCGTCGACGGCAAGGTTGGTCGGGATTGATCGTCTAATGTTTTAACTTTTAAGATAAATAATCTCTCGGGCAAAAAAATTAGACGTGATATCGTTGACAAAAAAATGAAGAAGGTGGACACTAATGGAGGTCGATGACATTCTTTCTTTTTAATTTAATTGTGTTGTTTATTATGTTTGTTAGTTGTAATATTTGCTTCTCTTTTTTCGTATTAGATTATAATCGAGGTGTATGCTCTTAGTTTGGGGTGGTTTATTTTATCTAGAGGGGCTCAGTTTTAGATAGTTGCGTTTGTAATTTTCTAGTTGCGAGCGTTTTTCATGTGATTTGTAAGCCACGATTGTTGACGTTTTTATTTTTAAAAAAATGACTCCATTTCTATATGAATATTCGTTGTTTTGCTTAAAAAACAAAAATATTGATAGGAAAAAAGGCGCCATTCTAGAACTTACGTCAGATATCCTCTTTAATTTTAGTAATAAAAAAAAAAGTTTCACTTTCCCTCCTCAAACAATTGCCGGCATTTTTACCAAAATATTTTTAGCATTCCTCTAGTACCTAGTACCATTTCAGTCCACAACCCTTTTTATCTTCCTATCCACCTCTTTTTCATTCTAGTCACCACATACCACTCACGCACTAGTCGCTCTGTTCTCCAATATAGGTTCGATTTCGTTTCCTCGTTATTCTTGAAATTGATATTTATCATATGATTATTTTAGTTGATTGTTGATTTGGGTAAAGTGTGAAATTTGAAAAGTTAGGGTTATTTTCTTAATTGAATTAAGGCTAGTGTGTAACCCATTTGTTTAACTGATTTAGTGAGTTGAATACATTTAAAAAACTGTTGATTAAAATTACACAAGTTATAATTTATCATTTTTGATAAAGGTTAGATTAGAAGTCCTAATAAAAAATATCGTTTCTCCCCTAGATTGTGGCTACATTTCTTCGATTTTTTGTGCTTTTGGTTTGTTTGATACTTGTTACAGTAGTTTATATTTGTTCAATAATACAAAGGAGTGATTACAATTTTTCTATACTTTGTAATGTATTGAGAAAGAGGTTATGATATTGTATTAATTCAATTATCTGACAACTAAAGAGATATTGTGTTTATTCAGTAGTAATCGCATTATATTGTGAAACTGAAGTTACCATTCTAGGTTATCTGAGTTTTTGTTATTTTTAGACATAAGTATAATGATGGTATCATGTTTGCTTCTCAGGCTGCTGCCATGTGTGACATCTCGGAAATTTCCAACCAAATTTAAACTTTAATCTTTATTTTTATATATTCCGGACACGATAAACAAAGTTTGTAAGTTGAATCTTAAGAATTTTAAACTGTGTTCATACATTTATTTAACCTCGACCAAATTCCAAAGATTCACGAACCATTATAAGAACGGATATGATTATATATGTATATGTGTATATATTATAACTTGAAAACATTAACAAAGTATTAGACGTATAATACTTTATATAAACGTATTTGTTTCAAAATATATTCTAATAGTTATCAATGGAATTAAAAGATGATATCAAATGATTGAATTATTAGATACATTGAATTAGGATTACGAGTCTCTGTTAAGAGATCTACTTTGATTTAGAAAACCATTCCTTTTTAACGATATCCGGAATATTTGATAAAACTTATTTACAAAAGTTTCATTAACAAGAGTTAGTCAAAAGTTAGTAATCATTTCCGTTTAAATTTCAAAAGTGTACTTTACTCGTGTCCCTTGATAAATCAACTAGTTAGTTTTCATATTAAAAATATTATTTAGTAAAATAACTACTATTATTTAAAACGAGTTAAATTATATAAAACGAACTTTGAAATGCAATTGGTTTTGAAAGACTAAATATTATATCATTACATAAATATTTCAAATATATATATTATGTACAAATTTACAATTCTAAATAAGAATATATATATATATATATATATATATATATATATATATATATATATATATATATATATATATATATATATATATATATATATATATATATTAACTTAGTCATAAAACGTCCTGATTTAAAATAATATATTTTGATAAACAACGAGTCACTGATTTATAGAAGCAAATGACCACAACGCTCAATTTTATAAGTTACATTTTTCATAAAATAATTTATCAGTGACTAAAACTAAAATTTGATAATGGTACGAGTCACTAAACGTAAAAGGCTAGTTTTCTAAGCGTACGAAAATGCGTTCGAAAAACCGGAACCGGTACTTAAGTCGAGGGTCAACGTACAACACGTCAGTGTAAAAATTACAAATCAACTATGCACGAGAATAAAATATAATATTTAAATAATTATAAGAATTAAATATAATATATAATTAAAAATATATATATGTGTACGTAAATTAGACCATGATTGATCATATGAGTGAGTTAGGTGTCAGTAAAAAAAAAAAAAAAACAAAAAATGGGTAACTCACGGATCCATCTAACTTGTAAAAGTGATGTTCAAAAAGTCAAGAAATGGGGATGTATGGGGACGTGAGTTGAATTGCATTTGCTATATATATATATATATGTCATTTAGTTCAACCGAGTCTCACACATACTAACATCCAATTTTTATTTCATATTAGTATATTATAATAATTATTATTATTATTACTATTATTAGTAATATTAAGATATACATAAAATATTACGACGAGGTTATGAGCAAGCTATTTCAAATGGGTTTTTCGAGTAGGATAGGGCTAAGAAAATTATGGGTCATAGTTATGGAAGTTATGGGTATGGATCGGGGGTATTGTTCTTGAGGTCAACTTAGCATTTATCGTCTCCGTCGCATCTACGTACTTTCCTGCAATATTGAATCTTAGTATTGATACGTGAGTACTCATAACTTAACTTTTATATATTAGTAGTGTATCCCTGACTAGTGCTCGAGTATATAGGATTATGCATGCTTGTACTTTTGATATTGCTATTAGATAGGATATGTTGAATCCTGAATTAGTTACGTATGCGGTTGAGATAAGGTATAAGATATGCATGTCGTTGGAAAGCTAGCGAAAAATTAAGAACTTTTCATTTAGATATCGAATGGTTTCGATGAACGGATTTGAAGTTATAGTCAACCGAATTTTTGTATTATTATTAAAAATGATTATTATTATCGTCATTATTATCGCCGTTCTAGTTTTATCTTATCTTTATCAATAAAAGGAATTATCATTAAAAATTATTATTTTTATTATTATTACTATCGTTATTATTGTTAAAGTTATAATTAGTATTATTATTATTATTATTATAATTATCTAATTATTATTATTATTATTATTATTATTATTATTATTATTATTATTATTATTATTATTATTATTATTATTATTATTATTATTATTATCATTATTTAAAAATGGTTATTGTTATTGTTATTATTATTATTATTATATTATCATTAAAATAATTATTAGTATTATCGTTAATAATGTCATAGTAATTATCATTATTAGTATTATTGTAATTAAAACTAATATTAGTAACACCTAATTATTTTGATTACTATTATTATCATTATTATGAACACGATATAAAAGTCGATTAAAAGCTATTAAACGAAACGATTAGGAAATAATGAGTATGTGTATCATGATGAAATTAAAATATTATAAGATATTGATTTAGATGAAAGTATCGTTCTTATTATTTTTATCATTACTATTATTATTAAAAGTATCGTTAGTATTAAAACTATCATTTTAACAAAAATTATCATTTTAATAGAAATGTCATTGTTATTATAAAATATCATTATTATTATCATTTTAAATAGAATTATTATTTTAAAGATAATATTAAAAAGTATCGTAAATATTAAAGTTATCATAATTAGAATTATCATTTTATCATAATGTCATTTTAGTAATTATAAATATTGATATTTTAGTAATAGAATAATAATAATAATAATAATTACAAAATAATACAACTTTTACTTACTATTATTGTAGATATTATTTTATCAAATAAATATGTGGTACAAACATATTTTACTACGTGTAATAAAATTACTTTAATAATACATATCATATTATCTTTATGATATTAGATGAACTCTATAAATTTTATTACTTAATATATATAAGAGTATATTTTATTATATAAATTTTAATATAAAATTTTTATTTATTAATAAATGAATTATATTATTTACTCTAATAAATCTTTTAAAAATATTTAAAAATATAAAACGACGATATTTAAACTATATATTAATCATGTATATATTTTTGGAAATTATTTTGAGTCAAATTGACTTTTGTTGACTTTTGCATATTAGTCTCGAGCATTAGGATTGTGGTACACTATGACTTGACCTAATTTGTTAGACAAATATTGACCAACACATAAATATATATAATTAATTTAGGTTCGTGAATTCGAGGCCAACCTTGCACTTGCAATGACGTTATATGTATTTTTACTACGAAATACAGTATGGTGAGTTTCATTTGCCTTTTTACCTTTTATATTTTTGGGCTGAGAATACATGCGCAATTTTTTATAAATGTTTTACGAAATAGACACAAGTAATCGAAACTACATTATATGGTTGAATGATCGAAGTCGAATATGCCCCTTTTTGCTTGGTAGCCTAAGAATTAGTAAACCGATCTACTAATTGACGCGAATCCTAAAGATAGATCTATTGGGCCTAACCAACCTCATCCGTTGGAGCGGATGCTTTAGTACTTCGATGTTGTTTTATATCATGTCCGAAGGATTTTCCGGAATGATAGGGGATATTCTTATATGCATCTAGTTAAATGTCAGTTACCAGGTGTTCACCATATGAATGATTTTTGTCTCTATGCATGGGACGTATATTTATGAGAACTGAAAATGAAATTCTCGTGGTCTATTAAAATGATGGAAATGAATGATTATGATAAACTAAGGAACTCACCAACCTTTTGGTTGACACTTTAAAGCATGTTTATTCTCAGGTATTAAAGAAATCTTCTGCTGTGCATTTGCTCATTTTAAAGATATTACTTGGAGTCTTTCATGGCATATTTCGAAGAACGTTGCATTCGAGTCATTGAGTTCATCAAAGATTATTATTAAGTCAATTTATAGTTGGATAGTGGATATTATGAAATGGTATGCATGCCTGTCAATTTTCGATGTAAAGAAAGTTTGTCTTTTAAAAACGAATGCAATGTTTGTAAAATGTATCATATAGAGGTCAAATATCTCGCGATGTAATCAACTATTGTGAATCGTTTATAATGTATATGAACGGGTCCTTTCAGTTGGTATCAGAGCAGTGGTCTTAGCGAACCAGGTTTGCATTAGTGTGTCTAACTGATAAGTCGTTAGGATGCATTAGTGAGTCTGGACTTCGACCGTGTCTGCATGTCAAAAGTTTTGCTTATCATTCTGTATCGAAAATCATCTACTTATCATCTGTAGGAAATTACCTATTTATCATTCTTAAGTCTAGACACATCTTACTGCATTAATTGCATGAATAGTGTATGGACAAAATTCATATCTTATCGTATCTGCTAAATCATATGTTAATGTATCTGTCACTGTAAACTTTGCTTGACATATTCCGTAAATTCCTCCGTCACCTAGGAAATCTTTTGCTCTATATATTTAGATATTCTATGTAATTAGAATACTATCCGATAGCTGGAAATCATTTCAATCGAAAAATCTTTTATTCAATTGTACGAAATGGAATTCGTCATTAATTCAAGTTCCTCAGATTCCGAAATGGAATCCCACTCAGGCTCCGAAAGCAGTGTGACCGGAATGGATCAACCAATCAGTCATCACCTATTCTGGATGAATTGGGGATGGGTTCGTAGCCTCCTCAATCATTGGAGACAAGAGGAAGGCGATCCTTTTCATTCACCACATTGCCCTCTTGGAGAAGAACTTGAAGCACTTACCGGCGAACCAGTCCGAAACACCATTTTCTCTCTCATTTCCAGAGTATCTCGTCACGATTATATATTACATCAAATTCAAGATTTTATTTACCCACTCGTTCGAACCGACAATCATCCCGGTGTAATAGAAGAAGTCAACGAGCTTCGCGCTCGGGTAGTGGCTTTAGAGAACATGGTGCAAAGGTTACAAACACCAGCAGCAACATCAGCAGCATAACCAGTACCACCATCATCAACGCCAACAGTACCATTACCACCCCCAACCACAACCGCGTCGTAAACCTCAACTTCACAATCTGTTCCACGAGCATCGACGTCATAAGCTCTATAGATAACAAGGAAGACCAACAGCAACAAACGACGAAGTTTTGATTCATAACTTCATTGGAGAAACAATCTGCGGCGATTATGTGATCTCTAAAGTCTTAGAGATTATCCATTCTAGTCCTAACCATAAATCAGTTGAGTGAACCAAAATGATAGAAGGAAGAATAGAAACCCTGACGAGAATGGTGTGTGATTTACAAGTTAGACTTGTTTTACCAATAGCATAAACAGTATCATAGCATCACCAGCACAGTCAGTGCCATCAGGATCGTCAGAATCAGCAGCACCTATAACATCAAAAGCTCCGCCAATTCAAGAATCACTGTGGACATTGTTACGAATCAACAACGAGTATATTATATCAATGAGTTATGAAGAACTAACTCATTTCCACTGAAGGATTTATATGTATATCTTATATATATAAATCTTTAAATCAAAACAAATCTTTCCGTACTAAGCTATTGTGTGTGAATCTTAACTACTCGGTTAATTCATATTACAAATATGCAATAATCTACGTCTTTCGCCCGCGACTTAACCATCGTTAACTACAATCTCTGTCTCAATTCAACAAATTCCAATTTCTAATAAATCAAGTATATATTTGATTTTACACTTCATCATTGATGTAACCGAAACTTTTCAGATAACATCATTCGTACTTTGCAAAGTTCACAAGAATTTAACGAAAACCAACATCACATCTCAACAAATAACGAAGTATTGATTCATAATTTCAATATTATTGAAGAAATACTTATGTAATCTCTAAAACCTTCAAGGGATTATTCAATTCTGGTTTCAACCATAAATCGAATGAGTTTAATTTAGTATTGACTTATTGAAATCTATGTTACATCTGAAGAGAATATATACATATATATTTTCATAAAGACTGTAATAAAATTCTTTTGTACAAAATATTAATTGTGAAATTTTTTTAACGGGTAGGTAATACCCGAGAGATATATATATATTCACAATTAATATATTACATTCTTCGGATCAGATTAAACAAATGATCAACTATACTTCCTACTTTCACAATAATATACATTCTTTCATAGAAATCAAAACAACCATACTCATTCAAACCCAATTACATATTTTGATTTTAAAACCTCAGAATTCAATTCGAGATATAACCGGTACCATCACTTTTTGATTCCTACATCTTTCGAAGCTATACTTTGACTTCAAAACTATGTTAGAACATCAAATGTACATTAACGACTACAATTTGTGTTCAAACCCTTCGAAAATTTCTGAAGACACATCAATTAATGAGCAATCGAGATGATGATCCAACCACATATTACCCACAGTTATGTACTTAAAAAGCTCTCGAAACCAAAGTCATAATTCAACACATATCTGTGTCAGATCCTTTGGCATTTATTAGAAAAAATAACTTTGCAATTCCTTTTTCAAAGTAGCAAATTCTATCACAGCTCCAGCAAGACAACTTCGATTTTTCATTCGGAGTAGCCTTATCATAATCTTGATAAACATGTTGCCCTTTCGCCATTGTTACCGGGGAACTTTTCATATCTCACCACATTAGCTGTAAACTTATCAGCAACCGTAATGATCTGAGATTTTCCGAAAAATCATTATATTTATCAAAACCCTATCATTTACTCATTCGCATCTTGTAATGAGAATTGCCATACGAATCATCGGGAATTAGCAATCAGTATTTTGAAATCTCGTAGTATATCCACGCCAACAGTTATATGTGTATATATAACGTCTATCTCCTGGACTTACATACTTGAATGTGAAGTTTCTGAAAAACACCCTAAACTGCGGAATAGTTCTCGAAATTTTTGATGAAGCAGCAAAAACTATAAAACGACCTTAACAGTAAAAAGTTTGATAATAAAGAGTAGTGTGTTGGCAGAGCTCAGAAAAAGAAAAAGAGTTAGAACTGGAAAACGGATTGAGCAAAGTATGAAGGAGGCTGTGGACAAATCACAAAGGCTAAACCTGCCTTCAAAGGATCCAAATGATTCAGTATCTGCTGAAGTCATTATCGAATACCTTGCTCCTGACTCTAAACACTTGCGGACAATATTCTTCATCATCCTCTGATATTAGAAATCCTAAGATATCATCATAAATATCCTCCATATTTCTGAAGATATTTTCTTAATTTTTCTTATTTGAAATCATTTACCTCTTCGCGCTATCTGTATTACATCATAAAAGAAACTATTTTAGTTTCTAAATTCTGAAACATTCAAGTTTAAAATAGGAATATTTTGAAGTAGTGTTGGGAACTGAAGCATGAATTAGTATAATATAATGACACTTGATCAACGTGATTATATTACAGTAAGTCATGCTGAGTTTCTAAATGAAACGTGATGATTCACAGATCATAACATCATCATGTGCCATGTTATACGACTCTTGTATTCTATTTGACCTCTAAAATATCAAGAAAATATTTCTTGATGATTCGGCCTTTTCCAAGGTATTCTGGTAATTTGACAAGTCAAGATCGTGCCATCACAATTTCCTTCCTAGAACATTAACAATGTTCATTCCGAAATTCATATCTGTGAATTCTGGACCATTACAAGCGGTGCTTAATCGCAAAAAGAAGAAATGAAAAGACAAAACTCCGAAATAGAAATTGGGATATAAATTGCAGCAAATAAAAGAGAATATTAACTGTGAATGACAAAGATTATAGAAGACAGAAGCAGAGACTTTGAAATATAAGGGAAGATATAAAGCCAACGACAACCCAAAAATTATAAACCATATATATCGATGCATATAGCAATATAAAGACACGGGAGAACTAGAAACACTATAAACCCAAGAGTATAGAAGAAGTAAATAGATTCTTCCGGCGGTAGATGAAAAAGAAGAATGACCGATATGAAAGTTAGAAGTATATCGAGAATCAGAACTAGATGGAGCATATTGATGAATACTTTAAAATATGAGTTGAGGGGAAAAGAATAGAAGGTGATGAAACATGACTAGGAACCTAGAAAGCAACAGATTTAACTCACACAATGACGGAATAAGTGAATCAAACCCTCTAGTGAATAGGTTAAACTTTTTGGGATTAATTTAGTCAAACCACAACTAAATCAAGTGTGATTAGATCAACACCTAGAGCTATTATTCACCACCTGGGTGATTTGGGTTGAGTGAAAATCGGAGGAGCTCACCAGATCTGAGTGTGTGTAACAAATGAGAGGCTTAACCTAAAATGAAGAACATAAGACTCTATATACCTCTGCTGTTGACTCACCCATACGATTCATTCATCACATGTACGAGTTGGCTTCATCAGCCGCACGGATGATCACTCACTCATGTCTTCACATTTAGGTTGTAATTGTGACTTAGCTCAGCATCAACCGTGCGTATGAGCCTATCAGCCGTACTAATGAGGCTTCACTCGTACGTCTGACCTAGTCTAACATAGTCAAACATCCAAATCTCGTTCCTGCAGTTCCTGTAACTACATACAAACACGGATAGAATAATAACGAGCAATCATGGTGGCTTGTAAACTGTTGTACCTGCAATGGACGTGGGTAGATGTCTAGGGACTTGCATAAAATGCATCAACAGAAAGTGTGAGTTGTAAGGGAACGAAGGAGGTGAATTTATAAGAAAATCTCCGACAGAACAATTAAAATGGATGATCGCATTTAAAGCGGATCCTAATTCCCTTGGTTACCGGAGAATCAAATCTTATTACGAAGATTTTCTTCAAATCCCTTGAAATCTGGGAATCAATCATATCTACGTCAAATGATAAGATGAATCTACGCTTACATATTTCACTCTTCGATGTTAGCTTCATTCGTACTCTTCATATAAATGGATTGTTATCCAAATTATTCGCTAATGATAAAACTCTAATTTTCAGCCCGTATGCATCATGAAAACATACTTATTATCATTCATGACCTTTCTACTCAAATTTCGGGACGAAATTTCTTTAACGGGTAGGTACTGTGACAACCCGGAAATTTCCAACCAAATTTAAACTTTAATCTTTATATATTCCCGACACGATAAGCAAAGTTTGTAAGTTGAATCTTAAGAATTTTAAACTGTGTTCATACATTTATTTAACCTCGACCAAATTCCAAAGTTTCACGAACCATTATAAGAACAGATATGATTATATATGTATATGTGTATATATTATAACTTGAAAACATTAACAAAGTATTAGACGTATAATACTTTATATAAACGTATTTGTTTCAAAATATATTCTAATAGTTATCAATGGAATTAAAAGATGATATCAAATGATTGAATTATTAGATACATTGAATTAGGATTACGAGTCTCTGTTAAGAGATCCACTTTGATTTAGAAAACCTTTCCTTTTTAACGATATCCGGAATATTTGATAAAAGTGATTTACAAAAGTGTCATTAACGAGAGTTAGTCAAAAGTTAGTAATCATTTCCGTTTAAATTTCAAAAGTGTACTTTACTCGTGTCCCTTGATAAATCAACTAGTTAGTTTTCATATTAAAAACATTATTTGGTAAAATAACTACTATTATTTAAAACGAGTTAAATTATATAAAACGAACTTTGAAATGTAATTGGTTTTGAAAGACTAAATATTATATCATTAGATAAATATTTCAAACATATATATTATGTACAAATTTACAATTCTAAATAAGAATATATATATATATATATATATATATATATATATATATATATATATATATATATATATATATATATATATATATATATATATATATATATATATATATATATATTAACTTAGTCATAAAACGTCCTGATTTAAAATAATATATTTTGATAAACAACGAGTCACTAATTTATAGAAGCAAAGAACATTGCATTCGAGTCTTTGAGTTCATCAAAGATTATTATTAAGTCAATTTATAGTTGGATAGTGGATATTATGAAATGGTATGCATGCCTGTCAATTTTTCGATGTAAAGAAAGTTTGTCTTTTAAAAACGAATGCAATGTTTGTAAAATGTATCATATAGAGGTCAAATACCTCGCGATGTAATCAACTATTGTGAATCGTTTATAATGTATATGAACGGGTCCTTTCACCATGTCAAAATCAGCTTTCCAGAAGCAGGCTGCTGCAGACGATGAAGACATGGATCCAGTGGTATATTTTTATATCTATATTACGTATAAAAATGTTTAAATACTTCTCATATATTGACCTAAGCTTATAGGCTCATTTCTGTAGTTCTTGGATCTTGTTTAATGCTTTAAAAAGTGGCATCTGGTGTCTGCAGAAACTGCAAAGATTCACTCATGTTTAGCATTACTCTATACAAGTTTCGGCAAGATGTTAGTCTTACAACATTCCCCGTCTTCAATCTTGTATTATTGGTCTGATTTTATTTTTTTGTAGTGAAGTTTTAGTTTGTTTTCAAGTGTTCTTCATATGTAAGTTGTATTCTTTTTGTTTGAAATTAAATATTGAATACTTACATGAATAACAGTTTGAAAATTAAACCCAGTCAGTGATAGTGCTATCACTAAATATATCGCTACATTTGCTTTAAATCACCCTAATTTCATATCATTATTATTATGGCAGGTGGTATGATTTGTTGAAATGTAATAGAGCAATCTTTGGTGGCAGTGCAATCTTTGGTGGAATTTGTTGTTGTTGTTTCAATAAACATGTGTATCGGTAGGGACATGTTAGCCCTGTGTTGACTTTGTTAACCCATTCAGCGGTCTTCGGTAGCCCACTGGAGCCTGGCGAAACACCATCACCCATTTCCCCACAGCATGCCAGGCCCGATAAACGAACCTGCATTGTCATTGTTTCAATCTTCGCATGCGTGGGACCAAGGGATCATTTGGGCCTGGTAAGAATGGTTTTTGATCCAATTATTTTGAAAATCCTCACCTAGTGGGAATCGAACCCTCACCTCCCCAAAGGGAGAATGAGTCATTCGCCACTAGGCTATTGTCCCATTCTTGGAATTTGTTGTTGCTGCTGTCTTTGTCCTTTGCATTTCACAAAGTTGTTATTAGCTTGTCATCAGAATGGATGTTACGGCATCCGAATTCTTTGGAAAGGACAAGACCAATGATCTAAACACAATGGGCTTAGTCTTCTCTTTAGCGGGTCAACAAACTAATTCTGCATTAAATCTTCCATTAAATTTTTTTAAAAAGTAATGAAGGTTAATATTTTCACACGGTTTCATATTTTAGTTTTCATCAAGTTCTAAGCACACCACTATTTAGTTTTTTCTTTACCGTTTGATCGAGCCACTTCAGATTCTTGAGTATGATTAACCATGGTCATGGTCTTAGGTTCAATGAGGAGCCATATAAGGAAAACTGAACAGCTTTTATTCTCATGTTCACATTTTATTCTTAATATGTTCATTTCATTTGATGTCTCATCTTGTGTAGTTCTGGTTTCAAATATTGTGTTGTTATTATCGGTTGATAACGTTCATCTTGTTGGTGGTCTTCTTCTATACTTAAGTTTGCTAAATTGGTATTGAAACTTTTGTGGGTAAGTGAAAATCATGACATCTTATTAGTTGTCTTCCTTGATATGCTAAATGAAAAGCAGTTAAAAGAAATTGGTTAATCTGATTATATTACATGTTTTTTCTGCTATATACTTGGTAATATGATCTTGGATGTTTTTGAATGATTTTATCGCTGTGTATTGAAAGGACCCGTCTTAATCCATCCGGACAAAGTCCACATCGATTACAACCGATTCACAATAGTTGGTTACATCGCGAGGTACTTGACCTCTATATGATACATTTTACAAACATTGCATTCGTTTTAAAAAGACAAACTTCCTTACATCGAAAATTGACGATATGCATACCATTTCATAACATATCTAATTATAATTAGCTAAATAATAATCTTGATGAACTCGACGACTCGAATGCAACGTCTTTTGAAATATGTCATGAATGACTCCAAGTAATATCTTTAAAGTGAGCAAATGCACAGCGGAAGATTTCTTTCATACCTGAGATTAAACATGCTTTAAAGTGTCAACCAAAATGTTTGTGAGTTCATTAGTTTAACATAAATAATCATTTCATAAATTTTAATAGACCACAAGATTTCATATTTCCATTTCTTATAAACATACGTCCCATGCATAGAGACAAAAATATCATTCATATGGATTGAACACCTGGTAACCGACATTCACAATTTGTATATAAGAATATCCCCATCATTCCGGGATCCTCCTTCGGACATGATATAAATTTCGAGGTACTAAAGCATCCGGTACTTTGGATGGGGCTTGTTGGGCCCGATAGATCTATCTTTAGAGTTCGCGTCAATTAGGGTGTCTGTTCCCTAATTCTTAGATTACCAGACTTAATAAAAAGGGGCATATTCAGTTTCGATCATTCAACCATAGAACGTCATTTCGATTACTTGTGTCTATTTCGTAAAACAGTTATAAAAGCAGCGCATTTATTCTCAGTCCCAAAAATATATATTGCAAAAGCATTTAAAAAGGGAATAATGAAACTCACCATACTGTATTTTGTAGTAAAAATACATACGACGATATTTAACAACTGAACAATGCAGGGTTGGCCTCGGATTCACGAACCTATATCATTTATATATATTAAAACATATAATAATATTTAATCAAGTTTATATATACTATCTATTAATAAATAACTTAATTATATCTATTTATATATATATTTTAAATAATTATTTTAAATAATTACTTAGTATTTCTATATTAGGTTCATATTGAACTGTTTTAATTATAATGTATTAAAGTTTACATATATGATTAAATTAAAATATGTTTATATATTATATGTAACATTAATTAATAATATTTTAGTTTTTTAAAAAAAGAAAACATGTTAAATAATATATATATAATAACTATATATAAAAATATCATTTGTTTGTTAAAATAGTAGTTATTATAATACTAAAATAGTGACAGTAATAATAATAATGATAATAAAAATGATAATACTATATATACAATCATGATAATGATAAAAATAAAAGTTGTATTATTTTTACAATAAACATAGTAATTTTGATAATAATTCTTAATACTAATATTACTAATAATGATAATAATATTGATAATATTAATAAAAAAGATACTTTTAATAATAATAATAATAATAATAATAATAATAATAATAATAATAATAATAATAATACTAATAGTAATAATAATAATAATAATAGTAATAATAATAATAATAATAATAATAATAATAATAATAATAATAATAATAATAATAATAATAATAATAATCATAATGATAATGTTTATCACAATTATATATTATTTTGTGCTTATATTTATTCTCATCATTTTCACCATTAACATTTAAATCATATTAACTTATTTAATAAATTAATCATCCTTTATGTCCTAAGATCCTAACCATATTATTAATATTAATAATGATACTAATAATAATAATAAATTAATAATTAACCTAGTACTAATATCAATAATTAATAATAATACTTGTATGAAAGTAATTATACCTAAAAAAAAATAAGTTTGACACAGGCATGGTTCGAACTCGCGACCCTTCGAATAACAAACACCCACTGAACCATGGAACCATTCGATACATTCTTGTATTACTTCACAGATTAAAGTTTTTAACTATAAGAAACAACTTTTCATCTTCTTCACAACCTCAGTAATAATCATCATCATTCTTTCTCGTTACTTCATTAGCGATCACTATAATCATTATCATATATCATCGTTAAGTATCATCAGATCATCCTGTCTTCATCGACATCATCCCATCATCAACTTCGTGTACCCATCATCTTTTTCTTCGATCATAATCATTATTGTGATGACCATCATCATACTCGCATCATAACATCATCATTTATAATAAATCTTTATCATGGATCCTCCATCTTCATCTTTATCATCATTTAACATCATCGTCGCTACATCTAAGCTGTAACTATCATTATGAAATCACCCTAATCATCATCTTGATTACGTACCACTATCCTCATTCGTGTATCACCCCTTCATCACCATTAACATTTACCCTAAATAGTGTGTTGTTGTGTGGTCGAATAGGAATGAGGAAAGAATGATGGGCTTTCAAGTCTCGGCCCATGTTTACTTTGAGCCCATCGGAAATACAGAAAACTCACGGCCTAAGTTACACTTAAATTAAGTCCAGGAATTTAATACTAAGCTCGATTGAAATAAAAGAAAGGAATGCAGTAGTTGCACAAAATCGGACCTCAAGGATTACGTGGAATGTTGATCAGGATCCCACTAGTAGCCATACTTTGTACAAGTGGGGTTTGTTTGGATTATAAAACACCACACATCCACACTTTAATCATTCATAACATAATCATATGGTTTTAAAAAAATTAGAACGTCCCTTTTATTTCCAAGTGGCTCAAGTGTATTAAATAAAAAAAATCATGGTGATCTTTGATTATAGAAACCTCACGCAGTAGCACTCACCTACGATGAAGATTAAAACACACGATAGTAGCAGTGTTCAAGCAGAAAAACAATAACATCATCATCATCATTCACCCATCGGTTCACAGTTTCAAAGAAGGAAAAGAATTTGTGACAGTAGGGTTGTGGGTTTGGTGATGGAGTTGATGGTAGTGGTTTAAAGGTGGCCGACGGTTGTGAGGCTTAGTGAAATGTCCCGTTCTTATTGATTAAAAACGTTCCATATTAATTGATTTCGTTGCGAGGTTTTGACCTCTATATGAGACGTTTTTCAAAGACTGCATTCATTTTTAAAACAAACCATAACCTTTATTTCATAAATAAAGGTTTAAAAAGCTTTACGTAGATTATCAAATAATGATAATCTAAAATATCCTGTTTACACACGACCATTACATAATGGTTTACAATACAAATATGTTACATCGAAATCAGTTTCTTGAATGCAGTTTTTACACAATATCATACAAACATGGACTCCAAATCTTGTCCTTATTTTAGTATGCAACAGCGGAAGCTCTTAATATTCACCTGAGAATAAACATGCTTTAAACGTCAACAAAAATGTTGGTGAGTTATAGGTTTAACCTATATATATCAAATCGTAACAATAGACCACAAGATTTCATATTTCAATACACATCCCATACATAGAGATAAAAATCATTCATATGGTGAACACCTGGTAACCGACATTAACAAGATGCATATATAAGAATATCCCCATCATTCCGGGACACCCTTCGGATATGATATAAATTTCGAAGTACTAAAGCATCCGGTACTTTGGATGGGGCTTGTTGGGCCCAATAGATCTATCTTTAGGATACGCGTCAATTAGGGTGTCTGTTCCCTAATTCTTAGATTACCAGACTTAATAAAAAGGGGCATATTCGATTTCGATAATTCAACCATAGAATGTAGTTTCACGTACTTGTGTCTATTTTGTAAATCATTTATAAAACCTGCATGTATTCTCATCCCAAAAATATTAGATTTTAAAAGTGGGACTATAACTCACTTTCACAGATTTTTACTTCGTCGGGAAGTAAGACTTGGCCACTGTTGATTCACGAACCTATAACAATATATACATATATATTAAAGTATGTTCAAAATATATTTACAACACTTTTAATATATTTTGATGTTTTAAGTTTATTAAGTCAGCTGTCCTCGTTAGTAACCTATAACTAGTTGTCCACAGTTAGATGTACAGAAATAAATCGATAAATATTATCTTGAATCAATCCACGACCCAGTGTATACGTATCTCAGTATTGATCACAACTCAAACTATATATATTTTGGAATCAACCTCAACCCTGTATAGCTAACTCCAACATTCACATATAGAGTGTCTATGGTTGTTCCGAAATATATATAGATGTGTCGACATGATAGGTCAAAACATTGTATACGTGTCTATGGTATCTCAAGATTACATAATATACAATACAAGTTGATTAAGTTATGGTTGGAATAGATTTGTTACCAATTTTCACGTAGCTAAAATGAGAAAAATTATCCAATCTTGTTTTACCCATAACTTCTTCATTTTAAATCCGTTTTGAGTGAATCAAATTGCTATGGTTTCATGTTGAACTCTATTTTATGAATCTAAACAGAAAAAGTATAGGTTTATAGTCGGAAAAATAAGTTACAAGTCGTTTTTGTAAAGGTAGTCATTTCAGTCGAAAGAACGACGTCTAGATGACCATTTTAGAAAACATACTTCCACTTTGAGTTTAACCATAATTTTTGGATATAGTTTCATGTTCATAATAAAAATCATTTTCTCAGAATAACAACTTTTAAATCAAAGTTTATAATATTTTTTAATTAACTAACCCAAAACAGCCCGCGGTGTTACTACGACGGCGTAAATCCGGTTTTACGGTGTTTTTCGTGTTTCCAGGTTTTAAATCATTAAGTTAGCATATCATATAGATATAGAACATGTGTTTAGTTGATTTTAAAAGTCAATTTAGAAGGATTAACTTTTGTTTGCGAACACGTTTAGAATTAACTAAACTATGTTCTAGTGATTACAAGTTTAAACCTTCGAATAAGATAGCTTTATATGTATGAATCGAATGATGTTATGAACATCATTACTACCTTAATTTCCTTGGATAAACCTACTGGAAAAGAGAAAAATGGATCTAGCTTCAATGGATCCTTGGATGGCTCGAAGTTCTTGAAGCAGAATCATGACACGAAAACAAGTTCAAGTAAGATCATCACTTGAAATAAGATTGTTATAGTTATAGAAATTGAACCAAAGTTTGAATATGATTATTACCTTGTATTAGAATGATAACCTACTGTAAGAAACAAAGATTTCTTGAGGTTGGATGATCACCTTACAAGATTGGAAGTGAGCTAGCAAACTTGAAAGTATTCTTGATTTTATGAAACTAGAACTTTTGGAATTTATGAAGAACACTTAGAACTTGAAGATAGAACTTGAGAGAGATCAATTAGATGAAGAAAATTGAAGAATGAAAGTGTTTGTAGGTGTTTTTGGTCGTTGGTGTATGGATTAGATATAAAGGATATGTAATTTTGTTTTCATGTAAATAAGTCATGAATGATTACTCATATTTTTGTAATTTTATGAGATATTTCATGCTAGTTGCCAAATGATGGTTCCCACATGTGTTAGGTGACTCAAATGGGCTGCTAAGAGCTGATCATTGGAGTGTATATACCAATAGTACATACATCTAAAAGCTGTGTATTGTACGAGTACGAATACGGGTGCATACGAGTAGAATTGTTGATGAAACTGAACGAGGATGTAATTGTAAGCATTTTTGTTAAGTAGAAGTATTTTGATAAGTGTATTGAAGTCTTTCAAAAGTGTATAAATACATATTAAAACACTACATGTATATACATTTTAACTGAGTCGTTAAGTCATCGTTAGTCGTTACATGTAAGTGTTGTTTTGAAACCTTTAGGTTAACGATCTTGTTAAATGTTGTTAACCCAATGTTTATAATATCAAATGAGATTTTAAATTATTATATTATCATGATATTATCATGTATGAATATCTCTTAATATGATATATATACATTAAATGTCTTTACAACGATAATCGTTACATATATGTCTTGTTTAAAAATCATTAAGTTAGTAGTCTTGTTTTTACATATGTAGTTCATTGTTAATATACTTAATGATATGTTTACTTATCATAGTATCATGTTAACTATATATATATATCCATATATATGTCATCATATAGTTTTTACAAGTTTTAACGTTCGTGAATCACTGGTCAACTTGGGTGGTCAATTGTCTATATGAAACATATTTCAATTAATCAAGTCTTAACAAGTTTGATTGCTTAACATGTTGGAAACATTTAATCATGTAAATATCAATCTCAATTAATATATATATAAACATGGAAAAGTTCGGGTCACTACAGTACCTACCCGTTAAATAAATTTCGTCCCGAAATTTTAAGCTGTTGAAGGTGTTGACGAATCTTCTGGAAATAGATGCGGGTATTTCTTCTTCATCTGATCTTCACGCTCCCAGGTGAACTCGGGTCCTCTACGAGCATTCCATCGAACCTTAACAATTGGTATCTTGTTTTGCTTAAGTCTTTTAACCTCACGATCCATTATTTCGACGGGTTCTTCGATGAATTGAAGTTTTTCGTTGATTTGGATTTCATCTAATGGAATAGTGAGATCTTCTTTAGCAAAACATTTCTTTAAATTCGAGACGTGGAAAGTGTTATGTACAGCCGCGAGTTGTTGAGGTAACTCTAGTCGGTAAGCTACTGGTCCGACACGATCAATAATCTTGAATGGTCCAATATACCTTGGATTTAATTTCCCTCGTTTACCAAATCGAACAACGCCTTTCCAAGGTGCAACTTTAAGCATGACCATCTCTCCAATTTCAAATTCTATATCTTTTCTTTTAATGTCAGCGTAGCTCTTTTGTCGACTTTGGGCGGTTTTCAACCGTTGTTGAATTTGGATGATCTTCTCGGTAGTTTCTTGTATAATCTCCGGACCCGTAATCTGTCTATCCCCCACTTCACTCCAACAAATCGGAGACCTGCACTTTCTACCATAAAGTGCTTCAAACGGTGCCATCTCAATGCTTGAATGGTAGCTGTTGTTGTAGGAAAATTCTGCTAACGGTAGATGTCGATCCCAACTGTTTCCGAAATCAATAACACATGCTCGTAGCATGTCTTCAAGCGTTTGTATCGTCCTTTCGCTCTACCCATCAGTTTGTGGATGATAGGCAGTACTCATGTCTAGACGAGTTCCTAATGCTTGCTGTAATGTCTGCCAGAATCTTGAAATAAATCTGCCATCCCTATCAGAGATAATAGAGATTGCTATTCCATGTCTGGAGACGACTTCCTTCAAATACAGTCGTGCTAACTTCTCCATCTTGTCATCTTCTCTTATTGGTAGGAAGTGTGCTGATTTGGTGAGACGATCAACTATTACCCAAATAGTATCAAAACCACTTGCAGTCCTTGGCAATTTAGTGATGAAATCCATGGTAATGTTTTCCCATTTCCATTCCGGGATTTCGGGTTGTTGAATTAGACCTGATGGTTTCTGATGCTCAGCTTTGACCTTAGAACACGTCAAACATTCTCCTACGTATTTAGCAACATCGGCTTTCATACCCGGCCACCAAAAATGTTTCTTGAGATCCTTGTACATCTTCCCCGTTCCAGGATGTATTGAGTATCTGGTTTTATGAGCTTCTCTAAGTACCATTTCTCTCATATCTCCAAATTTTGGTACCCAAATCCTTTCAGCCCTATACCGGGTTCCGTCTTCCCGAATATTAAGATGCTTCTTCGATCCTTTGGGTATTTCATCCTTTAAATTTCCCTCTTTTAAAACTCCTTGTTGCGCCTCCTTTATTTGAGTAGTAATGTTATTATGAATCATTATATTTATAGATTTTACTCGAATGGGTTCTCTGTCCTTCCTGCTCAAGGCATCGGCTACCACATTTGCCTTCCCCGGGTGGTAACGAATCTCAAAGTCGTAATCATTCAATAATTCAATCCACCTACGCTGCCTCATATTCAGTTGTTTCTGATTAAATATGTGTTGAAGACTTTTGTGGTCGGTATATATAATACTTTTGACCCCATATAAGTAGTGCCTCCAAGTCTTTAATGCAAAAACAACCGCGCCTAATTCCAAATCATGCGTCGTATAATTTTATTCGTGAATCTTCAATTGTCTAGACGCATAAGCAATCACCTTCGTTCGTTGCATTAATACACAACCGAGACCTTGCTTTGATGCATCACAATAAATCACAAAATCATCATTCCCTTCAGGCAATGACAATATAGGTGCCGTAGTTAGCTTTTTCTTCAATAACTGAAACGCTTTCTCTTGTTCATCATTCCATTCAAATTTCTTCCCTTTATGCGTTAATGCAGTAAAGGGTTTTGCTATTCTGGAAAAGTCTTGGATGAACCTTCTGTAGTAACCAGCTAGTCCTAAAAACTGGCGTATGTGTTTCGGAGTTTTCGGGGTTTCCCACTTTTCAACAGTTTCTATCTTTGCCGGATCCACCTTAATACCTTCTTTGTTCACTATGTGACCGAGGAATTGAACTTCTTCCAACCAAAATGCACACTTTGAAAACTTAGCGTACAATTCTTCCTTCCTCAATACTTCTAACACCTTTCTCAAATGTTCACCGTGTTCTTGGTTATTCTTTGAGTAAATAAGTATGTCATCAATGAAAACAATGACAAACTTGTCAAGGTATGGTCCACACACTCGGTTCATAAGGTCCATGAACACAGCTGGTGCATTAGTTAAACCAAACGGCATGACCATAAACTCGTAATGACCGTAACGTGTTCTGAAAGCAGTCTTTGGAATATCATCTTCTTTCACCCGCATTTGATGATACCCGGAACGTAAGTCAATCTTTGAATAAACAGACGAGCCTTGTAGTTGATCAAATAAGTCGTCGATTCTCGGTAGTGGGTAGCGGTTCTTGATAGTAAGTTTGTTCAACTCTCGGTAGTCGATACACAACCTGAATGTACCATCTTTCTTCTTGACAAACAAAACAGGAGCTCCCCACGGTGATGTGCTTGGTCGAATGAAACCACGCTCTAAAAGTTCTTGTAATTGGCTTTGTAGTTCTTTCATCTCGCTGGGTGCGAGTCTGTAAGGAGCACGAGCTATTGGTGCAGCTCCTGGTACAAGATCTATTTGAAATTCAACGGATCGATGTGGGGGTAATCCCGGTAATTCTTTCGGAAATACATCAGGAAATTCTTTTGCGACGGGAACATCATTGATGCTCTTTTCTTCAGTTTGTACTTTCTCGACGTGTGCTAGAACAGCATAGCAACCTTTTATTATTAGTTTTTGTGCCTTCAAATTACTAATAAGATGTAGCTTCGTGTTGCCCTTTTCTCCGTACACCATTAAGGGTTTTCCTTTTTCTCGTATAATGCGAATTGCATTTTTGTAACAAACGATCTCCGCTTTCACTTCTTTCAACCAGTCCATACCGATTATCACATCAAAACTCCCTAACTCTACTGGTATCAAATCAATCTTAAATGTTTCGCTAACCAGTTTAATTTCTCGATTCCGACATATATTATCTGCTGAAATTAATTTACCATTTGCTAATTCGAGTAAAAATTTACTATCCAAAGGCGTCAATGGACAACTTAATTTAGCACAAAAATCTCTACTCATATAGCTTCTATCCGCACCCGAATCAAATAAAACGTAAGCAGATTTATTGTCAATAAGAAACGTACCCGTAACAAGCTCCGGGTCTTCCTGTGCCTCTACCGCATTAATATTGAAAACTCTTCCACGTCCTTGTCCATTCGTGTTCTCCTGGTTCGGGCAATTTCTAATAATGTGGCCTGGTTTTCCACATTTATAACAAACTACATTGGCATAACTTGCTCCGACACTACTTGCTCCGCCATTACTCGTTCCGACACCATTTGTTCCTTTCGTTCTATTAACCCCTGGTCCGTAGACCTCACACTTCGCCGCGCTATGACCATTTCTTTTACACTTGTTGCAAAATTTGGTGCAGAACCCCGAGTGATTCTTTTCACACCTTTGGCATAGCTGCTTCTGATTGTTGTTGTTGTTGCGGTTATTATTGTTGTTGGGATGATTGTTGTAGTTGATGTTGTTGTTGTTGTTGTTGTTGGGCCGTTTGTTGTAGTTGCGATTGATGTTGCGATTGTTGGGATAATTGTTGCGATTATTGTTGTAATTGCTGTTGTTGTTGTATTGGTGATTCTTATCACCGTTTTCCTCCCACTTTCTTTTGACTTGCTTCACATTGGCCTCTTCAGCAGTCTGTTCTTTAATTCTTTCTTCAATCTGGTTCACTAGTTTGTGAGCCATTCTACATGCCTGTTGTATGGAGGCGGGCTCGTGTGAACTTATATCTTCTTGGATTCTTTCCGGTAATCCTTTCACAAATGCGTCGATCTTCTCTTCCTCATCTTCGAATGCTCCCGGACACAATAGGCACAATTCTGTGAATCGTCTTTCGTACGTTGTAATATCAAATCCTTGGGTTCGTAACCCTCTAAGTTCTGTCTTGAGCTTATTGACCTCGGTTCTGGGACGGTACTTCTCGTTCATCAAGTGCTTGAATGCTGACCACGGTAGTGCGTACGCATCGTCTTGTCCCACTTGCTCTAGATATGTATTCCACCATGTTAACGCAGAACCCGTGAAGGTATGCGTAGCGTACTTTACTTTGTCCTCTTCAGTACACTTACTTATGGCAAACACCGATTCGACCTTCTCGGTCCACCGTTTCAATCCGATCGGTCCTTCGGTTCCATCAAATTCCAAAGGTTTGCAGGCAGTGAATTCTTTGTAGGTGCATCCTACACGATTTCCTGTACTGCTAGATCCAAGGTTATTGTTGGTATGTAGCGCAGCCTGTACTGCGGCTATGTTTGAAGCTATAAAAGTACGGAATTCCTCTTCATTCATATTCACGGTGTGTCGAGTAGTCGGTGCCATTTCCTTCAAAATAGTTAAATGGAACAAGTTAATCATACAGAATATTAAGAGTAGTTAATAGTATTTCGTAGCATAATATGAACTCATTTATAAAAGCTTTTTCTTCATATTAGCGTTTTATAAGTTTAAATTCGGGTAGTACCTACCCGTTAAGTTCATACTTAGTAGCTAATATATAATTCAACTACTACAATTCTATATGAAAAACTGATTATAATAATATTTCGCGTTCAAACTTTTATACAATATTTTACAAACTTACAATACCGCTTATTTTACATAAAGCATGAAATATAGCACACAATAACTTTGATACAAGATAGTTGTGAAGACAATTCTAGCTAGTACACAAGTCGTTCAGCAAAGGCAATAAAGACACGTAATTCATACGTCCAGAAACAAGTCATGCATTCTGGTTTTACTAGGACTACTTCCCATCCTTGGTCTTGTGCAACATAATCGTTATGGCCGTTGATAAGACAGCGTGTTGTAACGTTGTCAAAGGGACGAGGGTTACGTAATGTCCAACAGTCCCGTAATAATCTAAAAACCTCATTTCTTACCCCAATTACCGACTCCGTCACTTGTGGAAACGTTTTGTTTAATAGTTGTAGCCCGATGTTCTTGTTCTCACTTTGGTGAGAAGCGAACATTACTAATCCGTAAGCATAACATGCTTCTTTATGTTGCATGTTAGCCGCTTTTTCTAAATCACGAAGTCCAATATTCGGATATATTGAGTCAAAATAATTTCTTAACCCATTGCGTAAAATAGCATTTGGGTTCCCCGCAATATATGCGTCAAAGTAAACACATCGTAACTTATGGGTTTCCCAATGTGATATCCCCCATCTTTCAAACGAAAGTCTCTTATAAACCAAGACATTCTTGGAACGTTCTTCGAATGTCTTACAAACTGATCTCGCCTTAAATAGTTGTGCCGAAGAATTCTGGCCGACTCTAGACAAGATTTCATCAATCATGTCTCCGGGTAGGTCTCTTAAAATATTGGGTTGTCTATCCATTTTGTGTTTTTAAACTGTAAAATAGACAAGAGTTAGATTCATAAAAAAATACTTATTAATACAAGCAATTTTTACATATATCATAAAGCATAAGAACACTATATTACATATATTACACCACACGAATACAACTATCTTATTCCGACTCGCTCGTTTCTTCTTCTTCGGTTTTGGTTCGTTTTGCCAAGTTTCTAGGGATATATGATGTTCCCCTAATACGAGCCGTCGTTGTCCACATTGGTTTAGAAAAACCTGGTGGTTTAGAGGTTCCCGGGTCATTGTTACAACTTAAGGACTTCGGGCGTTGACGATACATATAAAGTTCATCGGGGTTGGAATTAGATTTCTCTATTTTTATGCCCTTTCCCTTATTATTTTCTTTTGCCTTTTTAAATTCAGTTGGGGTAATTTCTATAACATCATCGGAATTCTCTTCGGAATCCGATTCATCGGAGAATTGGTAATCCTCCCAATATTTTGCTTCCTTGGCGGAAACACCATTGACCATAATTAACCTTGGTCGGTTGGTTGAGGATTTTCTTTTACTTAACCGTTTTATTATTTCCCCCACCGGTTCTATTTCTTCTTCCGGTTCCGATTCTTCTTCCGGTTCCGATTCTTCTTCCGGTTCCGATTCTTCTTCCGGTTCCGACTCTTCTTCCGGTTCCTCTTCGGGAACTTGTGAATCAGTCCACAAATCATTCCAATTTACATTTGACTCTTCATTATTATTAGGTGAGTCAATGGGACTTGTTCTAGAGGTAGACATCTATCACATAATATCAAACACGTTAAGAGATTAATATATCACATAATATTCATATGTTAAAAATATATAGTTTCCAACAAAAATGTTAAGCAATCATTTTTAAAGAAAACACGGTCGAAGTCCAGACTCACTAATGCATCCTAACAAACTCGATAAGACACACTAATGCAAATTTTCTGGTTCTCTAAGACCAACGCTCGGATACCAACTGAAATGTCCCATTCTTATTGATTAAAAACGTTCCATATTAATTGATTTCGTTGCGAGGTTTTGACCTCTATATGAGACGTTTTTCAAAGACTGCATTCATTTTTAAAACAAACCATAACCTTTATTTCATAAATAAAGGTTTAAAAAGCTTTACGTAGATTATCAAATAATGATAATCTAAAATATCCTGTTTACACACGACCATTACATAATGGTTTACAATACAAATATGTTACATCGAAATCAGTTTCTTGAATGCAGTTTTTACACAATATCATACAAACATGGACTCCAAATCTTGTCCTTATTTTAGTATGCAACAGCGGAAGCTCTTAATATTCACCTGAGAATAAACATGCTTTAAACGTCAACAAAAATGTTGGTGAGTTATAGGTTTAACCTATATATATCAAATCGTAACAATAGACCACAAGATTTCATATTTCAATACACATCCTATACATAGAGATAAAAATCATTCATATGGTGAACACCTGGTAACCGACATTAACAAGATGCATATATAAGAATATCCCCATCATTCCGGGACACCCTTCGGATATGATATAAATTTCGAAGTACTAAAGCATCCGGTACTTTGGATGGGGCTTGTTGGGCCCAATAGATCTATCTTTAGGATTCGCGTCAATTAGGGTGTCTGTTCCCTAATTCTTAGATTACCAGACTTAATAAAAAGGGGCATATTCGATTTCGATAATTCAACCATAGAATGTAGTTTCACGTACTTGTGTCTATTTTGTAAATCATTTATAAAACCTGCATGTATTCTCATCCCAAAAATATTAGATTTTAAAAGTGGGACTATAACTCACTTTCACAGATTTTTACTTCGTCGGGAAGTAAGACTTGGCCACTGTTGATTCACGAACCTATAACAATATATACATATATATTAAAGTATGTTCAAAATATATTTACAACACTTTTAATATATTTTGATGTTTTAAGTTTATTAAGTCAGCTGTCCTCGTTAGTAACCTATAACTAGTTGTCCACAGTTAGATGTACAGAAATAAATCGATAAATATTATCTTGAATCAATCCACGACCCAGTGTATACGTATCTCAGTATTGATCACAACTCAAACTATATATATTTTGGAATCAACCTCAACCCTGTATAGCTAACTCCAACATTCACATATAGAGTGTCTATGGTTGTTCCGAAATATATATAGATGTGTCGACATGATAGGTCGAAACATTGTATACGTGTCTATGGTATCTCAAGATTACATAATATACAATACAAGTTGATTAAGTTATGGTTGGAATAGATTTGTTACCAATTTTCACGTAGCTAAAATGAGAAAAATTATCCAATCTTGTTTTACCCATAACTTCTTCATTTTAAATCCGTTTTGAGTGAATCAAATTGCTATGGTTTCATATTGAACTCTATTTTATGAATCTAAACAGAAAAAGTATAGGTTTATAGTCGGAAAAATAAGTTACAAGTCGTTTTTGTAAAGGTAGTCATTTCAGTCGAAAGAACGACGTCTAGATGACCATTTTAGAAAACATACTTCCACTTTGAGTTTAACCATAATTTTTGGATATAGTTTCATGTTCATAATAAAAATCATTTTCTCAAAATAACAACTTTTAAATCAAAGTTTATAATAGTTTTTAATTAACTAACCCAAAACAGCCCGCGGTGTTACTACGACGGCGTAAATCCGGTTTTACGGTGTTTTTCGTGTCTCCAGGTTTTAAATCATTAAGTTAGCATATCATATAGATATAGAACATGTGTTTAGTCGATTTTAAAAGTCAAGTTAGAAGGATTAACTTTTGTTTGCGAACAAGTTTAGAATTAACTAAACTATGTTCTAGTGATTACAAGTTTAAACCTTCGAATAAGATAGCTTTATATGTATGAATCGAATGATGTTATGAACATCATTACTACCTTAATTTCCTTGGATAAACCTACTGGAAAAGAGAAAAATGGATCTAGCTTCAACGGATCCTTGGATGGCTCGAAGTTCTTGAAGCAGAATCATGACACGAAAACAAGTTCAAGTAAGATCATCACTTGAAATAAGATTGTTATAGTTATAGAAATTGAACCAAAGTTTGAATATGATTATTACCTTGTATTAGAATGATAACCTACTGTAAGAAACAAAGATTTCTTGAGGTTGGATGATCACCTTACAAGATTGGAAGTGAGCTAGCAAACTTGAAAGTATTCTTGATTTTATGAAACTAGAACTTTTGGAATTTATGAAGAACACTTAGAACTTGAAGATAGAACTTGAGAGAGATCAATTAGATGAAGAAAATTGAAGAATGAAAGTGTTTGTAGGTGTTTTTGGTCGTTGGTGTATGGATTAGATATAAAGGATATGTAATTTTGTTTTCATGTAAATAAGTCATGAATGATTACTCATATTTTTGTAATTTTATGAGATATTTCATGCTAGTTGCCAAATGATGGTTCCCACATGTGTTAGGTGACTCACATGGGCTGCTAAGAGCTGATCATTGGAGTGTATATACCAATAGTACATACATCTAAAAGCTGTGTATTGTACGAGTACGAATACGGGTGCATACGAGTAGAATTGTTGATGAAACTGAACGAGGATGTAATTGTAAGCATTTTTGTTAAGTAGAAGTATTTTGATAAGTGTATTGAAATCTTTCAAAAGTGTATAAATACATATTAAAACACTACATGTATATACATTTTAACTGAGTCGTTAAGTCATCGTTAGTCGTTACATGTAAGTGTTGTTTTGAAACCTTTAGGTTAACGATCTTGTTAAATGTTGTTAACCCAATGTTTATAATATCAAATGAGATTTTAAATTATTATATTATCATGATATTATCATGTATGAATATCTCTTAATATGATATATATACATTAAATGTCTTTACAACGATAATCGTTACATATATGTCTTGTTTAAAAATCATTAAGTTAGTAGTCTTGTTTTTACATATGTAGTTCATTGTTAATATACTTAATGATATGTTTACTTATCATAGTATCATGTTAACTATATATATATCCATATATATGTCATCATATAGTTTTTACAAGTTTTAACGTTCGTGAATCACTGGTCAACTTGGGTGGTCAATTGTCTATATGAAACATATTTCAATTAATCAAGTCTTAACAAGTTTGATTGCTTAACATGTTGGAAACATTTAATCATGTAAATATCAATCTCAATTAATATATATATAAACATGGAAAAGTTCGGGTCACTACACTTAGGTGGTGGTGTCGTTCGACTATGATGGCCGGTGGCAGTGGTATAGCTGTTAAAGATGGCGGTTTAGTAATAGTAAAGAAGTACTAGTTTATCAAGCTTTGTTGGTGATTGTTTGTTGGATCTTCGATCATGGTTAAGAGAGATGGATCGAGAAAGAGGTGAAGGTGGTGCATGTTGGCCGGGTTGTGGTTGCTATTTATGATTCTTTTAAACAAGAAACATGAAGGACTAGATGTGGTTGTGGTAGTTTCCGGATGAGAAGAGGAGATGGTTGCAGTGATGCTTACACTCAAGTAACAGGAAAAAAATAAAATAAGATGTGTGTGTTTGTGGAGGTGATTTGGCACAAGTAAAATAATACATATATTGTAGATAGTGGAATCGAATACTGTATCAAGATTCGATTAAAACTTGTTTTGTAGCTTAATTGACTCGACAGAATCAATCACAAGGACAGAAGGAAAGATAAGTAAAAACAACAAGTTGTTATCAATCTGTAAATTGATTCTTGTTAATTGGAATGGACTGTATCTCTTTTGCAGACAAAACCCATAATCAAATAAAGTTGGATAATGACTTGAAACTGATTCAATTATAAGTTCACTTATTGTATCTTTTTTTATATAATAATAAGTACAATAATAATAATAATTCTATAAATAATAATAATACTGATGATAATAAATATAATTATAAAAGTAAAAAAAATAATGATAATAATAATTTTAAATGACAATGATAATAAATAATCATGACAATAATTAAAATTATATCTTTAATCTTCCTTATAATAATTTTCTATTTAACATCTTAAATTTAATAATCATAACTTTTTAAATAAAAATTTATAAAATTAATAATAACATTAATATTAATAATATTGATTATTGATAATACTTAAGTATTCTGTTTATTATTTTACATAATTAATTCTAATTGGTTAAAGGTATTTTATTAACTCAAAATGTTATATACATACTTATATTTATATTTATATATATTTTTACACATTCGTTATACGCAATTGTTCGTGAATCGTCGGGAGTAGTCAAAGGTTAAGTGAATATATTAAAACAGTTCAAAAATTTTGAGACTCGAATTACAGATTCTGCTTATCGTGTCGAAATCATATTAAGATCAAGTTTAAATTTGGTCGGAAATTCCCGGGTCATCACAGTACCTACCCGTTAAAGAAATTTCGTCCCGAAATTTGAATGAGGTCGTCATGGCTAACAATAAATATGTTTTCCTGACGAATATGAGTTGATAAAATAGAGTTTTATCATTATTGAGTAATATGGATAAAATAATTCGATTATTCAAAGAGTACGAATGAAACTATCATAAGAGAGGTCCCAACGGCTCAATTTTTAGCCGTTAGTAAAATAAAACTAAAAAAAAAAAAATCCCAACGGCCACTTTTATACTATATAAATACCAACCATATACTTCATTTTATACACTCAAACATATATTTCTTTTATATTTCCACCTTTCTCAAAATCAAAATCAAACACTCCCAAACTGCAAAATGCTAACACTTTCTCCAATGATTGTTTCATTCGATGTTCATTACGGAGGTGATTTTCGTAATCAAATGAAGGAATACAAGTGGGGTGATAGTATTTCGTTTGAAGATATCGACATTCGTGATGTTGGTTTACAAGACTTGCTATCCTTTCTAAAGGAAAAAGTTCCGTGTGAATTCACGTCTGTGTTCTTCTATAAAGACGATTATGATGTAAATTGTAGAGCAAGTTTTTTGTGTACCGATAATCAATGGTACTTTATAAAAGATACCATTGAAGATCGTGGTAAACGCATTTCTCTGTATGTGTTTCTTGAAGATAAAGAGACGTTGGGTTATCGTTACCTCGATGAATCAGCTGAAGCAGCAGCTGAAGCAGCAGCTGAAATACCAATGTCTTCAGAGAATAGAACTATCTAGTATTTTTAGTTTGATTGTCGTAATCTTTTAAATTTTTAATTGTCTTGATGTTTTAATTTTTAATTATTGTAATTTCAGTGTTGTTGTCGAGTTTTATATCTTCTCTTATGTTTCGAAGCTCTTTGTCTTTTTAATCTACTCTCGATCTTTAGTAAAACGAGTAATGGTCTAGAATTTATAAGTATGGAGTTTCGAATGAATTTAATGTTATAATCAAGAAAGAACGTAATAGCACGATTTGATTTGCCAAATTACCAGAATCACTGAGAATAAAACTATCAAGAATATATTTTATTGATATGTTCAGAAGTTAATTTGAATGAAAGAGTTATGTACCATGACACATGATGACGTTATAATCTGTGAATCATCATGTTTTATTTAGAAACTCAGCATGACTTACTGTAATATAATCACGTTGATCAAGTGTCATTATATTATACTAACTCATGCATCAATTCCCAACATTACTTCAATAACATTCATATTTTAAGCTCGAAAGTTTACAGAATATAGAAACTAACAGTTTCTATATGATGTAACACTGATAGCACTAATAGATTAATGATTTCAGATAAGAATAGTTACGAAAAGATCTTCAGAAATATGGAGGATATTTATAATGAAAGATACGATGATATCTTGGAATTTCTAAGATCAGAGGATGATGAAGAATATTGTCCGCAAGGGTTTAGAGTAAGGAGCAAGATATTTGCTAAAGACTTCAGCATGCATTGATTCATTTGAATTCTTTGAAGTCAAACTTATTCTTTGTGATTTGTCCACGGCTTCCTTCATAGTTTCGCAAAATCCGCTTTTCGGTACTAAATTTTCTATTGAGTGTTTCCAATACTCCATTCTTTATCATTAAACTTTCGACGGTTAAGGTCGTTTACGGTTGTCTACGGTTTCTACTGCTTCATTCAGCTTCCTCAAAATTCAGAGTATTAATTCGCAGACTGGGTGCTTTTCAGAGTTTTGAAATGGAAAATCTTAATTCCAAGAGATAAATGCTATATGTATACATTTAACTGTTAATGTAGAGACATTGCGAGATTCAAAATACTGATTGCTATTTCCCGGTAATTGGTATGGTAATTCTCGTTATCAGATGCAGATGAGTACATGATGAGACTTCAATAGATAAATATAGCGATTTGTCGGAGAGATTTAAACCAAGAAGCGACGAGGTTGCTGGTACATCTGCTGGTAATATGGTGGAATATAAAAAGTTCCCCGGTAACAATAAAAGAGCATGCATATAAATCAAGGAGATAATAAGGTTGTTTCGAACGAAAAGTCGAAGTTGACTTGTTGGAGCTGTGACAAAATTTGCTAATTTGAAGAGAGATTGTAAAGTTACTTTCTGTAATAACAACGCCAAAGAAGTTAGCACAGATACGTGTTAAACGTTTACTCAAGTTCTGAGAATTTTTCAAGTGCATCACTATATGCATCAATCTTTTCTTCCGTAGATGAAGTGCGGTTGGTTCATCCTATCGATTGAGGTGTTTTCAAGAATCATGAAAGGTTTGAACGCAGATTGTAATCGTCAAGATACAAATCAGGTTTAAGATGAAATCAAGTGGCAAACTTGAAGATTTGTTTAGTTTCATATGTTATAATTAATATTTTAATTCATTTTAATTATCCACTGTTGGTAGTCCTCAGTTGATTAGTCTACAGTTAGCTATGAACAGTTAGCTAGGATTTTGTTAGCGTGGATTCTTAACAAAATTTCTCATAGTTAATTTGTTTGTTTCTAACAACTTTTATTCCGTCAAATGTTTCCTTCATTATGCCACTTGTTGGATTCTGATAGGTCAAAGTCCAAATATGAAATTTGAATGGAAATGGTTATTTTGTGGTGAACGGATTCATATATCTGTGGATGTAAGTAGGATAGGAAATGACTATTGAATCAGATTTGAAGATTGTACAATGTAACTTTTTAATGTGAAATCTTAAATATTACTCGGGTATTACCTATCCGTTAAAAATATTTTCACCATTAACAGTTTGTACAAAAGAATTTTTAATTACAATCTTTATGAAAACATATATACATATATATTTTCTTCAGATGTAATCATGGATTTAATGAGTTAACTTAATATTAAACTCATTTAGTTTTTCGGTTGGAACTAGAATAAATAATCTCTAAAACTTTAGAGATTACATATTCGCCATGTCGAACGAAGATAAATGAAGTAGAATGATACGTAGAACGAAGATCATACTCCAAGTATAGATGATGATATTGAAGCATGGATTGTTGATGGTATTGGTGCTATTATTGATGGTACTGTTGGTGCCAGTGATGTTGCTGAAGCTGGTACATTTTGCACCATAATCTCTGAATTGATTATTCGAGCGCGAAGTTCGTTGAATTATTACTTCAGGATGATTGTCGGTCGGAACGAGCGGATGAATAAGGTTCAGAATTGTGGATAGAATATAATCTTATCGAGTTACCCTGGAAATGAGACTGAAAATGGTGTCTCGAACAGGTTCGCCAGTAAACGCTTCAGATTCATTGTCAAGAAATGAATTCGGTTGGTGGAAGGGATCGCCTTCTGTGCGTCTCCATTGATTAAGTCGACTACGAATCCATCACATGAATCGATAATGGCTGATTGGTTGATTCATGACGATGACGCTATTTTCGGAGCTTAGTTGAACATCTATGTCGGAATAGCTGTCGGAATAACTATCGGAATAGCTATCGGAATCTGAGGGACTCGAACTGGTTGCAGGATTCATCTCGTACGATCAGATGGAGGATTTTCGATAAGAAATAGATTATAGGATGTAGATTAGTACCCTGCAATACATAATTTACATATGCATATATAATACTAAAATCCCATAAGTTACGGAGGAATCTACGGAAACTGTCAGGCAAAGGTAACAACAACAGACATGCTAAGATATGAATTTATCTATACACTGTCTATGCAATAGCGGCAGTAAGTCGTGTCTTGACTAAGAATGATAAGCAAGTGATTCTCTAAGAATGATAAGCAGGTAATTTTTGACACAAAATGATAAGCAAAAATTTTGACATGCAGACATGGTCGAAGTCCAGACTCACTAATGCATCTAAACAACTATCAGTTAGACATACTAATGCAAGACCTGGTTCGCTAAGACCACCGCTCTGATACCAACTGAAAGGACCCGTCCTAATCCATCCGGACAAAGTCCACATCGATTACAACCGATTCACAATAGTTGGTTACATCGCGAGGTACTTGACCTCTATATGATACATTTTACAAACATTGCATTCGTTTTGAAAAGACAAACTTCCTTACATCGAAAATTGACGATATGCATACCATTTCATAACATATCTAATTATAATTAGCTAAATAATAATCTTGATGAACTCGACGACTCGAATGCAACGTCTTTTGAAATATGTCATGAATGACTCCAAGTAATATCTTTAAAGTGAGCAAATGCACAGCGGAAGATTTCTTTCATACCTGAGATTAAACATGCTTTAAAGTGTTAACCAAAAGGTTGGTGAGTTCATTAGTTTAACATAAATAATCATTTCATAAATTTTAATAGACCACAAGATTTCATATTTCCATTTCTTATAAACATACGTCCCATGCATAGAGACAAAAATATCATTCATATGGATTGAACACCTGGTAACCGACATTCACAATTTGTATATAAGAATATCCCCATCATTCCGGGATCCTCCTTCGGACATGATATAAATTTCGAGGTACTAAAGCATCCGGTACTTTGGATGGGGCTTGTTGGGCCCGATAGATCTATCTTTAGAGTTCGCGTCAATTAGGGTGTCTGTTCCCTAATTCTTAGATTACCAGACTTAATAAAAAGGGGCATATTCAGTTTCGATCATTCAACCATAGAACGTAATTTCGATTACTTGTGTCTATTTCGTAAAACAGTTATAAAAGCAGCGCATGTATTCTCAGTCCCAAAAATATATATTGCAAAAGCATTTAAAAAGGGAATAATGAAACTCACCATACTGTATTTTGTAGTAAAAATACATCCGACGATATTTAACAACTGAACAATGCAGGGTTGGCCTCGGATTCACGAACCTATATCATTTATATATATTAAAACATATAATAATATTTAATCAAGTTTATATATACTATCTATTAATAAATAACTTATTTATATCTATTTATATATATATTTTAAATAATTACTTAGTATTTCTATATTAGGTTCATATTGAACTGTTTTAATTATAATGTATTAAAGTTTACATATATGATTAAATTAAAATATGTTTATATATTATATGTAACATTAATTAATAATATTTTAGTTTTTAAAAAAAAGAAAACATGTTAAATAATATATATATAATAACTATATATAAAAATATCATTTGTTTGTTAAAATAGTAGTTATTATAATACTAAAATAGTGACAGTAATAATAATAATGATAATAAAAATGATAATACTATATATACAATCATGATAATGATAAAAATAAAAGTTGTATTATTTTTACAATAAACATAGTAATTTTGATAATAATTCTTAATACTAATATTACTAATAATGATAATAATATTGATAATATTAATAAAAATGATACTTTTAATAATAATAATAATAATAATAATAATAATAGTAATAATAATAATAATAATAATAATAATAATAATAATATTATAATAATCATAATGATAATGTTTATCACAATTATATATTATTTTGTGCTTATATTTATTCTCATCATTTTCACCATTAACATTTAAATCATATTAACTTATTTAATAAATTAATCATCCTTTATGTCCTAAGATCCTAACCATATTATTAATATTAATAATGATACTAATAATAATAATAAATTAATAATTAACCTAGTACTAATATCAATAATTAATAATAATACTTGTATGAAAGTAATTATACCTAAAAAAAATAAGTTTGACACAGGCATGGTTCGAACTCGCGACCCTTCGAATAACAAACACCCACTGAACCATGGAACCATTCGATACATTCTTGTATTACTTCACAGATTAAAGTTTTTAACTATAAGAAACAACTTTTCATCTTCTTCACAACCTCAGTAATAATCATCATCATTCTTTCTCGTTACTTCATTAACGATCACTATAATCATTATCATATATCATCGTTAAGTATCATCAGATCATCCTGTCTTCATCGACATCATCCCATCATCAACTTCGTGTACCCATCATCTTTTTCTTCGATCATAATCATTATTATGATGACCATCATCATACTCGCATCATAACATCATCATTTATAATAAATCTTTATCATGGATCCTCCATCTTCATCTTTATCATCATTTAACATCATCGTCGCTACATCTAAGCTGTAACTATCATTATGAAATCACCCTAATCATCATCTTGATTACGTACCACTATCCTCATTCGTGTATCACCCCTTCATCACCATTAACATTTACCCTAAATAGTGTGTTGTTGTGTGGTCGAATAGGAATGAGGAAAGAATGATGGGCTTTCAAGTCTCGCCCCATGTTTACTTTGAGCCCATCGGAAATACAAAAAACTCACGGCCTAAGTTACACTTAAATTAAGTCCAGGAATTTAATACTAAGCTCGATTGAAATAAAAGAAAGGAATGCAGTAGTTGCACAAAATCGGACCTCAAGGATTACGTGGAATGTTGATCAGGATCCCACTAGTAGCCATACTTTGTACAAGTGGGGTTTGTTTGGATTATAAAACACCACACATCCACACTTTAATCATTCATAACATAATCATATGGTTTTAAAAAAATTAGAACGTCCCTTTTATTTCCAAGTGGCTCAAGTGTATTAAATAAAAAAAATCATGGTGATCTTTGATTATAGAAACCTCACGCAGTAGCACTCACCTACGATGAAGATTAAAACACACGATAGTAGCAGTGTTCAAGCAGAAAAACAATAACATCATCATCATCATTCACCCATCGGTTCACAGTTTCAAAGAAGGAAAAGAATTTGTGACAGTAGGGTTGTGGGTTTGGTGATGGAGTTGATCGTAGTGGTTTAAAGGTGGCCGACGGTTGTGAGGCTTAGGTGGTGGTGTCATTCGACTATGATGGCCGGTGGCAGTGGTATAGCTGTTAAAGATGGCGGTTTAGTAATAGTAAAAAAGTACTAGCTTATCAAGCTTTGTTGGTGATTGTTTGTTGGATCTTCGATCATGGTTAAGAGAGATGGATCGAGAAAGAGGTGAAGGTGGTGCATGTTGGCCGGGTTGTGGTTGCTATTGATGATTCTTTTAAACAAGAAACATGAAGGACTAGATGTGGTTGTGGTAGTTTTCGGATGAGAAGAGGAGATGGTTGCAGTGATGCTTACACTCAAGTAACAGGAAAAAAATAAAATAAGATGTGTGTGTTTGTGGAGGTGATTTGGCACAAGTAAAATAATACATATATTGTAGATAGTGGAATCGATTACTGTATCAAGATTCGATTAAAACTTGTTTTGTAGCTTAATTGACTCGACAGAATCAATCACAAGGACAGAAGGAAAGATAAGTAAAAACAACAAGTTGTTATCAATCTGTAAATTGATTCTTGTTAATTGGAATGGACTGTATCTCTTTTGCAGACAAAACCCATAATCAAATAAAGTTGGATAATGACTTGAAACTGATTCAATTATAAGTTCACTTATTGTATCTTTTTTTATATATATAATAATAAGTACAATAATAATAATAATTCTATAAATAATAATAATACTGATAATAATAAATATAATTATAAAATTAAAAAAATAATGATAATAATAATTTTAAATGACAATGATAATAAATAATCATGACAATAATTAAAATTATATCTTTAATCTTCCTTATAATAATTTTCTATTTAACATTTTAAATTTAATAATCATAACTTTTTAAATAAAAATTTAAAAAATTAATAATAACATTAATATTAATAATATTGATTATTGATAATACTTAAGTATTCTGTTTATTATTTTACATAATTAATTCTAATTTGTTAAAGGTATTTTATTAACTCAAAATGTTATATACATACTTATATTTATATTTATATATATTTTTACACATTCGTTATACGCAATTGTTCGTGAATCGTCGGGAGTAGTCAAAGGTTAAGTGAATATATTAAAACAGTTCAAAAATTTTGAGACTCGAATTACAGATTCTGCTTATCGTGTCGAAATCATATTAAGATCAAGTTTAAATTTGGTCGGAAATTCCCGGGTCATCACATGTATAACTATGCTGATTGATACTTCATTGACTACTATATGTTGAAAAACTGCTTCTGGTATTGGGTTTTATTGACCATATATGTGTATATATATGCTTTTACTTGCCATTGCGGTTTGTTGAAAACTTGGTCATTCGTTTCCTCCTGCTCCTTCCTCTAGTCGTGCTCTCGGTCCTTCATCTGGTAATATTGCTGGTCAATCTGCCATTAAATTCACAAAATCAACTGCTGCTTGTCGTCCTATAAATGATGAAACTTCAGGTACTTCCAGTGATTCGCAAACCTTCTGAGTTGGTAACTTGTAATCAACAACTGTTTGTTTAGGTTTGTGCTTTTTTGGTGCAGACTGAACTCTTGTTTAGTTTGGGTTATGTACTTTGATCGTTATGCTAATTTCGGTACTATTTGATAAGTAGTGCAATACTTTGCAACTAGTATCTTTTGGATATTTTGTTTACTATTCTGGATTATATGATGTGGATCTTATTATTTTGCTTTTGGATGTTATTGATCCTTGGTATATACGAGTAGTTGTTTGATAAAATGCTTAGAGAGAGACCAATAAGTCTTCCGGGTTTGTGATCTTTTAATGATGAAACTGATGTTGTTTTGTTTGTGTCCAGTACTGGTTATTTCAGTTTCTTTGGAACTAGTTATGTTTATTTTGGGTTATGTATCTTTTCGGTTATGCATATCGTAGTACTTTTATGTTATTTTGCTTTGTATTTAGCTACACATAGTCATCTATATATGCTGACTTACTAGTGACGAATTTGGTTGATAATATACAACTCTCATACAGGTTATTTAGGAAATGGAGAGAATTGAACTCTCAGTTCCAATAAAGACAAGAGTTCAAAATTGTCTGTCAAACCAATTGACAACACTCCCAATGTGATTATTATTAGAGAAAGGATTATGTAGTGGGTTTTCATGTTTCCCGAAAAGCTAACAGTGTCATTACCGATAATCCTCTTTACAATTACATGTTTCTCAAATATTGTTCGTGAGGCTACGATTAATCCTGACAATTTGTTAAAAACATAGTTGCTTCTCAAATGTACCAGTTGTGATATGATGTTCTTAAGTTTTCATTATATTGTGTAATGAAATGCAGTTGTATCGATCTACTTGTATACAATATCTATTTACTCAACGCTTTTTATAATTGTCAACAAAAAAAGCTTTATTCTTTTACATAATAAAATCAGTAAGTATGTTAAATAACAATGAGTGTCTTTAGAGAGGAAAGCTAAATTTGAGTTATCATGTTTTTCAAAATAGCACCCAAGTGATCTCTTTTGTTGGGCCAGATTGGGCTAGCCCACCATCCACCATAGAAACAGGCCAATAAACACGGTGAAACTGGAACAACTTGAGCTTCATATGTTAACACATAATGTGACACGAAGCCGTTAAATGTATTATAAAGTCTCATTTAACGATACACAATTAAAGTGTCATATTAAATAAGATGATAATTAAGACCTCAAAAATTCATCCGTCGTATTAAAGAATCAAAGTGTTTTAAAAATTTACAATGATATGACATAACGAGTACATGTCTTATTAGCTTTTGATGTAATACAACTAAGAAAATTAAATGTCTTATGATATTTCATTTCTTATGATTTTTATATAAGTTGTTTTATTCAATTAACACATAATGCGACACAAAATCGTTAAATGTATTATGAAGTTCTGTTTAATGATTCACAATTAAAGTGTCCATATGTTAATTAAGACCCCAAAAATTTACTCGTCATATTAAAGAATCAAAGTGTCCTAAAAATTTACAATGATAGGACATAAGTATCACATGTCCTATTAGCTTTTGATGTAATACTACTAAGACAAATAAATGTCCTTTGATATTTCATTTCATATGACTTTTATATAAGATGTCCTATTAAATTAACGCATAATGCGAGTTAAATATCTTATAAAATCCTGTTTAATGGTTCACAATTAAAGTGTCATACGAAATCATATGATAATTATGGCCCAAAAAACTCCTTGGTCATATTATAAAATCAAAGTGTCCTAAAAGTTTGCAATGATATGACATAAGTAACACGTGTCCTATTAGCTTTTGATGTAAGACTACTAAGACAAATAAATGTCCTATGATATTTTATTTCATATGACTTTTATATAAGGTGTCCTATTAAATTAACACATAATGCGACATCATAACGTTAAATGTCTTATAAAGTCCTGTTTAATAATTCACAATTAAAGTGTCCTATGAAATCATATGATAATTATGCCCCAAAAACTCCTCCGTCGTATTAAAATCATCAAAGTGTCCTAAGAATTTACAATGATAGGACGTAAGTATCACATGCCCTATTCGCTTATGATGTAATACGACCAGGACAAATATATGTCCTATGATAGTTTGTTTCATATGAATTTTATATAAAACGTCATATTAAATTAACACATAGTGCGACATTAAAACGCTAAATATCTTATAAAATTCTAGTTCATGATTCACAATTAAAGTGTCCTATTAAATCATATGATAATTAAGACTTAAAAAATTAATTAGTCCTTTTAGTAAATCTAAGTGTCCTATTATGGTCTACTATAATACGACTCACACAAATAAACGTCTTCTAAAAGTACATTTGATATGATCGCCATATCATGTGTCCTATTACATTACCAAATAATGAGACAACAACAATTAAATGTCTTATAAAGTCTCTTTATATGATCCACAATTTAAATGTCCTATTATATCATATTAACTCATATGATAATTGGGACCCTAAAAACTCATATGTCTATTATTAATTTAAGTGTCCTAATAACATACATTTATAGGACATATGTACAAAATGTCCTATTATGCTAAAATATAATAAGACTCTCGAAAATAAATGGCCTCTAAACGTATATTTTATATGACTTTCATAACAAGTGTCCTATTACATAAACACATAATGAGACACTAACGAATAAAGGCCTTATAAGCTCCTCTATTAGGATCAACTTTCTTAGTGTCCTATGAAAATATTTGATATTAGGACACACAAAAATAATGTGTCCGAGAAAAGAGCTCTTTAGGACCCCACTCTAAAAGAGTATATCATAATGGGACCCTCAATATCGTCTGGTCCTATCTAAGTAGCTTTTACGACCTTATTTTACTAGGTCCCAGAAAAAGGGTCCTATATTCCCACTTTTGTTGTAGTGGAAATGAGAATTTAAAATAGGATGAGTTTTCATTTTGATGTAGCCATATTGCGCATCTTGTGGCCAAATGTTGAGACTTGGTGGGAACGAGATAGTACACGTAGTTGTATAGTTCGGAGTTGAGTAGTAGTTGGCCATATTTTGGAAACATTAGGACGATAAGTCAAAGAAGAAAGAGGTATCCTTGGATTGTGTGTTATCTTAGGTTCCAGTAATATTAGACGGTAACAGTGAAATAACAGAGTTATGTAATGTGGTACGTGGTGATGAGAAGATTGATCGGGTCCGTAATTAAGTATTCCAATTCTTCATACGAATGTAACGAATTTCAGTTTCCTTGATTTCGAGTCGAAATAGGATGCCTTTCAGGCATTCACGTAGAAATATTTCCATATTTGAGTTCTATCTTGTGCTACACGAATTTGGCTAGTAAGGTTGGTGTGGATAATCACGTTCAAGGTTCGGACACGGAGAGGTTAAATTTTTCCCTTAGTGAGTTAACGAGGTTAAAGGACGAGCAATATGGAAAAAGTCGGAAATGAGTCTCCGGTAATAACGAGTGAGATCCAAAATTTTACGAATACAAGTCAGAGTAGTGAGGGTTTTCCGATTACTTGTGACTTCGATCTTTGCGAGATTTACTTTAATACCTTGACCACTAACAACATGGTTTTGAAAAATGGACTTCGTTTAACTAAAATTCACACTTGGAGAATTTGGCGTAGAGTTGCACTTTTCTCAAGAGCTCGAGCGTGAGACGGAGATGTCGTTCATTTTCTTCTTTACTTGAATTGAATAGGCTAGGACATCACCTATGGATATGATGACGGATTTGTCTAGGTAAGCTTACATACGCGATTCATAAGATCCATGAATACGGACGAAGCCTTAGTTACTGTACGACACTAAAAGAAATTCATAACTACCGTAACGAGTTCGGAAATTGGTTTTGGAGACATCTTCTCCCTCAACCCTCAATTGATGATAACCGGAATGGAGGTCGATTTTGGAATACACACGAGATCCTTGTAATTGATAAAGAGGTCATTGATACGGGGAAAAGGATATCGGTTCTTAACCAGAAATTATTTGATTTACGCTAATCTATACACATTCGTAGGGAAACATTTTCTTTTTAACAAATAGGTTTTGAGCTCCCTAGTTCTATAGGTTTCAAGTCAATTTCAAATTCCTTAGCCAAAAAGTTTAACGTACATCCCCTGATAAAGTTTGTCGGCACACAATAGTTTTCAGTTGGTGAGTTGAATGGCATAAGTAGTGTCTAGGGGAAGTGGTGGAGTGCAAAGAGTATGAGCCAAAGTCTTGGATACAAAGCATTGATCGACACTCGAATCGAATAAGCAAGAAAGATAAGAGTTATTGAGAAGAAATGTACCCGTGACTAGTTGTCATCTCGGGCTTCCTCGGCGTTAATGTTGAAAGCTCGACCGCGTGCATTGGGGTTGGCTTTCTTCTCTGGGCACGCATTCCTAAAATGACCCGGTTGGCCACATTCAAAGCAAACACCCGTTTTTGGTACATTGGGCCCCTTTTGAGCGACGGGAGCGGTATTCCTACAATCGTGGGCCACATGGCCACTTCTTTGACATTTCATGCAAAATGGTTTACCACATTCACTAAGATGATGTTTGTAGCACTTGTTACAATAAGGTAGGTATCCGGCATAACCTTTCTTGCCGTCAGAGGTGAAGGGCTTCTTGGTGAAGTTGTTGTTGTTGTTGCTCGATTAGGGGGCTTCCCACTTTCTTTTGTTGCCACCCGATTTATCCTCAGCCTTAGGTGCCGGCACTTCAATTTCGTCCACCGTTTCTATCAATTGGCGGGCCATCTTCAAAGTTTCTTGTAGGTTAGCAGGCTTGGATGACATCACTCCATGTTTGATGCTCTTAGGGAGACCATCCATGTAAAGTTCAACCCTTAGAGACTCGAGGTTCACGAGGTTTGGGCACTGATGTGCGTAGAGGTGTATACAAAATAGTTATATTTTTGCTACAAAATACTATTAAATACGATACAATTTTACACAAGATATTTATTTATTTATAGAATGGATATACCTAAACCTTGCTACAACACTTATAGGTAGTGTACCTAATCATACAGTAGTGTAGTTTTTAGTAAGTCTGGTTCGTCCACAGGGAACTCGCCAAGTTTAACGCTATATTTTTAAAAAATACAAACTATATATAAGTAGTATTATTATTATTATAAAAGGGGGTTTTTTTTACCGTTTAATGACCGGTTTGTCGATTTTAAAACTTTAGTCGCTGTTAAAACCTAATGTAAAATATTAAAAATAAATATAACTTAATTTAAAGCGTAAAATAAATGACAATAATTAAAGTGCGATAAATAAAATAACGGTAAATAAAATTGCGATAATTAAAAAGTACGATAATTAAAATGACAATAAATTGAAGTGCGATAATTAAAAGTGCAATTAAATATGAAATAAAGGAAATTAAATATGAAATAAAGGAATTATGCTTATTTAAACTTCCGTAATCATGATGTTCGACGTGTTGATTTTAGTTTATTACCATGGGTTAATTGTTCTTTGTCCTGGATTATTCGATATGTCCATACGGATTTGTCCATAATAGTCCATCAGTCATAATCATAAAGTGCGGAAGTCTTCGTCAAATTATTCTTATTCCCGAAGTCAAATATTCCAACTAATCGGGGATTCGAATTGTAACAAGGTCTTAATACTTTGTTTAATGAATACACCAGGTTATCGACTGCGTGTAATCCAAGGTTTTATTACTTTGTTAACAACTACACCAATTACCCTTGTATGTAATTCACCCCTGTTTCAACAAGTCTATTAACTATTAATCCAGTTCCGTGTCCGGTCAAATGAATAATTATTGGTATTTATAGATATCCCGCCCACCGTACTCAGTCAAGCGTATGTGGTTATATATAAATACGTCAAATTATAAGTCTATATATTAAATTAACGAGGTATCGTTTAGTTAATATAAAGCCCATTAATAGCCCATAGTCTAATTTCCACAAGTGTTGTTCTTTTATCCAAACCCCAATTATGGTCCAAAGCCCAATTATGGTCCAAAGCCCAATTACCCAATTTTAATATTTAGTCCAGCATCACGATTACTTCGGCATTAAATAAGCATAATAATAACTTAGCTACGAGACATTAATTTAAAAAGGTTGAACATAACTTACAATGATTAATAATAGCGTAGCGTTACACGGACAGAATTTCGACTTACACCCTTACAACATTCGCTAACATACCCTTATTATTATTAAAATTAAAATTAAAATTATAATTAATATATATATATATATATATATATATATATATATATATATATATATATATATATATATATATATATAGTATATATTAAATCTATAAAATGATGATGTCATAATTAAATAAAAATACTAGAATCACTTCTTTATTCTTCACACTTTGTACATCAGTGATTTCTATACGGCGTTATGAACAATGGTAGTAACGATGTGGTTTACAGTCCCACATGACTATGAAAAATTAGATCCTTTAGGAAATTAGATCTTTATGAAAACATTTGATCTTTTTGAAAATTCAATCTAGCTTTTACCCTAGATAAGTTTTCCGGAATAACCCTTCACCGGTGTTTGCAAAATGTTTTTGTGGGTTTGGTGGGTTTCAGATTTGAAAATTTTAGCTCAAAACTTGCGGTTTTGTGTCACCCACTTTCTAACCTTGTATTGGGAAAGCAACACGTCCAGTTTATTTTCTCCGTATATTACCTTTCGGTAAACTACCGTCCGGTTGTAAAGGAAAGCGTTGAACAAGCAACTGTTAAGGCAATGTTCCCTGACATGCTTTTAATTATGGTCTATATCGTGTCGGATGCAATTACTATCCTTTGTAGGAGCAAGAGTAAAGCTCACTCTATAATTTTTTGGTCTGGCACAAGGTCCTGTCTTTGACCATGCTATGCAACCACCGTTCTTACGGTTGACACCCGATTTGGTTCAGGTGACCTAATGAATTCCAGATAAATTCCTAGGATTTTACGTTCAATGGTAATGAACGCATTAAAAATGGGTTTTCAGAAAATAAATCGGTTTGTAATTTTGATCAAAATATTTTCTCGTTCAAGCTCGAGTTTAGATATCATTGAATTCCATGAGTTTGTAATTCTCAATATTTAAAAGTCAATCTCTAGGATTGAGTAATATCAGTCTTAAAAGCTGATTTTTGATCTTTAAGGAGATTATCCTTTCTGGGGATCTGATTCATTAGTCTTATCAAGCTAATTTGCACGGTGCCCTCCCTATTTTACGAGACAGATCCTCTCATGATTAGGATAAGTCTGACCACTTGGCGACCCTGTTTGATGCTGAGGTCCGTGGATTTCCAGCTGATTTTCGAGAAAACTTTTCAAGGTTTTTCGTAGACTCTACAACTGGTCTGGACGACAACTTCCTGACCTAAATCAAGAAGCGCGTGTCTTTTTCGGAAGACTTTACTTCCTTTTAATGATGGAATTGATTCATCGTGTAGATCCATCTTTCTTTCAAATATCTTACAATTTACCGGGTAAAACGGTTAATTTTGTCCAAAACAAAAGTATCTTCAATTATTTGTACAAAAATATGTGATATATATTTTAAATAACTTGGTAAATTTTTCCCACACTTGGCTTTTATTTTCCTTTCTTTGCCTTTTTATTGTCCTCTATTCCATTTTAAATGAATTCTAACATTTTGGGTTGTTTCTCAATTTATGTCCTTTCCGAGGTAACAATAATTTCGGTGTTAACACCTAGTTTTATCGTTCATAAATATGTATAAACATGATTTTGAATTCATTTAATTGAAAATTTTGAAAATTTTACTAGAATTGGGTAGTTAGTATATAAGACTAGGGTTGTTCTTTATTATCAGAGAGCACTAGATTCTAATACAACTACTGCGTTACTAGTATTTTTAATGGTAACCAAGTGTTTAAATTATTTTTTTTTTTAAAATCCGAAAGAATTTAACCCTTCCCACACTTAAGATCTTGCAATGCCCTCATTTGCAAGAAATCAGTAACATTTTAAATTATTGAGGGTGATTAGCGTAGAAAAACGATTAAATTTTACCAAAGTTTCCAAACATATTGGCGTTTGTTTGTTGAATGATAAATGGTGCACATCATTTGTTCATTCTGTCTTGTTGTTACATCACATTTGTTTTTCATTTTGTCGTCAAAATTAGTAGCTTTTGCTGAACTTAATGCCAGTCTTTGAAAATGCGCTGTTTTACCCTGTTGTATACAATTGACAATATACATACATACAAATATAAACATGCATGGTAATTTGAAATGGGACTTAAAATCACACTTTCAAATCAAATATGAAATATTAGTACAACATAATAAAAATATTAAATATTACATAAAAGTATCAATATTTGTATGCTTAAACATAAATAAATAAAAATAATAAAAAGATAAAATTCATAAAAATCACCAATGGAACTATATCAATCTGGATAGGGGTTCCAGTTCATGTCATCGATCGGGTTCCATGTTTGGTGATAGGTGTACTGGTAGGCCTGGTTAGGGTCGTAGAGAGTATATGGTGGTCTCATCTCGGGCTGGTGTGGAGGATAGTAAGCAGGTCGGGTCGGTACGTAGTGATCCTGAGGTGATAGCCGACTCATGATCTGACGCTGATGATTTGATAGTGCTTCAAATGAACATATATTTAGTAGCAATATCCTCCCAATATGTAAATTATCTAGTTGTAATTGTCCTATTTTAAATTGTAATTGTTTAAATAAATAAGTGCGAAGACAAAAGGCGAAAACGAAGATTTGAAGACACAAACGTCCAAAAAGCTCAAATGTACAAGATACAATTCAAAAGGTTCAATTTATTGATGAAAAACGTCTAAAAATGACAAGAGTACAAGTTACAAAATGCAAAGTACAAGATATTAAATTGTACGCAAGGACGTTCGAAAAATCAGAACCGGGACATGAATCAACTCTCAACGCGCGACGCAACGGTGCAAAAATTACAAGTCAACTATGCACATAAATAAAATATAATATATAAATAATTCTTAAAAATTATATATATTATATTATTATTTAATAACATCGATAAGCAAAGATCCAAAATGATGTGAGCTGGAAAATCAAACTCCACGACTCGCGGAGTTTGAAGGCCAAAAACTCCACGACTCACGGAGCAGCCAGATTCCAAAATGCCTATAAAAGGCCACGAGCTTCTGCAGTTTAAAAAAAATATATATATATACATAATAATAATAATACTCCGTAGTATAATATAAATAAATATATAATATATATAATATATATATATATATATATATATATATATATATATATATATATATATATATATATATATATATATATATATATATATATAGTGTTATATTAGATTAGTTTGGGTTATGTAAAAGTTATTTTTACGGGTTTTAAAGTCGGAGCTCTGTCCGTGTACTACTACGCGATAAATAATCAATGTAAGCTATGTTCTCATTTTTAAATTAATGTCTCGTACTTAAGTTATTATTATTATGCTTATTTGAGCCGAAGTAATTATGATGTTGAGCTAAATATTAAAGATGGGGTAATTGGGTTTTGTACCATAATTGGGGTTTTGACAAAAGAACGACACTTATGGAAATTAAACTATGGGCTATTAATGGGCTTTATATTAAATTAACGATACCTAGTTAATTTAATATAAAGGTTATGATTTGACGTATCTATATATAACCACATACGCTTAATCGGACACGATGGGCGGGATATTTATAAGTACGAATTATTGTTCATTTGACCGGACACTGGGATGGATTAATAGTCAATGGACTCATTAAAACAGGGGTGGATTAAATTCAAGGGTAATTGGTGTAATTGTTAACAAAGTATTAAAACCTTGGTTTACACACAGTCGATAACCTGGTGTATTCATTAAGCAAAGTATTAAGACCTTGTTACAGTTCGAATCCCCAGTTAGTTGGAATATTTGACTTAGGGTATATGGTTAAATTTGCTGAGCAGTTTATAATTATGACCGATGAACTATTATGGACAAAAACCAGATAGATTTCAAATACATCCAGGACAAAGGACAATTAACCCATGGGTATAAAACTAAAATCAACACGTCAACCATCATGGTTACGAAAGTTTAAATAAGCATAATATATTTTATTTCATATTTCCTCGTACTTTTATTTATTGTCATTTTAATTATTGTTATTTATTTTATCGTTATTTAAATATCGTCATTTACTATACGCTTCGCTTAAAATATAAAATCGACAAACCAGTCATTGAACGGTAAACCCCTTTTATAATAATAATAATTGTAATATATAATTATATATATTTTGTACAAGTATAGTTATTTAAAATATAGTGTTTAATAAGCCCGCTCCCTGTGGAACGAACCGGACTTCCTAAAAACTATACTACTCTACGATTAGGTACACTGCCTATAGTGTTGTAGCAAGGTTTAGGTATATCCCATTTGTAAATAAATAATTAAAACTTGTATAAAATTGTAGCATATTTAATAGTATTTCCTAGTAAAAATATAAACTATTTCGTACCCCCACGCTACGACATCAAGTTTTTAGCGCCGCTGCCAGGGATTCGGCGAAACGCTATATTTTTAATTTATTTTTCTATAAATATATTTATATATCATTTTAGAAAAACAATATAAAATTAAAAAAAAAACGTCTTTCAAACTCCACGACTCGCGGAGTTTGCAAGCTTAAAACTCCACGACTCGCGGAGCCACCCTGACAGGCGCACCCAGGAACCCTACTTCGTATTAATTACGGATTATATTAATTATTATTATTTTTTAAAAACCCTAAATTAGTTTAATTAATTTATTATCTAGTTTTAGTTTTAATTAATTAGTTTTAATTAATTATATTTAGTTTTATTATATATAAAAATTAATACTTTTATAAAATAAATATGAAAATAATATTTTTATAAAAATAAGTAATTTTATCACTTTTTATTTTTATATTTTGTATCCTTTTATTTAGTGTAATCGTAATATTTTTATCGTTCGTAGTTAATTTTAAATTTAGTTTTGCCATAACTTATTTTTATTTTTAGATTTTTAGGCTTTGCCGTAAAATCTCTTAAGTGCTATTTCTTTAGACTAAGATTTAGGTGCTTAGAATTTTGCGACGATTTTAAAATTTTAGTGCCTTTTAAGTCACGACGCGCTACTTTCTTATTTTTATTTCTCGATATTTTTCGACGCGCTTCTTTTTCTTTCTTATTTCTCGCCACGCTAGTTTTAGGACTTAGAAATTTTCTCTACTTCTTCTCTAATAATTCCAAATGAAAAATTATTTTAAGTGGTTAAATTGATAGACATCCAAATTTTCTGCTTCGTAGTAATAGTTGGATTTGTTAGTGGCTGAGTTGTGAGCTTCCGATTTAAAGGGTTCTGGCTCCCTGCTGCATCTATTGGCTATTCGAAACGTGGGCAAAAGCAGAAAAGTCTATTAATTTGATAACTTATATAATTTTTATATTTATAACTAATAGGATAATTAAAATTTGGTAATAAGCGCATTATGAAAAGTCTCAAAGATATTTTGGAAACTCTTTACGACATACGAAATCAATACTCTCAATCGAGTGTTGATGACAATTCGATCGGTCAATCTTGGATCACGAATGACGAAACAATAACTGGTTGTGAAATCTGTGGAGATTATCACTCAACATGGGAATGTTATTATTACGTTCCTATGGAAAATTACGCACCCACGGAACCTGAATGGAATGATTATGAAGGATACAATTCAAATTGGGATTATTCCCAAGAATATTTCCAAACTCAACAACCAGTAGACGAGGAAAATTACGTGTCTGAAAATTTATTAGACAATATGAAAATTAAACTCGAAGAACTCAATGCTCAAAATGAACAAATGAGAGAGTTTGTAAACCGGCAAGTTGAAACTCTATCAGACTACACACCTGTTGATCTGAGGAGTATTGTACAAGAAAATCTTATATCATCGAATTTTGATGAATTCGAGAGCTCCGAAATCACCAACTATCCCGATGATACTTTTTATTCAGTCTTACCAATTTCACAACATATCGACACATTAGCCTCTACCGACGAAATCATCGATCCATCAATGGATGAAGAAGAAGTAAGGGTGACAAATTGGTACTCATGGGAAAACGATAACGTTGAAAATTTTACCCCCGAGACCAAAATGGAGGGACTGATAAGGACCGTTAATGAAGAAGAATTTACTTCGATCCCGAAATTCACTATTCAACAACCTTCCAACCCAATATTCTCAATAGACGAGTCATCTACCGAAAATGAACTACGAGCTGTAATAGATAATGACACCTCGGATTTCACCCAATTGGGTAATAGAGGTGAAAACTTTGATCCCGAGAATAAACGGAAGGAAATGTTAGGAATTGTCCACCCTATAGAAATATGTATGTCGGTGTATATCGATCCATTTGACCAAGAACCAGAAAAGAGACATATCCATTTACTAAAAGCTACACTTAAAAAAGAATTAAGTAGTGACGATCGGGTGGGTCTAAACTTTAAACCCATTGATATAATATATACCACCCAAGATGTAAATAACTGGCTCACTATTTTAATTCTTGGAAATTATTCTACCTACTTCATATGTCGTCAGCTAAGTGTGGGGAAGTCTAACCCCACTTAACGTTAAATTAGGGGTTCGGGTTAGTGCATAACTCGTTAAAAAAATGCACGATTAGGGTAAAAGACGCATTTTCAAAGATTAGCAAACAGTTCAGAAAAGCAACCATTTTTGAAGAAAAACATGTGTGATAAAACAATAAAAGGAATGAACGATGAGGCGCGCCATCTATCATTCGACGAGCTTTGTAATTACAAACTGGGTATTTTCAATCATTTTTCTACACTTATCACCCTCATGAATTTATAATTAGAGTCTAATTTCATGCAAATGAGGGCATTGCATGATCTCAAGTGTGGGGAAGGGTTATAAATTCTCTCGGGTTTATACTTGGTTTATTTACCAAATTTTATGAAAATTTGAAAAATTTTCAACTAAATGAATTTAAAATCATGTTTATATATATTTATGAACGGTGAAAACTAGGTGTTAATACCGAAATTATCGTTACCTCGGAAAGGACATAAATTGAGAAACACCCTAAAACGCTTGAATTCATTTAAAATGGAATAAAGGAGAATAAAAAGGCAAAGAAAGAAACTAAGTGTGGGGAGAATGTACCTAGTTATTCAATTAAAAACTATCTAGCACATGTTTCCGTAAAGTTATTGCAGGTGCTTTTATTTTGGACTAAATTAACTATTTTACCCGATGAAAGAGAAGAAAAGATGGATCTACACGATGAATAAATTCCATCATTAAAAGGAAATAAAGTCTTCCGAAAAAGACACGCGCTTCTTGATTTAGATCAAGAAGTTGACGTCCAGACCAGCTGTAGGTTGACGAAAAATCTAGAAAAGTCATCACTAAAATCAGCAGGAAATCCACGGACCTCACATCAAACAGGGTCGCCAAGTGGTCAGATTTATCCTAACCATGAGAAGGATTTATCTCGTACAATGGGGGGGGGCACCGTGCAAATTAGCTTGATAAGACTAATAAATCAGATCACCAGAAAGGATAATCTCCTTAAAGATTAAAAATCAGCTTTTAAGACTGATATTACTCAATCCTTGAGATTGACCTTAAAGATTGAGAATTACAAACTCATGGAATTCAATGATATCTAAACTCGAGCTTGAACGAGAAAATATTTTGATCAAAATTACAAACCGATTTGTTTTCCGAAAACCCATTTTCAATGTGTTCATTACCATTGAAAGTAAAATCCTAGGAATTCACCTGGAATTCATTAGGTCACCTGAACCAAATCGGGTGTCAACCGTAAGAACGGTGGTTGCATAGCATGGTCAAAGACAGGACCTTGTACCAGACCAAAAAATTATAAAGGTGAGCTTTACTATTGCTCCTACCAAGGATAGTAATTGCGTCTGACACGTTTATAGACCATAATCAAAAGCAAGTCACGGGACATTGCCTTAACAGTTGCTTGTTCATCGCTTTCCTTTACAACCGGACGTTAGTTTATCGAAAGGTAATATACGGGACAAGTGAACTGGACGTGTTGCTTTCCTAATACAAGGTTAGCAAGTGGGTAACACAAAACCACAAGTGTTGAGCTAAAATTTTCAAATCTGAAACCCACACAACCCACAAAAATATTTTGCAAACACCGATGAAGGGTTATTCCGGAAAACTTATCTAGGGTAAAAGCTAGAATGAATTTTCAAAAGATCAAATGTTTTCATAAAGATCCAATTTCCTAAAGGATCTAAATTTTTATAGTCATGTGAGACTGTAAACCACATCGTTACTACCATTGTTCATACCACCATCTCAAAATCACTGATGTATAAAGTGTGAAGAATAAAGAAGTGATTCGTGTGATGTATTATATTATTTCAAGTTATGTATTGCTTGAGGACAAGAAACGTTCAAGTGTGGGGATATTTGATAGTGCTCTAAATGAACATATATTTAGTAGCAATATCCTCCCAATATGTAAATTATCTAGTTGTAATTGTCCTATTTTAAATTGTAATTGTTTAAATAAATAAGTGCGAAGACAAAAGGCTTAAACGAAGATTTGAAGACACAAACGTCCAAAAAGCTCAAATGTACAAGATACAATTCAAAAGGTTCAATTTATTGATGAAAAACGTCTAAAAATGACAAGAGTACAAGTTACAAAACGCAAAGTACAAGATATTAAATTGTACGCAAGGACGTTCGAAAAATCGGAACCGGGACATGAGTCAACTCTCAACGCGTGACGCAACGGTGCAAAAATTACAAGTAAACTATGCACATAAATAAAATATAATATATAAATAATTCTTAAAAATTATATATATATATATATATATATATATATATATATATATATATATATATATATATATATATATATATATATATATATATATATATATATATATATTATTTAATAACGTCGACAAGCAAAGATCCAAAATGATGTGAGCTGGAAAATCAAACTCCACGACTCGCGGAGTTTGAAGGCCAAAAACTCCACGACTCGCGGAGCAGCCAGATTCCAAAATACCTATAAAAGGCCACGAGCTTCTGCAGTTTAAAAAAATATATATATACATAATAATAATAATACTCCGTAGTATAATATAAATAAATATATATATATAATATATATATATATATATATATATATATATATATATATATATATATATAGTATAGATTAGTGTTATATTAGATTAGTTTGGGTTATGTAAAAGTTATTTTTACGGGTTTTAAAGTCGGAGCTCTGTCCGTGTACTACTACGCGATAAATAATCAATGTAAGCTATGTTCTCCTTTTTAAATTAATGTCTCGTACTTAAGTTATTATTATGCTTATTTGAGCCGAAGTAATCATGATATTGAGCTAAATATTAAAGACGGGGTAATTGGGTTTTGTACCATAATTGGGGTTTGGACAAAAGAACGACACTTGTGGAAATTAAACTATGGGCTATTAATGGGCTTTATATTAAATTAACGATACCTCGTTAATTTAATATAAAGGTTATGATTTGACGTATCTATATATAACCACATACGCTTAATCGGACACGATGGGCGGGATATTTATAAGTACGAATTATTGTTCATTTGACCAGACACGGGGATGGCTTAATAGTCAATGGACTCATTAAAACAGGGGTGGATTACATTCAAGGGTAATTGGTGTAATTGTTAACAAAGTATTAAAACCTTGGTTTACACACAGTCGATAACCTGGTGTATTCATTAAACAAAGTATTAAGACCTTGTTACAGTTCGAATCCCCAGTTAGTTGGAATATTTGACTTCGGGTATAAGGTTAAATTTGCCGAGCAGTTTATAATTATGACCGATGAACTATTATGGACAAAAACCAGATAGATTTCAAATACATCCAGGACAAAGGACAATTAACCCATGGGCATAAAACTAAAATCAACACGTCAACCATCATGGTTACGAAAGTTTAAATAAGCATAATATATTTTATTTCATATTTCCTCGTACTTTTATTTATTGTCATTTTAATTATTGTTATTTATTTTATCGTTATTTAAATATCGTCATTTACTATACGCTTCGCTTAAAATAAAAAAATCGACAAACCAGTCATTAAACGGTAAACCCCCTTTTATAATAATAATAATTGTAATATATAATTATATATATTTTGTACAAATATAGTTATTTAAAATATAGTGTTTAATAAGCCCGCTCCCTGTGGAACGAACCGGACTTCCTAAAAACTATACTACTCTACGATTAGGTACACTGCCTATAGTGTTGTAGCAAGGTTTAGGTATATCCCATTTGTAAATAAATAATTTAAACTTGTGTAAAATTGTAGCATATTTAATAGTATTTCCTAGTAAAAATATAAACTATTTCGTACCCCCATGCTACGACATCAATGATAGTCCCATCTATCATGCTGTCGTTGCCTGGAATGCTCGTACTCATTTCGGGCTTGCCACTGCTCGTACTGTCTATGTCTCTCCTCGTTTGTCATATCTACCTCATCTACACGCTGGTAGACGTCAGTCATAGCCTCCCTAATGACATCCCTAATGTCATCTGCTTCCTCCATTTCCTCATCTGAACCTCTCTCTACCTGAGGATGATTACCAACATAGGGTATTGCCTGATTGCGTTTGCTTTTTAATACCTTAGCACCCTGATAGACCCTCAATCCTAAAGGCTCAACATGTTCCCTATATTCCAAAAGTGGACCCCCTTGATCCCTATCTACACCCAAATACTCTCCAATGAGAGTAACAAAAATACCTCCTCCCATTATTCTCCCTTCCTGTATTCCTTCTACCATCTTAGACAAATAAAAACCAACACAGTAAGGGATATTAACAAAGCCTCTTGGGTCTCGAATACACTTTAGGTAAAATAAATCATGTAAGGTCATTTTCTCCTTGTTGTGACCTCTCTGTGTAATCGAGTTAGCCAGAAATCTATGAATTATACGAAGCTCGGCTCTGTGAATATGTAAGTATGTATGTGTTCCTGCCCGCCCAAAAACATTAAAATCTGACATACGCCTCCAGACGGCGTTAGCATCAAAATTTCTATCTACCCTTTCACCATGATAAATCAAATTCATACAATCAGGTAGTAGTAATTCAGCGGGCGTATATATCTGTAAAGCCCTGGCCATGTCCAGCATGGACATCCTGTACATCCTACGGCCAAGTATAAATCTAAGAAAACTTCTATCATCTAACCTATCTACATCCGCATTTAACGCTATAGTACTCATAAGCTCAATGCACCATTCCTTATATAGAGGTCTACGAATGGTGAATAAACGTTCCCAATCGTGAAAAGAAGAGCTGCCATACCTTTGGATCAAATGCTGTCTAACTGAGTTAGCAAGTTGGACCCTTTCCAAAGGCTCCCAATCGATTACCCTTGGCACTTCTACATTTTTCGGTACCAGTTTGAATTTGTTACTTTGATATGTCGGGTAATCTTTCCAGCTTCGATCAAATCTTAGATTGGGATGCAACTGTTCTTCATGAATCGTCGGATGTGCTACTATCGGATGCATCGGAAATACTATGTAAGCATCAACATATTCTTGATACGGATCATAATAAGGTACGTGTTGATCAGGTTGTTGTTGTTGTTCCTGTTGTTGTTCCGGTTCAGGTTCATATTGCATTTCTGGTTCAGGTTCTGGAGCAGGTTGTCTAGATGATGATGATGATGCACCATCAGTATTAGTAAATCTCTGTAAAACACATTAAACACAAAATTTGTGCATTCAAATATACATTAGTGTTAGCAAAATAACAACTTAAAACAATTATAATAACATGTTCAATCAAAATTAAACTTATACACATTTTCACAATTTTAACAATTCTACACTTTTTCAAATAAGTATATATGAAAATGTTTACAAAGGTCATAAGCATTCAACTCAAATGACATGTTAAAACAACCATTACTAGCAATTAAACAAGTTTTAAATGGCATTTACATCAATTTAATCAAGTTCATGAATTTTATACCTAAAAAGTCCACTTTAATTCTCAAAAATCATGTTTAGGATCAAAGTTTGGATCATTTAGCTACCTAAACATGTTACACTACTTAATTTAGCAATAATTCATGACAAAAATCGGCCATAACCTGTTTATATCAAAAAGCCCCAAATTGCTCAAGAACACAAACCCTAGATTCCTAAAAATTTTGAAGTTTTTGGCTTCAGATAATGTTAAATAGCATCAATCTAGGTTATACATGCATAATATACTAACAATTTAACTCTAATTACACTAGAAATTAACAAAATCAAATTAGGTAAAATATAGCTCAAGAACACTAAAAATCAAATTTAAAGAGGTTTAGGGTTGAAATTGTTACCCTTCTTGATAAACTTCTTATCAAATTCATGATTAGAGCGAGAAATTTGACGAATTATAGTGAAAAATGGTGAATTTTTGAGTGTATGTGTGTATATGCTCGTGTATGTGTGTGTTTTATGGGGAGAGCAGAAGCAGCGAGCTGCTCTTTTTCTATCTGACCAGATTTTTATCCGCATGCGATCGCATGGCTTACAAGGGTAAATCCCATGCGATCGCATGGGTCCCTATATTTTTTTTTAATATAAAAACCTTACACTTTTTAAAACAAATAAATAATTAAAAATTAAAATTTTGTTTTCTTTTTAGGATGAGGGCGTTTCGGATCGCTGTCCTAGTCCGTCCCTCGACAAAATTTTTAAATTTGTCATTTTTAGGCGCAGTTTTAAAAGTAAAGATTTTTGGGTTTTTTAATGTTTTTGGCTTACTTTAATTCAATAAGATTAAAAATAATGATAATAAAAGTTCTCGTCCCGCCCTCGGGTAAAGCAATTTCGGTTCACCGACCTAGTTTTCAACTCACGACGAATTTTTAAAAATCAAATTTTTAACTTAGTGAAATAAAGTAAATTTTTGTTTTTAAATTCACACCAAACTTAAATTTAAAATGCATAAAATTAAAAATTCATATTATTAAAATTTTAAAAATTCACACCAAACTAATATTATATTTTTATTTTTATACATACAAACTTATATTAAAAATATTAATTTTTTAAATATTTACAAACTTAAATATATTGATTTTAAAAAGTTTACAATAATAATTTAATATTAATTTTAAAAACAAAGTAAAAATAAAATTAAAAATATTTTTGGTCTTTTATCCCACTTTAATCAATCAAATATTATCAAAAATATACGGCTCTCTTTTCGGTAAAGTAATTTCGGTTCAACGACCTAGTTTTACTCCTGACAAATTTCTGAAATATTTTGGGTTGATTGATTAAAGATATTTATACCTTAAGAATAAACGGTAAATTTCGCAGTGATGTAATAAATTTTTGTATGATATCAATAATTTCGATTATGCATACCTAATTTTATTGAATACCAATTTAATACTTTACAGCGAACGATTCAGCGTTTATTATCAAAAGGTTTAAAAACAAAAAATAAAAACTGTACATACTTACCTATGAGAAAGAATTCTCAGAGACCTGCTTTAGCCGACTCATAGGAGAGTCGTGTGATTTGGTTTTCCATAGCTACGTAAGCATAACCTCGAATCTTCAATATCTTTTCTTCTAAACATATAAACGATCGTTCTCTGCATAGAGTAACAAATTCGGTATTTGAATATGTTTGATTATTTGAACATTTACTTTCGTGTGACCATTTTCCGCATTTGTAACATCTTTCAAGGTATCGTGCTCTTCTTTTCGTAGCGGATTTTGATTTTTCTTTACCAAAATGTATCTTATGATGATCTTTTCTGAGTTCTTTTCTTACTCCGTCCATTTTTTCTCTTATGAATGATACCAGTTCACCTGGAAGTGTGTCATTATTACGTTTAGTAATCATAGCATGTAGCATTAGACCATGGTTCAGATCAAAGGAATTCTTCATTTTGTAATACCTAAAAAAATAAAAATTCAGAATGGGGGGAGAAGACTAGTTATTTAGGGTCTGCTAGGGAAAGACCATACGGATTCTATTTTCGAAAACTACACGAAAACAGAATATCTAACTCTAACAGAAATACATATTACCCTAAAAATATTCGAACCTCCCCACACTTAGTTAGATGTGGTGTTGAAATTGTGATTAACGTTATTTTCAATTGGATCATCAACAACTTGTATATCTCTGACTTTTGCTTCAATCCATTTGTTGATTTCCTCCGTAACTTTCACAAATTCAACTAATATCGCCTTTTCTTTTGGCGATAAATTGGATACTAATTGGTTACATAACTTAAAGTTTCCCTTAATCCTAGCATCGTGAATCCGTTTATAAAGTTTCTTCATTGAACTGTTAAAAACGGGTTCATCTAATTTCGTATCATCAACAGGGTTCTTTGTGAACGGATCATCATTAAGTGTTTCTTCATCTTCCCCACACTTATGTGTTTTTATTGGTCTAACAGTTTTGGTTGGTGGAGATCTAAAATTTCAGTTCACAAAGGTGATCGATTTATCACCATCTCTAAGTGTCATTCTACCTTCTCTTACATCAATGAACGCCTCGATGGTTGCTAAAAATGGGCGACCTAAAATTAGAGGAATATCAAGGTTTTCCTCCATATTAATCACTATGAAGTTTGCAACAAAGGTCAAACTTCCCACGTTAACAAGTAAATTATTTGCTATTCCAACCGGGTGTTTAATGGTTAGGTCAAATGATTGAACACCTATTTTGGTTGGTGTTAATTTAACCATACCTAATCTTTTGTATAAGGAAAGAGGCATAATATTTGCACTTGCTCCTAAATCTGCGAGTCCATTATATATAACACCATCATTAAGCAAGCAAGAAATGATAAATTCGCCCAGGTCTCCTACTTTAGTAAGTAGAGTTGGTTTGTTACCCTTTTCCAAGTGATCTTTTCTTGGTTCTTTCACTTCTATTTGAACTTCTTATTCACATTTTTCTTTGTTTCTTGGAATGGGAGGTTTGTATAAGAATTCTTCTTCATTACTCCAATTTGAATCCTCCCTATTTTCCAATTTTGATTTTTCATATGTTGTTAATAACATATTTATGTTTTCATTTTGAAGGTTTTCTTGGGTTGTGAAATTATGATTGACTTCATTGTCAACTTCCATTGGACCATGTATGTAATGTTTAACTCTATGACCATTAACTTTAAATTCAATCCCATTTGAATTTATTAACTCTATTGTTCCGTATGGGAAAACTCTTTTGACTATAAATGGTCCAGACCATCTTGATTTCAATTTTCCAGGAAATAGCTTGAATCTTGAATTGAAAAGAAGAACTCTGTCTCCTTCTTTAAATTCTTTTGAACTTCTGATTCTTTTATCATGCCATTTCTTCGTTCTTTCTTTATAGATTAACGAATTTTCGTATGCTTCCTGTCTTAATTCTTCTAATTCGTTTAGTTGACTTAATCGTAGACGTCCAGCTTCATGTAAATCAAGATTACAAGTCTTCAAAGCCCAAAATGCTTTGTGTTCAATTTCTACTGGAAGATGACATGCTTTTCCGTAAACGAGTTTAAAAGGTGTGGTTCCAATTGGAGTTTTGTAGGCTGTTCTAAAAGCCCAGAGTGCATCCTCCAATTTCATGTACCATTCCTTCGGATTTGATCCTACGGTTTTCTATAGAATACGTTTTAAAGCTCGATTGGTATTTTCAACTTATCCACTTGTTTGTGGATGATAAGCGGTTGAGATTTTATGAGTTACTTCATATCTTTTGAGAACTTTCTCAAGTTGATTATTATAGAAATGAGTACCCCGATCACTTATTAAAGCTTTCGGTGTTCCGAACCTTGCAAAAAGACGTTTTAAAAAGTTGACTACAACTCGTGCATCATTAGTTGGGAGAGCTTGTGCTTCCGCCCATTTAGATACATAATCAATGGCAACGAGAATGTAGAGATTATTATGAGATTTTGGAAATATATTTAGCCAAAAACTTGATGTGTGCAGCAGGGTAAAAAGTGTAGTGACCCGAACTTTTCCATGTTTATATATATTAATTGAGATTGATATTTACATGATTAAATGTTTCCAACATGTTAAGCAATCAAACTTGTTAAGACTTGATTAATTGAAATATGTTTCATATAGACAATTGACCACCCAAGTTGACCGGCGATTCACGAACGTTAAAACTTGTAAAAACGACTTGACGATATATATATGGATATACATATGGTTAACATGAGATTATGATAAGTAAGTATCTCCATAAGTATATTAACAATGAGTTATATACATATAAACAAGACTACTAACTTAAGGATTTCGAAACGAGACATATATGTAACGATTATCGTTGTAACGACATTTAAATGTATATATATCATATTAAGATATATTAATATATCATAATATCATGATAATATAATAATTTAACATCTCATTAGATATAATAAACAATGGGTTAACAACATTAATTGAGATCGTTAACTTAAAGGTTTCAAAACAACACTTACATGTAACGACTAACGATGACTTAACGACTCCGTTAAAATGTATATACATGTAGTGTATTTAGATGTATTAAAATACTTTTGGAAGACTTCAAGACATATATCAAAACACTCATACTTAACGAAAATGGTTACAGTTACTTTCCCATTCTTTTCTTTCATCAAGAATTCTAGTCGTATTCTTACCCGTATTATACACAGCTTCATAACGTACTTACTATGGGTATATACCAATAGGAACTAGCATGGGATTCCACTCTTGATTATGTCATGTATGACTAATCAATTTTAACTTCTACCATGAGCTAGTCAACTAACTAGAACTCCTTTTAACCCCACTCACCACTCACCAATTAACACTCATCATTCACTCCATTTCACTTCCAAATCTCTTTCTAATTCTCTCTCAACACACCCACACTATTATGAACGTATTTTTCCAGTAGTTAATCATCATCTTCATCAAAAATCACTTCAAGAATCAAGCTATAATCATCATAGGAAGAACACTTCAAGAATACTTCAAAAATCCCTTCAAGTTTACTAATTTACTTCCAAGCTTTCTAATCCATTCCAAGTAATCATCTAAGATCAAGAAACCTTTGTTATATACAGTAGGTTATCTTTCTTATTCAAGGTAATATTCATATTCAAACTTTGATTCAATTTCTATAACTATAAACTATCTTAATTCGAGCAAAAATCTTACTTGAACTTGTTTTTGTGTCATGATCCTACTTCAAGAACTTTCAAGCCATCCAAGATCCTTTGAAGCTAGATCATTTCTTGTCACTTCCAGTAGGTTTACCTACTAAACTTGATCTAGTAATGATGTTCATAACATCATTCGATTCATATATATAAAACTATCTTACTCGAAGGTTTAAACTCGTAATCACTAGAACATAGTTTAGTTAATTCTAAACTTGTTCGCAAACAAAAGTTAATCCTTCTAACTTGACTTTTAAAATTAACTAAACACATGTTCTATATCTATATGATATGCTAACTTAATGATTTAAAACCTGGAAACACGAAAAACACCGTAAAACCGGATTTACGCCGTCATAGTAACACCGCGGGCTGTTTTGGGTTAGTTAATTAAAAACTATGATAAACTTTGATTTAAAAGTTGTTATTCTGAGAAAATGATTTTTATTATGAACATGAAACTATATCCAAAAATTATGGTTAAACTCAAAGTGGAAGTATGTTTTCTAAAATGGTCATCTAGACGTCGTTCTTTCGACTGAAATGACTACCTTTACAAAAATGACTTGTAACTTATTTTTCCGACTATAAACCTATACTTTTTCGGTTTAGATTCATAAAATACAGTTCAATATGAAACCATAGCAATTTGATTCATTCAAAACGGATTTAAAATGAAGAAGTTATGGGTAAAACAAGATTGGATAATTTTTATCATTTTAGCTACGTGAAAATTGGTAACAAATCTATTCCAACCATAACTTAATCAACTTGTATTGTATATTATGTAATCTTGAGATACCATAGACACGTATACAATGTTTCGACCTATCATGTCGACACATCTATATATATTTCGGAACAACCATAGACACTCTATATGTGAATGTTGGAGTTAGCTATACAGGGTTGAGGTTGATTCCAAAATATATATAGTTTGAGTTGTGATCAATACTGAGATACGTATACACTGGGTCGTGGATTGATTCAAGATAATATTTATTGATTTGTTCCTGTACATCTAACTGTGGACAACTAGTTGTAGGTTACTAACGAGGACAGCTGACTTAATAAACTTAAAACATCAAAATATATTAAAAGTGTTGTAAATATATTTTGAACATACGTTAATATATATGTATATATTGTTATAGGTTCGTGAATCAACAGTGGCCAAGTCTTACTTCTCGACGAAGTAAAAATCTGTGAAAGTGAGTTATAGTCCCACTTTTAAAATCTAATATTTTTGGGATGAGAATACATGCAGGTTTTGTAAATGATTTACAAAATAGACACAAGTACGTGAAACTACATTCTATGGTTGAATTATCGAAATCGAATATGCCCCTTTTTATTAAGTCTGGTAATCTAAGAATTAGGGAACAGACACCCTAATTGACGCGAATCCTAAAGATAGATCTATTGGGCTTAACAAACCCCATCCAAAGTACCGGATGCTTTAGTACTTCGAAATTTATATCATATCCGAAGGGTGTCCCGGAATGATGGGGATATTCTTATATATGCATCTTGTTAATGTCGGTTACCAGGTGTTCACCATATGAATGATTTTTATCTCTATGTATGGGATGTGTATTGAAATATGAAATCTTGTGGTCTATTATTATGATTTGATATATATAGGTTAAACCTATAACTCACCAACATTTTTGTTGACGTTTTAAGCATGTTTATTCTCAGGTGATTATTAAGAGCTTCCGCTGTAGCATACTTAAATAAGGACGAGATTTGGAGTCCATGCTTGTATGATATTGTGTAAAAACTGCATTCAAGAAACTTATTTTGTTGTAACATATTTGTATTGTAAACCATTAAGTAATGGTCGTGTGTAAACAGGATATTTTAGATTATCATTTTTTGATAATCTACGTAAAGCTTTTTAAACCTTTATTGATGAAATAAAGGTTATGGTTTGTTTTAAAATGAATGCAGTCTTTGAAAAACGTCTCATATAGAGGTCAAAACCTCGCAACGAAATCAATTAATATGGAACGTTTTTAATCAATAAGAACGGGACATTTCAGTTGGTATCAGAGCGTTGGTCTTAGAGAACCAGAAAATTTGCATTAGTGTGTCTTATCGAGTTTGTTAGGATGCATTAGTGAGTCTGGACTTCGACCGTGTTTTCTTTAAAAATGATTGCTTAACATTTTTGTTGGAAACTATATATTTTTAACATATGAATATTATGTGATATATTAATCTCTTAACATGTTTGATATTATGTGATAGATGTCTACCTCTAGAACAAGTCCCATTGACTCACCTAATAATAATGAAGAGTCAAATATAAATTGGAATGATTCGTGGACTGATTCACAAGTTCCCGAAGAGGAACCGGAAGAAGAGTCAGAACCGGAAGAAGAATCGGAACCGGAAGAAGAATCAGAACCGGAAGAAGAAATAGAACCGGTGGGGGAAATAATAAAACGGTTAAGTAAAAGAGAATCCTCAACCAACCGACCAAGGTTAATTATGGTCAATGGTGTTTCCGCCAAGGAAGCAAAATATTGGGAGGATTACCAATTCTTCGATGAATCGGATTCCGACGAGAATTCCGATGATGTTATAGAAATTACCCCAACTGAATTTAAAAAGGCAAAAGAAAATAATAAGGGAAAGGGCATAAAAATAGAGAAATCTAATTCCAACCCCGATGAACTTTATATGTATCGTCAACCCCCGAAGTCCTTAAGTTGTAACAATGACCCGGGAACCTCTAAACCACCAGGTTTTTCTAAACCAATGTGGAAAATTACGGCTCGTATTAGGGGAACATCATATATCCCTAGAAACTTGGCAAAACGAACCAAAACCGAAGAAAAAGAAACGAGCGAGTCGGAATAAGATAGTTGTATTCGTGTGGTGTAATATATGTAATATAGTGTTCGTATGCTTTATGATATATGTAAAAATTGCTTGTATTAATAAGTATTTTTTTATGAATCTAACTCTTGTCTATTTTACAGTTTAAAAACACAAAATGGATAGACAACCCAATATTTTAAGAGACCTACCCGGAGACATGATTGATGAAATCTTGTCTAGAGTCGGTCAGAATTCCTCGGCACAACTATTTAAGGCGAGATCAGTTTGTAAGACATTCGAAGAACGTTCCAAGAATGATTTGGTTTATAAAAGGCTTTCGTTCGGAAGATGGGGGATATCACATTGGGAAATCCATAAGTTACGATGTGTTTACTTTGACGCATATATTGCGGGGAACCCAAATGCTATTTTACGCAACGGGTTAAGAAATTATTTTGACTCAGTATATCCAAATATAGGACTTCGTGATTTAGAAAAAGCGGCTAACATGCAACATAAAGAAGCATGTTATGCTTACGGGTTAGTAATGTTCGCTTCTCACCAAAGTGAGAACAAGAACATCGGGCTACAACTATTAAACAAAACGTTCCCTCAAGTGACGGAGTCGGTAATTGGGGTAAGAAATGAGGTTTTTAGGTTATTACGAGACTGTTGGTCATTACGTAACCCTCGTCCCTTTGACGACGTTACAACATGCTGTCTTATCAACGGCCATAACGGTTATGTTCCACAAGACCAAGGATGGGAAGTAATCTTAGTAAAACCAGAATGCATGACTTGTTTCTGGACGTATGAATTACGTGTCTTTATTGCCTTTGCTGAACGACTTGTGTACTAGCTAGAATTATCTTCACAACCATCTTGTATCAAATTTATTGTGTGCTATATTTCATGCTATATGTAAAATAAGCGGTATTGTAAGTTTGTAAAATATTGTGTAAAAGTTTGAACGCGAAATATTATTATAATCAGTTTTTCATATAGAATTGTAGTAGTTGAATTGTATATTAGCTACTAAGTATGAACTTAACGGGTAGGTACTACCCGAATTTAAACTTATAAAACGCTAATATGAAGAAAAAGCTTTTATAAATGAGTTCATATTATGCTACGAAATACTATTAACTACTCTTAATATTCTGTATGATTAACTTGTTCCATTTAACTATTTTGAAGGAAATGGCACCGACTACTCGACACACCGTGAATATGAATGAAGAGGAATTTCGTACTTTTCTAGCTTCAAACATAGCCGCAGTACAGGCTGCGCTACATACCAACAATAACCTTGGATCTAGCAGTACAGGAAATCGTGTAGGATACACCTACAAAGAATTCACTGCCTGCAAACCTTTGGAATTTGATGGAACCGAAGGACCGATCGGATTGAAACGGTGGACCGAGAAGGTTGAATCAGTGTTTGCCATAAGTAAGTGTACTGAAGAGGACAAAGTGAAGTACGCTACGCATACCTTCACAGGTTCTGCGTTAACATGGTGGAATACCTATCTAGAGCAAGTGGGACAAGACGATGCGTACGCACTACCGTGGTCAGCATTCAAGCACTTGATGAACGAGAAGTACCGTCCCAGAACCGAGGTCAATAAGCTCAAGACAGAACTTAGAGGGTTACGAACCCAAGGATTTGATATTACCACGTACGAAAGACGATTCACAGAATTGTGCCTATTGTGTCCGGGAGCATTCGAAGATGAGGAAGAGAAGATCGACGCGTTTGTGAAAGGATTACCGGAAAGAATCCAAGAAGATATAAGTTCACACGAGCCCGCCTCCATACAACAGGCATGTAGAATGGCTCACAAACTCGTGAACCAAATTGAAGAAAGAATTAAAGAACAGACTGCTGAAGAGGCCAATGTGAAGCAAGTCAAAAGAAAGTGGGAGGAAAACGGTGATAAGAATCACCAATACAATAACAACAGCAATTATAACAATAATCGCAACAACTATCCTAACAATCGCAACATCAATCGCAACTACAACAAACGGCCCAACAACAACAACAACAACAACAACAGCAACCACAACAATCATCTTAACAACAATAATAACCGCAACAACAACAACAATCAGAAGCAGCTATGCCAAAGGTGTGAAAAGAATCACTCGGGGTTCTGCACCAAATTTTGCAACAAGTGTAAAAGAAATGGTCATAGCGCGGCGAAGTGTGAGGTCTACGGACCAGGGGTTAATAGAACGAAAGGAACAAATGGTGTCGGAACGAGTAATGGCGGAGCAAGTAGTGTCGGAGCAAGTTATGCCAATGTAGTTTGTTATAAATGTGGAAAACCGGGCCACATTATTAGAAATTGCCCGAACCAGGAGAACACGAATGGACAAGGCCGCGGAAGAGTTTTCAATATTAATGCGGCAGAGGCACAGGAAGACCCGGAGCTTGTTACGGGTACGTTTCTTATTGACAATAAATCTGCTTACGTTTTATTTGATTCGGGTGCGGATAGAAGCTATATGAGTAGAGATTTTTGTGCTAAATTAAGTTGTCCATTGACGCCTTTGGATAGTAAATTTTTACTCGAATTAGCAAATGGTAAATTAATTTCAGCAGATAATATATGTCGGAATCGAGAAATTAAACTGGTTAGCGAAACATTTAAGATTGATTTGATACCAGTAGAGTTAGGGAGTTTTGATGTGATAATCGGTATGGACTGGTTGAAAGAAGTGAAAGCAGAGATCGTTTGTTACAAAAATGCAATTCGCATTATACGAGAAAAAGGAAAACCCTTAATGGTGTACGGAGAAAAGGGCAACACGAAGCTACATCTTATTAGTAATTTGAAGGCACAAAAACTAATAAGAAAAGGTTGCTATGCTGTTCTAGCACACGTCGAGAAAGTACAAACTGAAGAAAAGAGCATCAATGATGTTCCCATTGCAAAAGAATTTCCCGATGTATTTCCGAAAGAATTACCGGGATTACCCCCACAGCGATCCGTTGAATTTCAAATAGATCTTGTACCAGGAGCTGCACCAATAGCTCGTGCTCCTTACAGACTCGCACCCAGCGAGATGAAAGAACTGCAAAGCCAATTACAAGAACTTTTAGAGCGTGGTTTCATTCGACCAAGCACATCACCGTGGGGAGCTCCTGTTTTGTTTGTCAAGAAGAAAGATGGTACATTCAGGTTGTGTATCGACTACCGAGAGTTGAACAAACTTACCATCAAGAACCGCTACCCACTACCAAGAATCGACGACTTATTTGATCAACTACAAGGCTCGTCTGTTTATTCAAAGATTGACTTACGTTCCGGGTATCATCAAATGCGGGTGAAAGAAGATGATATTCCAAAGACTGCTTTCAGAACACGTTACGGTCATTACGAGTTTATGGTCATGCCGTTTGGTTTAACTAATGCACCAGCTGTGTTCATGGACCTTATGAACCGAGTGTGTGGACCATACCTTGACAAATTTGTCATTGTTTTCATTGATGACATACTTATTTACTCAAAGAATGACCAAGAACACGGTGAACATTTGAGAAAGGTGTTAGAAGTATTGAGGAAGGAAAAATTGTACGCTAAGTTTTCAAAGTGTGCATTTTGGTTAGAAGAAGTTCAATTCCTCGGTCACATAGTGAACAAAGAAGGTATTAAGGTGGATCCGGCAAAGATAGAAACTGTTGAAAAGTGGGAAACCCCGAAAACTCCGAAACACATACGCCAGTTTTTAGGACTAGCTGGTTACTACAGAAGGTTCATCCAAGACTTTTCCAGAATAGCAAAACCCTTGACTGCATTAACGCATAAAGGGAAGAAATTTGAATGGAATGATGAACAAGAGAAAGCGTTTCAGTTATTGAAGAAAAAGCTAACTACGGCACCTATATTGTCATTGCCTGAAGGGAATGATGATTTTGTGATTTATTGTGACGCATCAAAGCAAGGTCTCGGTTGTGTATTAATGCAACGAACGAAGGTGATTGCTTATGCGTCTAGACAATTGAAGATTCACGAACAAAATTATACGACGCATGATTTGGAATTAGGCGCGGTTGTTTTTGCATTAAAGACTTGGAGGCACTACTTATATGGGGTCAAAAGTATTATATATACCGACCACAAAAGTCTTCAACACATATTTAATCAGAAACAACTGAATATGAGGCAGCGTAGGTGGATTGAATTATTGAATGATTACGACTTTGAGATTCGTTACCACCCGGGAAAGGCAAATGTGGTAGCCGATGCCTTGAGCAGGAAGGACAGAGAACCCATTCGAGTAAAATCTATGAATATAATGATTCATAATAACCTTACTACTCAAATAAAGGAGGCGCAACAAGGAGTTTTAAAAGAAGGAAATTTAAAGGATGAAATACCCAAAGGATCGGAGAAGCATCTTAATATTCGGGAAGACGGAACCCGGTATAGGGCTGAAAGGATTTGGGTACCAAGATTTGGAGATATGAGAGAAATGGTACTTAGAGAAGCTCATAAAACCAGATACTCAATACATCCTGGAACGGGGAAGATGTACAAGGATCTCAAGAAACATTTTTGGTGGCCGGGTATGAAAGCCGATGTTGCTAAATATGTAGGAGAATGTTTGACGTGTTCTAAGGTCAAAGCTGAGCATCAGAAACCATCAGGTCTACTTCAACAACCTGAAATCCCAGAATGGAAATGGGAAAACATTACCATGGATTTCATCACTAAATTGCCAAGGACTGCAAGTGGTTTTGATACTATTTGGGTAATAGTTGATCGTCTCACCAAATCAGCACACTTTCTGCCAATAAGAGAAGATGACAAGATGGAGAAGTTAGCACGACTGTATTTGAAGGAAGTCGTCTCCAGACATGGAATACCAATCTCTATTATCTCTGATAGGGATGGCAGATTTATTTCAAGATTCTGGCAGACATTACAGCAAGCATTAGGAACTCGTCTAGACATGAGTACTGCCTATCATCCACAAACTGATGGGCAGAGCGAAAGGACGATACAAACGCTTGAAGACATGCTACGAGCATGTGTTATTGATTTCGGAAACAGTTGGGATCGACATCTACCGTTAGCAGAATTTTCCTACAACAACAGCTACCATTCAAGCATTGAGATGGCGCCGTTTGAAGCACTTTATGGTAGAAAGTGCAGGTCTCCGATTTGTTGGAGTGAAGTGGGGGATAGACAGATTACGGGTCCGGAGATTATACAAGAAACTACCGAGAAGATCATCCAAATTCAACAACGGTTGAAAACCGCCCAAAGTCGACAAAAGAGCTACGCTGACATTAAAAGAAAAGATATAGAATTTGAAATTGGAGAGATGGTCATGCTTAAAGTTGCACCTTGGAAAGGCGTTGTTCGATTTGGTAAACGAGGGAAATTAAATCCAAGGTATATTGGACCATTCAAGATTATTGATCGTGTCGGACCAGTAGCTTACCGACTTGAGTTACCTCAACAACTCGCGGCTGTACATAACACTTTCCACGTCTCGAATTTGAAGAAATGTTTTGCTAAAGAAGATCTCACTATTCCGTTAGATGAAATCCAAATCAACGAAAAACTTCAATTCATCGAAGAACCCGTCGAAATAATGGATCGTGAGGTTAAAAGACTTAAGCAAAACAAGATACCAATTGTTAAGGTTCGATGGAATGCTCGTAGAGGACCCGAGTTCACCTGGGAGCGTGAAGATCAGATGAAGAAGAAATACCCGCATCTATTTCCAGAAGATTCGTCAACACCTTCAACAGCTTAAAATTTCGGGACGAAATTTATTTAACGGGTAGGTACTGTAGTGACCCGAACTTTTCCATGTTTATATATATTAATTGAGATTCATATTTACATGATTAAATGTTTCCAACATGTTAAGCAATCAAACTTGTTAAGACTTGATTAATTGAAATATGTTTCATATAGACAATTGACCACCCAAGTTGACCGGCGATTCACGAACGTTAAAACTTGTAAAAACGACTTGACGATATATATATGGATATACATATGGTTAACATGAGATTATGATAAGTAAGTATCTCCATAAGTATATTAACAATGAGTTATATACATATAAACAAGACTACTAACTTAAGGATTTCGAAACGAGACATATATGTAACGATTATCGTTGTAACGACATTTAAATGTATATATATCATATTAAGATATATTAATATATCATAATATCATGATAATATAATAATTTAACATCTCATTAGATATAATAAACAATGGGTTAACAACATTAATTGAGATCGTTAACTTAAAGGTTTCAAAACAACACTTACATGTAACGACTAACGATGACTTAACGACTCCGTTAAAATGTATATACATGTAGTGTATTTAGATGTATTAAAATACTTTTGGAAGACTTCAAGACATATATCAAAACACTCATACTTAACGAAAATGGTTACAGTTACTTTCCCATTCTTTTCTTTCATCAAGAATTCTAGTCGTATTCTTACCCGTATTATACACAGCTTCATAACGTACTTACTATGGGTATATACCAATAGGAACTAGCATGGGATTCCACTCTTGATTATGTCATGTATGACTAATCAATTTTAACTTCTACCATGAGCTAGTCAACTAACTAGAACTCCTTTTAACCCCACTCACCACTCACCAATTAACACTCATCATTCACTCCATTTCACTTCCAAATCTCTTTCTAATTCTCTCTCAACACACCCACACTATTATGAACGTATTTTTCCAGTAGTTAATCATCATCTTCATCAAAAATCACTTCAAGAATCAAGCTATAATCATCATAGGAAGAACACTTCAAGAATACTTCAAAAATCCCTTCAAGTTTACTAATTTACTTCCAAGCTTTCTAATCCATTCCAAGTAATCATCTAAGATCAAGAAACCTTTGTTATATACAGTAGGTTATCTTTCTTATTCAAGGTAATATTCATATTCAAACTTTGATTCAATTTCTATAACTATAAACTATCTTAATTCGAGCAAAAATCTTACTTGAACTTGTTTTTGTGTCATGATCCTACTTCAAGAACTTTCAAGCCATCCAAGATCCTTTGAAGCTAGATCATTTCTTGTCACTTCCAGTAGGTTTACCTACTAAACTTGATCTAGTAATGATGTTCATAACATCATTCGATTCATATATATAAAACTATCTTACTCGAAGGTTTAAACTCGTAATCACTAGAACATAGTTTAGTTAATTCTAAACTTGTTCGCAAACAAAAGTTAATCCTTCTAACTTGACTTTTAAAATTAACTAAACACATGTTCTATATCTATATGATATGCTAACTTAATGATTTAAAACCTGGAAACACGAAAAACACCGTAAAACCGGATTTACGCCGTCATAGTAACACCGCGGGCTGTTTTGGGTTAGTTAATTAAAAACTATGATAAACTTTGATTTAAAAGTTGTTATTCTGAGAAAATGATTTTTATTATGAACATGAAACTATATCCAAAAATTATGGTTAAACTCAAAGTGGAAGTATGTTTTCTAAAATGGTCATCTAGACGTCGTTCTTTCGACTGAAATGACTACCTTTACAAAAATGACTTGTAACTTATTTTTCCGACTATAAACCTATACTTTTTCTGTTTAGATTCATAAAATACAGTTCAATATGAAACCATAGCAATTTGATTCATTCAAAACGGATTTAAAATGAAGAAGTTATGGGTAAAACAAGATTGGATAATTTTTTATCATTTTAGCTACGTGAAAATTGGTAACAAATCTATTCCAACCATAACTTAATCAACTTGTATTGTATATTATGTAATCTTGAGATACCATAGACACGTATACAATGTTTCGACCTATCATGTCGACACATCTATATATATTTCGGAACAACCATAGACACTCTATATGTGAATGTTGGAGTTAGCTATACAGGGTTGAGGTTGATTCCAAAATATATATAGTTTGAGTTGTGATCAATACTGAGATACGTATACACTGGGTCGTGGATTGATTCAAGATAATATTTATTGATTTGTTCCTGTACATCTAACTGTGGACAACTAGTTGTAGGTTACTAACGAGGACAGCTGACTTAATAAACTTAAAACATCAAAATATATTAAAAGTGTTGTAAATATATTTTGAACATACGTTAATATATAGGTATATATTGTTATAGGTTCGTGAATCAACAGTGGCCAAGTCTTACTTCTCGACGAAGTAAAAATCTGTGAAAGTGAGTTATAGTCCCACTTTTAAAATCTAATATTTTTGGGATGAGAATACATGCAGGTTTTGTAAATGATTTACAAAATAGACACAAGTACGTGAAACTACATTCTATGGTTGAATTATCGAAATCGAATATGCCCCTTTTTATTAAGTCTGGTAATCTAAGAATTAGGGAACAGACACCCTAATTGACGCGAATCCTAAAGATAGATCTATTGGGCTTAACAAACCCCATCCAAAGTACCGGATGCTTTAGTACTTCGAAATTTATATCATATCCGAAGGGTGTCCCGGAATGATGGGGATATTCTTATATATGCATCTTGTTAATGTCGGTTACCAGGTGTTCACCATATGAATGATTTTTATCTCTATGTATGGGATGTGTATTGAAATATGAAATCTTGTGGTCTATTATTATGATTTGATATATATAGGTTAAACCTATAACTCACCAACATTTTTGTTGACGTTTTAAGCATGTTTATTCTCAGGTGATTATTAAGAGCTTCCGCTGTAGCATACTTAAATAAGGACGAGATTTGGAGTCCATGCTTGTATGATATTGTGTAAAAACTGCATTCAAGAAACTTATTTTGTTGTAACATATTTGTATTGTAAACCATTAAGTAATGGTCGTGTGTAAACAGGATATTTTAGATTATCATTTTTTGATAATCTACGTAAAGCTTTTTAAACCTTTATTGATGAAATAAAGGTTATGGTTTGTTTTAAAATGAATGCAGTCTTTGAAAAACGTCTCATATAGAGGTCAAAACCTCGCAACGAAATCAATTAATATGGAACGTTTTTAATCAATAAGAACGGGACATTTCAAAAAGGAACATAAGTTTTATACTTTCGTACACCCCATAGCTTACATTGATAAGGCTAAAAAGGAACATATATTTCATAGCAATATCCCTCCTAAATAATAGGTTTCATATGTAATTGTATTATATTTTCATTGTAATTGTTTAAATAAATAAATAAGTGCGAAGACAAAAGGCGAAAACGAAGATTTGAAGACACAAACGTCCAAAAAGCTCAAATGTACAAGATACAATTCAAAAGGTTCAATTTATGGATGAAAAACATCTAAAAATGACAAGAGTACAAGTTACAAAACGCAAAGTACAAGATATAAAATTGTACGCAAGGACGTTCAAAAATCCGGAACCGGGACATGAGTCAACTCTCAACGCTCGACGCAACGGACCAAAAATTACAAGTCAACTATGCACAAGAATATAATATAATATATAAATAATTATATTAATTATTTATATTTTATATTTATATATTTATTATGTCGACAAGCTAGGAGCCAAAAGTTTGTGAGCTGGATTTTCAAACTTCACGACTCGCGGAGTTTGCAGGCATAAAACTCCACGACTCGCGGAGCTGTCAGAAATCAAAATGCCTATAAAAGGCCATGCATTCGTTCGATTTTAATATATAAAAAATATATAAATACATAATAATAATAATAATACTCCGTAGTATAATATAAATAAATAAATATATATATATATATATATATATATATATATATATATATATATATATATATATATATATATATAATATAGATTAGTGTTATATTAGATTAGTTCGGGTTATGTAAAGGTTATTTTTACGGGTTTTAAAGTCGGAGCTCTGTCCGTGTACCACTACGCGATAAATAATCAATGTAAGCTATGTTATCCTTTTTAAATTAATGTCTCGTAACTAAGTTGTTATTATGCTTATTTGAACCGAAGTAATCATGATGTTGGGCTAAAATACTAAAATTGGGTAATTGGACTTTGTACCATAATTGGGGTTTGGACAAAAGAACGACACTTGTGGAAATTAGACTATGGGCTATTAATGGGCTTTATATTTGTTTAACTAAATGATAGTTTGTTAATTTTAATATAAAGATTTACAATTGGACGTCCCTATAAATAACCATATACACTCGATCGGACACGATGGGCGGGGTATTTATATGTACGAATAATAGTTCATTTAACCGGACACGAGAATAGATTAATAGTCACTAGAATTATTAAAACAGGGGTGAAATTATGTACAAGGACTCTTGGCATAATTGATAACAAATTATTAAAACCTTGGGTTACACACAGTCGATAACCTGGTGTAATTATTAAACAAAGTATTAAAATCTTGTTACAGTTTAAGTCCCCAATTAGTTGGAATATTTGACTTCGGATATAAGGATAATTTGACGAGGACACTCGCACTTTATATCTATGACTGATGGACTGTTATGGACAAAAACCAGACGGGCATATTAAATAATCCAGGACAAAGAACAATTAACCCATGGGAATAAACTAAAAATCAACACGTCAAACATCATGATTACGGAAGTTTAAATAAGCATAATATATTTTATTTCATTTTTCCTCGTACTTTTATTTATTGTCATTTTAATTATTGTTATTTATTTTATATTGTTAGTTAAATATCGTCATTTACTTTACGCTTCGCTTAAAATATAAAATCGACAAACCGGTCATTAAACGGTAAAACCCCCTTTTATATATTATTAATATAATATATTTTGTACGAATATAATTGTTTAAAATATAGTGTGAAATAAGCCAGCTCCCTGTGGAACGAATCGGACTTACTAAAAACTATACTACTCTATGATTAGGTACACTGCCTATAGTGTTGTAGCAAGGTTTAGGTATATCCCATTTGTAAATAAATAATTAAAACTTGTGTAATTTGTAATGTATTTCGTAGTAAAATATAGTACTATCACGTACCCCCACGCTACCACATCAAGTTTTTGGCGCCGCTGCCGGGGAACTTGGCGAAACGCTAGATTTTTAATTTATTTTTGTATAAATATATTTATATATCATTTTAGAAAAACAATATAAAATTAAAAAAAAAAAACCGAAAATACAAACTCCACGACTCGCGGAGTTTGCAGGCTTAAAACTCCACGACTCGCGGAGCCACCCTGACAGACGCACCCAGAACCCTAATTTGGCATTTATTACGAGTATAATTTAATTATTATTATTAAAAATTAATTAGGTTTATATTTAATATTAATATTTAGTTTTAGTTTTTAAATTAATTTGTATTTTAAATATTAATTAGTATTATTAAATATATATAAAAATTAATACTTTTATAAAATAAATAATATAAAAATAATATTTTTATAAAAATAAATAATTTTTATAACTTTAAGTTTATTTTTATATTTTGTATCTTTTCATTTGTTTTAGCGTAATATTTGTATATTTTTCGTTCGTAGCTAGTTTTAAGACATAGTTTTTGCCATAGTTATTTTTACTTCTAGATTTTTAGGCTTTGCCGTAAAATCCCTTAAGTGCTTTTTCTTTAGACTAAGATTTAGGTGCTTTAGAATTTTGCGACGCTGTTTTTCGCTTTAGTTTTAAATAGATTTTAGTGCCTTTAAGTAATTGCCGTTTTCTGAATAAAATTGCATTTACCTTTAGACCTTTAGGCGCAACTTTTTAGATATAATTTTTAGACTTTTAAGTTTCGACGTTTTTCTTTCTTATTTTTATTTTTTGACGTTTTTCGACGCGCACTCTTTTTCTTTCTTATTTCTCGACGCTTTAGTTTTTAGGACTTAGAAATTTTCTCTATTTCTTATCTAATATCTCAAACGGAAAGAAAAATTATTTAAGTGGTTAAATTAATGGACGTTGACAATTTTCTGCTTCGTAGTAATAGTTGGATTTGTTAGTGGCTGAGTTGTGAGCTTCCGATTTAAAGGGTTCTGGCTCCCTGCTGCATCTTTTGGCTATTCGAAACGTGGGCAAAAGCAGAAAAGTCTATTAATTGGACAACTTATATAAGTTTTTCTATTTTTATAACTAATAGGATAATTAGTAAATGCACCACATTGTAGCTAAAATTTGGCCATCGCAATAAAATGGAAAATTTTGAAAACAAGGCTATGGAAACCCTTTTTGATATCCAAAATCAATTAAATCAATACTCTCAAATGAGTGTTGATGACAATTCGTTCGGTCAATATTGGATCACGGATGACGAAACAATAACTGGTTGTGAAATCTGTGGAGATTATCACTCAACATGGGAATGTTATTATTACGTTCCTATGGAAAATTACGCACCCACGGAACCTGAATGGAATGATTATGAAGAATACAATTCAAATTGGGATAATTCCCAAGAATATTTCCAAACTCAACAACCAGTAGACGAGGAAAATTACGTGTCTGAAAATTTATTAGACAATATGAAAATCAAACTCGAAGAACTCAATGCTCAAAATGAACAAATGAGAGAGTTTGTAAACTGGCAAGCTGAAACTCTATCAGACTACACACCTGTTGATCTGAGGAGTCGTGTGCAATAAAATCTCATATCATCGAATTTTGATGAATTCGAGAGCTCCGAAATCACCAACTATCCCGATGATACTTTTTATTCAGTCTTACCAATTTCACAACATATCGACACATTAGCCTCTACCGACGAAATCATCGATCCATCAATGGATAAAGAAGAAGTAAGGGTGACAAATTGGTACTCTTGGGAAAACGATAACGTTGAAAATTTTACCCCCGAGACCAAAATGGTGAGACCAATAAGTACCGTTAATGAAGAAGAATCTACTCCAATCCCGAAATTCACCATTCCACAACCTTCCAACCCAATATTCTCAATAGACGAGTCATCTACCGAAGATGAACTACGAGCTTTAATAGATAATGACACCTCGAATTTCACCCAATTGGGTAATAGAGGTGAAACCTTTGATCCCGAGAATGAACGGAAGGAAATGTTAGGAATTATCCACCCTATAGAAATATGTATGTCGATGTATATCGATCCATTTGACCAAGAACCAGAAAAGAGACATATCCATTTACTAAAAGCTACACTTAAAAAAGAATTAAGTAGTGACGATCGGGTGGGTCTAAACTTTAAACCCATTGATATATTTTATGTCACCCGAGATGTAAATAACTGGCTCACTATTTTAATTCGTGGAACTTATTCTACCGACTTCACATGTCGTTAGCTAAGTGTGGAGAAGTCTAACCTCACTTAACATTAAATTCGGGGTTCGGGTTAATGCATAACTCGTTAATAAAAATGCATGATAAGTTAGGGTAAAAGACGCATTTTAAAAAATTATCAAACAGTTCAAAAAAGCAACCGTTTTTGAAGAAAAACATGTGTGGTAAAACAAGAAGGAATGAACGATGAGGTGCACCATCTATCATCCTGCAATTTTATGGTATCTTTAACTACTTTCTACACTAATCACCCTCATGAATTTATAATTATAGTCTGATTTCATGCAAATGGGGGCATTGCATGATCTTAAGTGTGGGGAAGGGTTATAAATTCTCTCGGGTTTATACTTGGCTTATTTTCTAAATTTTATGAAAATTTTAAAAATTTTCAACTAAATGAATTCAAAATCATGTTTATACATATTTATGAACGATAAAACTAGGTGTTAATGCTGAAATTATCGTTACCTCGGAAAGGACATAAATTGAGAAACAACTAAAACGCTTGAATTTATTTATTTAAGATATAAAAAGACGCATGAAAAAAGCCAAGTGTGGAGAGAATGTACCAAGTTATTCAATTAAAAACTATCTATCACATGTTTCTGTAAAGTTATTGCAGGTGCTTTTGTTTTGGACTAAATTAACTATTTTACCCGATTAACTGTAAAGAGAGATGGATCTACACGATGAATCAATTCCATCATTAAAAGGAAGTAAAGTCTTCCGAAAAAGACACGCGCTTCTTGATTTAGGTCAAGAAATTGTCGTCCAGACCAGGTGTAGGTTGACGAAAAATCTAGAAAAGTCATCACTAAAATCAGCAGGAAATCCACGAACCTCAGCATCAAACAGGGTCGCCAAGTGGTCAAACTTATCCTAACCATGAGAGGATCTGTCTCGTAAAATGGGGAGGGCGCCGTGCAAATTAGCTTGATAAGACTAATGAATCAGATCACCAGAAAGGATAATCTCCTTAAAAGATCAAAAATTAGCTTTTAAGACTGATATTACTCAATCCTTGAGATTGACCTTAAAGATTGAGAATTCAAACTCATGGAATTCAATGATATCTAAACTCGAGCTTGAACGAGAAAATATTTTGATCAAAATTACAAACCGATTTGTTTTCTGAAAACCCATTTTCAATGCGTTCATTACCATTGAACGTAAAATCCTAGGAATTCACCTGGAATTCATTAGGTCACTTGAACCAAATCGGGTGTCAAACGTAAGAACGGTGGTTGCATAGCATGGTCGAAGACAGGACCTTGTGCCAGACCGAAAAATCATAGGATGATCTTTACTATTGCTCCTACAAAGGATAGTACTAGCATCCGACATGTTGTAGACCATAATCAAAAGCAAGTCACGGGACATTGCCTTAACAGTTGCTTGTTCATCGCTTTCCCTTACAACCGGACGGTAGTTTACCGAAAGGTAATATACGGGACAAGTAAACTGGACGTGTTGATTTCCTAATACAAGGTTAGCAAGTGGGTAACACAAAACCACAAGTGTTGAGCTAAAATTTTCAAATCTGAAACCCACAAAACCCACAAAAATATTTTGCAACACCGGTGAAGGGTTATTCCGGAAAACTTATCTAGGGTAAAAGCTAGATTGAATTTTCAAAGATCAAATGTTTTCATAAAGATCCAATTTCCTTAAGGATCTATATTTTCATAGTCATGTGAGACTGTAAACCGCCTTTCAAATGTGCACTTTACTTTGGAAACCGAAAGTAAATCGGCTATTTGATTGCAAGTGTCGTTGACCTAAACCCGAGGCAACTGTGGATGACACACCCACCTTTAACCATGGTTCTATCGTTACTATCATTGTTTATATCACCATATCAAAATCACTGATGTACAAAGTGTGATGAATAAAAAAGTGATTCATGTATGTTTTTATTTCAAGTTCTGTATTGCTTGAGGACAAGCAACGCTCAAGTGTGGGGATATTTGATAAGGCTAAAAAGGAACATATATTTCATATCAATATCCTTCCTAAATAATAGGGTTCATATGTAATTGTATTATATTTTCATTGTAATTGTATAAATAAATAAGTGGGAAGACAAAAGGCGAAAACGAAGATTTGAAGACACAAACGTCCAAAAAGCTCAAATGTACAAGATACAATTCAAAAGGTTCAATTTATGGATGAAAAACATCTAAAAATGACAAGAGTACAAGTTACAAAACGCAAAGTACAAGATATAAAATTGTACGCAAGGACGTTCAAAAATCCGGAACCGGGACATGAGTCAACTCTCAACGCTCGACGCAACGGACCAAAAATTACAAGTCAACTATGCACAAGAATATAATATAATATATAAATAATTATATTAATTATTTATATTTTATATTTATATATTTATTATGACGACAAGCTAGGAGCCAAAAGTTTGTGAGCTGAATTTTCAAACTCCACGACTCGCGGAGTTTGCAGGCATAAAACTTCACGACTCGCGGAGCTGTCAGAAATCAAAATGCCTATAAAAGGCCATGCATTCGTTCAATTTTAATATATAAAAAATATATAAATACATAATAATAATAATACTCCGTAGTATAATATAAATAAATATATATAATATATATATATATATATATATATATATATATATATATATATATATATATATATATATATATATAAAATATAGATTAGTGTTACATTAGATTAGTTCGGGTTATGTAAAGGTTATTTTTACGGGTTTTAAAGTCGGAGCTCTGTCCGTGTACCACTACGCGATAAATAATCAGTGTAAGCTATGTTCTCCTTTTTAAATTAATGTCTCGTAACTAAGTTGTTATTATGCTTATTTAAACCGAAGTAATCATGATGTTGGGCTAAAATACTAAAATTGGGTAATTAGACTTTGTACCATAATTGGGGTTTGGACAAAAGAACGACACTTGTGGAAATTAGACTATGGGCTATTAATGGGCTTTATATTTGTTTAACTAAATGATAGTTTGTTAATTTTAATATAAAGATTTACAATTGGACGTCCCTATAAATAACCATATACACTCGATCGGACACGATGGGCGGGGTATTTATATGTACGAATAATAGTTCATTTAACCGGACACGGGAATGGATTAATAGTCACTAGAATTATTAAAACAGGGGTGAAATTATGTACAAGGACACTTGGCATAATTGATAACAAAGTATTAAAACCTTGGGTTACACGCAGTCGATAACCTGGTGTAATTATTAAACAAAGTATTAAAATCTTGTTACAGTTTAAGTCCCCAATTAGTTGGAATATTTGACTTCGGATATAAGGATAATTTGACGAGGACACTCGCACTTTATATCTATGACTGATGGACTGTTATGGACAAAAACCAGACGGGCATATTAAATAATCCAGGACAAAGAACAATTAACCCATGGGAATAAACTAAAAATCAACACGTCAAACATCATGATTACGGAAGTTTAAATAAGCATAATATATTTTATTTCATTTTTCCTCGTACTTTTATTTATTGTCATTTTAATTATTGTAATTTATTTTATATTGTTAGTTAAATATCGTCATTTACTTTACGCTTCGCTTAAAATATAAAATCGACAAACCGGTCATTAAACGGTAAAACCCCTTTTTATATATTATTAATATAATATATTTTGTACGAATATAATTGTTTAAAATATAGTGTGAAATAAGGCAGCTCCCTGTGGAACGAACCGGACTTACTAAAAACTATACTACTCTACGATTAGGTACACTGCCTATAGTGTTGTAGCAAGGTTTAGGTATATCCCATTTGTAAATAAATAATTAAAACTTGTGTAATTTGTAACGTATTTCGTAGTAAAATATAGCACTATCACGTACCCCCACGCTACCACATCAGACCCATAAAGTCAATACCCCAAATGTCAAATACTTCACATACTTGAATGATATTTTGTGGCATTTCATCACGTTGACTTATTTTTCTGCCCCTTTGACATGTATCACATGATTTGCAAAGAAGGTGTGCGTCTTTGAAAATTGTAGGCCAATAGAATCCAGCATCGTAAACTTTTCTTGCTGTGAGTTGAGGCCCATAATGCCCTCCTGTTGGTCCTGTGTGACAATGGTTTAAGATTTGACTGGCTTCATCTCCGAATACACATCGGCGTATTATTCCATCGGGACAACTTTTAAACAAATGTGGATCTTCCCAAAAATAGTGTTTTATATCACTAAAGAATTTCTTTCGTTTTTGGTACGACAACCATTTTTCAAGGAATCCACATACTAAGTAGTTTGCATAGTCTACAAACCATGGAATTTCACTATAATCTATCTTCAATAGATATTCATCAGGAAAGTTATCTTGTATGGCCGATTCATTTAGAACTTCTAATTCAGGATTTTCAAGACGAGAAAGATGATCAGCGGCGAGATTTTCTGCTCCCTTTTTATCTCGGATCTCAATATCGAACTCTTGTAAGAGTAAGATCCAACGGATTAATCGTGGTTTAGCATCTTGTTTCGAAAATAGGTATCTAAGAGCAGAATGGTCGGTATAGACCACCGTTTTAGCTAGAACGGGATATGAATGAAATTTATCAAAGGCAAAGACAATAGCAAGGAGTTCTTTTTCAGTAGTTGTGTAGTTCGTTTGTGCTCCTTGTAACATCTTACTAGCATAATAAATAGGTTGAAATCGTTTTTCAATCCTTTGTCCTAAAACGGCTCCCATTGCAAAATCACTTGCATCGCACATTAGTTCAAACGGTAGATTCCAATTTGGAATTATCATGATCGGTGCATTAGTGAGTTTTTCTTTAAGAATATTAAAAGATTTGATGCATTCATCTGAAAAGATGAATGATGCATCTTTTTCTAGGAGTGGCAATTTTAGAAAAATCTTTTATGAAACGTCGGTAAAAAATTGCATGCCCTAGAAAACTCCTAACTCCTCTAACATTGGTGGGATGTGGAAGTTTAGCAATTACATCTACTTTAGCTCTATCCACTTCAATTCCTTCCTTTGAAATTTTATGACCAAGAACGATGCCTTCTTTAACCATGAAATGGCATTTCTCCCAATTAAGTACTAGATTTGATTGTTCGCATCTAATAAGCATTCGTTCAAGATTAACTAGACATGATTCAAATGTATCACCGAAGACTGAAAAGTCATCCATGAAAACTTCCATGCATTCTTCTATCATGTCGTGAAAAATCGCCATCATGCACCTTTGAAAGGTTGCAGGGGCGTTGCAAAGTCCAAATGGCATGTGTTTGTAAGCAAAAGTACCATAAGGGCACGTGAACGTGGTTTTTTCTTGGTCCTCGGGAGCTATTGGAATTTGAAAATATCCGGAAAAACCATCAAGAAAACAATAGTAACTATTTCCGGCTAATATTTTTAACATTTGATCAATGAAAGGTAAGGGAAAGTAATCTTTTCTGGTGGAGTCATTTAATTTTCTATAATCAGTACAGACACGCCATCCTATTACAGTCCTAGTAGGAATAAGCTCATTTTTCTCATTTGTGATGACAGTCATGCCACCCTTCTTAGGTACGCATTGAACTGGGCTTACCCATGGACTATCAGAGATTGGATAAATTAAACCTGCATCTAGCAGTTTAATAATTTCTTTCTTAACAACATCTTGCATATTAGGATTTAGTCTTCGTTGGCGCTGCACATACGTTTTATGACTTTCTTCCATAAGGATTTTATGTATGCAATACGAAGGACTTATGCCTTTAATATCATGAATCTTCCATGCAATGGCTGGTTTATGAGCTTTTAGCACATAAATGAGTTGAGATTTTTCATTTTCAGTAAGAGAAGGCGATATTATTACAGGTAATTCAGATTCACCATGTAAATAAGCATATTCCAAATGGTTTGGAAGTGGCTTTAACTCTAATTTCGGTGGTTCTTCTATCGATGATTTATATCGATATCTGTCTTCTTCTTTTAGCATTTGAATTTCTTCTGTTGTCGGTTCATATCCATTAGCCATAAGTGTAGCTAACATTTCAGTTTCATAAATTGGTTCAGTTCCTTCGCCTAAAGAACATTCTCCTGTTCCTTGTAATTCTGGAAATTCTTCTAACAATTCTGCATGCGAATCTATAGTTTGAATATAATAACATGTATCATCTGCAGATTGCGGTTGTTGCATGGCTCTATCAACTGAAAAGGTAACACTCTCGTCCTCTATACTTAGGGTCAGTTTCTTACCAAACACGTCTATTATTGCTTTAGCCGTGTTTAAGAATGGTCTTCCTAATATGAGAGGAACTCGAGAATCTTCTTCCATGTCCAGAATAACAAAATCTACTGGAAATACTAAAGTACCAACTTTAACTAGCATGTTTTCCATTATCCCTCTAGGATATTTTACTGATCTATCTGCCAGTTGTATGCTTATTCGTGTTGGTTTCAATTCTCCAAGGTCTAGTTTAGCGTATAGTGAATACGGCATTAAATTTATACTGGCACCTAAGTCTACCAATGCTTCTATTGAACTAAGACCACCCAGAAAACATGGAATTGTGAAACATCCTGGATCTGATAATTTTTCTAGTATCTTATTCAACAGCACTGCAGAACAATTTGCATTCATAGTAACAGCCGAAAGTTCTTCCATTTTCTTTCCATTTGTGATTAGATCTTTCAAGAATTTAGCATATCTAGGCATTCCTGAAATCACATCAATGAAAGGAAGATTGACATTTATTTGTTTAAACATATCCTAGAATTTGGATTGCTCGGCTTCAAGTCTCTATTTTCTCATTTTACTCGGGTAAGGAAGTGGTGGTTGGTATGGTTTAACATAAGGTTTAGCCTTAACTGTGTTATTTTCATTAACCTTTTCAACTACCGGTTCTGTTTCCTTATCTTGATCAGGCAGTGGTTCTTGTGAAGTAGGAATAGAGTCATCAGAAATTACAGGCATTTCAGGTGGTTTAAGTATAATACCACTTCTTGTGGTAATGGCTTTAGCTGTTTCATTCCGGGGGTTAGCATTTGTATCGCTAGGTAGACTTCCCGGTTTTCTTTCACCTGTTAACCTTGCTAGGTTGCTCACTTCTTGTTCCAGATTTTGAATAGAAGCTTGTTGATTTCTAAATGCTTGAGCATTTTGTTCATTGGTTTGTTTCTGAGATGTGAAAAACTGAGTTTGAGATTCAACTAGCTTCGACATCATATCTTCTAAATTTGGCTTTTTATCATCGGTTTGTGGTGGTTTGTTTTGAAAATTAGGTCTTTTCTGATTGTAAGTATTATTAGATACTTGCTGGTTGCTAGGACCTTGTTGGTTGTTGTATGGAACATTTCGGTTATAGTTCTGATTTTGATTGTAGTTTGTTCTTGGCGGTTGATAAGTATTCTGATAATTATTTCCAGGCCTTTGGTTTATGTATGAAACATTCTCTCTTTGTTCCATTGTTAGTTCAATACTGAGACAATCTTTTGTCAAATGTGGTCCTCCACACTGCTCACAACTAATTCGTATTGAGTGAATATCTTTAGTCATCTTCTCCATTCGTCTCTCGACAGCATCTATCTTTGCAGAAATGGAATCAAAGTCATGGCTAGAATCGGCTCTAGCTGCTTTAGATGATCTAATGATATCTTTTTCTTGGTGCCACTCATGTGAGTGGGAAGCAGTGTTATCAATAATTTGTAAGCGTCAGTTACGGTTTTCTTCATAATGAAACCACCAGCTGCTATATCGATGTCTTTTCTTGTAGTGATGTCGCATCCTTGGTAGAATATTTGTACTATTTGACAAGTGTCTAAACCATGTTGCGGACATCCTCTCAATAACTTTCCAAATCTTGTCCACGCTTCGTATAGAGTTTCGTTTGGCTTTTGTGTGAACGTAACAATTTCTCCTTGAAGTCTTACGGCTTTAGATGCAGGAAAGAATTGTTTAAGAAATTTTTCAACTAAAACATCCCATGTATCAATCGCCCCTTCAGGTAACGATTCTAACCAATCTTTGGCTTCTTCCTTTAAAGTCCAGGGAAATAACATGAGATATATCTGTTCATCCTCCACTTCTCTTATTTTAAATAGAGTGCAGATCCTATTAAATGTACGAAGATGTTCATTTGGATCTTCCTTCGGTGCACTACTAAATTGGCATTGATTAGTTACCATGTGTAGGATTTGTCCTTTGATTTCATAATCTGGCGCATTAATGTCAGGTTGAGTAATTGCGTGACCTTGGCCAGTGCGTTTAGCTCTCATTCGGTCTTCCATACTTAGAGGTTCCAGATTTTCCATGATTGAATTTGTTGAATCTGAATCACTTGAGGATTCTGATTTAATGGGTTGTTCCTCGACAATCTCCGTTTGAATGATTGGTGGTTCCGGAGGAAAGATTAATGGTTCAGGATCTCTGAATTGTTCCTGAATATCCTCCGGATTCTCAATTGTGAGGTCGGGTTCAAAAAATGGATTATCGGAAATTTGAATTGGAGTACATGGTTGACTGGATGATGATTCTAAAGAAAAATCAACGGCGACAATATTGGCTAGATGTCTTGATCGAGTTACAGGTGGTGAATGTATAAAAGGTGGTGAACGTTTTGCTCGGTGCATTCACTGAATATTCTATTAGTTATAAAAGATAAAAATTATATAAGTTATCAAATTAATAGACTTTTCTGATTTTGTCCACGTTTCGAATAGCCAATAGATGCAGCAGGGAGCCAGAACCCTTTAAATCGGAAGCTCACAACTCAGCCACTAACAAATCCAACTATTACTACGAACCAGAAAATTTTGGATGTCTATCAATTTAACCACTTAAAATAATTTTTTCGTTGAAGTTTAAAGAAATTTTAGAGAAGAAATAGAAAATTCTATGTCTTAAAACTAGAGCGTCGAGAAATAAGAAAGAAAAAGAGCGCGTCGAGAAATAAAAGGTCGAAAAATAATAAAAAGAACGTAGCGCGTCGAAACTTAAAAGTTTAAAAACTAAAAATTAAAAGTTACGTCTAAAGGTATTAAAGCTTAAAAGAAATTCTATATCCAAAACGGCAATAACTTAAAAAGGTACTAAAATTTATAAAACGGCGTCGCAAAATTCTAAAGCACCTAAATCTTAGTCTAAAGAAAAAGCACTTAAGGGATTTTACGGCAAAGCCTAAAAATCTAGAAATAAAAATAACTATGACAAAAACTATGACTTAAAACTAAATACGAACGAAAAATACAAATATTACGCTAAAACAAATAAAAAGGTACAAAATATAAAAAATAAACTTAAAGTTGTAAAAAGTACAATTTTTTATAAAAATATTATTTTTATATTATTTATTTTATAAAAGTATTAATTTTATATATTAATAAAATTAATTTAAACTAAACAATACAAAATAATAATAAAACTAAAACTAAATAATAAATAAATAAAAACCTAATTAGGTTTTTAATTAATAATAATAATTATAATTATTAACCCTAATCTGATCGGACTAGGTATCAAACTGGTCAAATCACCTCATGCGATCGCATGAGGTGTTAGTTATTAATCCATGCGGTCGCATGGATCTGAAAATCAGTTCAAGTCTTGGGCTGCTACAGTGTCAGGCCCGAATAATTATACTTATTATTTTTTTTCTTTTTTTTATATTAAATAAAATACTTATATAAATTAAATAAAAACTTATAATTTAAAAACTAAAATAAAAATAAAAATAGTTTATAATTTTATATATTTTAAACAAACTCTTAAAAATATAAATATATTGATATTTTTCTTTCTTTTTATATTTTTGTATTTTTAATATTTAAAACGTATATTTTCATACAAAGAACTTAATAATTTTTTTTTTATAGCGTTGAGCTTTCGGCGTTTAACTTGTCCCCGGCAGTGGCGCCAAAAATACTTGATGTGCGTAGAGGTGTATACAAAATAGTTATATTTTTGCTACATAATACTATTAAATACGATACAATTTTACACAAGATATTTATTTATTTATAGAATGGATATACCTAAACCTTGCTACAACACTTATAGGCAGTGTACCTAATCGTACAGTAGTGTAGTTTTTAGTAAGTCCGGTTCGTCCACAGGAAACTCGCTAAGTTTAACGCTATATTTTTAAAAAATACAAAAATATATATAAGTAGTATTATTATTATTATAAAAGGGGTTTTTTTTACCGTTTAATGACCGGTTTGTCGATTTTAAAACTTTAGTCGCAGTTAAAACCTAATGTAAAATATTAAAAATAAATATAACTTAATTTAAAGCGTAAAGTAAATGACAATAATTAAAGTGCGATAAATAAAATAACGGTAAATAAAATTGCGATAATTAAAAAGTACGATAATTAAAATGACAATAAATTGAAGTGCGATAATTAAAAGTGCAATTAAATATTAAATAAAGGAAATTAAATATGAAATAAAGGAATTATGCTTATTTAAACTTCCGTAATCATGATGTTCGACGTGTTGATTTTAGTTTATTACCAAGGGTTAATTGTTCTTTGTCCTGGATTATTCGATATGTCCATACGGATTTGTCCATAATAGTCCATCAGTCATAATCATAAAGTGCGGAAGTCTTCGTCAAATTATTCTTATTCCCGAAGTCAAATATTCCAACTAATTGGGGATTCGAATTGTAACAAGGTCTTAATACTTTGTTTAATGAATACACCAGGTTATCGACTGCGTGTAATCCAAGGTTTTATTACTTTGTTAACAACTACACCAATTACCCTTGTATGTAATTCACCCATGTTTCAACAAGTCTATTAACTTTTATCCAGTTCCGTGTCCGGTCAAATGAATAATTATTGGTATTTATAGATATCCCGCCCACCGTACCCAGTCAAGCGTATGCGGTTATATATAAATACGTCAAATTATAAGTCTATATATTAAATTAACGAGGTATCGTTTAGTTAATATAAAGCCCATTAATAGCCCATAGTCTAATTTTCACAAGTGTCGTTCTTTTATCCAAACCCCAATTATGATCCAAAGCCCAATTACCCAATTTTAATATTTAGTCCAACATCACGATTACTTCGGCATTAAATAAGCATAATAATAACTTAGCTACGAGACATTAATTTAAAAAGGTTGAACATAACTTACAATGATTAATAATAGCGTAGCGTTACACGGACAGAATTTCGACTTACACCCTTACAACATTCGCTAACATACCCTTATTATTATTAAAATTAAAATTAAAATTAAAATTAAAATTATAATTAATATATATATATATATATATATATATATATATATATATATATATATATATATATATATATATATATATATATATATATATATATATATATATATATATACGAGTGAGAGATAGATAAAGAAAAAGATGTGTTAAGTTGATCACCAAACTGCGAAATTTATAGGAGTGTGGCCTGATACTGTACACCATGCGATCGCATGGTTTTATAACTGCCAGGCCATGCGATCGCATGGCCTGCTTTTCCAGCTCACATGACTTTGTTTGCATCTTGCCGACGGTTTATAAATATATATATATATATATATATATATATATATATATATATATATATATATATATATATATATATAATATATATAAATAATTTTAAGAATTATTTAAATATTATATTATATTTATGTACATAGTTGACTTGTAATTTTTAGTCCGTTGCGTCGAGCGTTGAGAGTTGACTCTGGTCCCGGTTCCGGATTTTCGAACATCCTTGCGTACAATTTAATATCTTGTATTTTGCGTTTTGCGGCTTGTACTCTTGTAATTTTGAGACGTTTCTCATCAATAATTTGAACCACTTTGATTGTACTTTGTACTTTTGAGCTTTTTGGTCGTTTGCGTCTTCAATTCGTCGAATCTGTCTTTTGTCTTTACCTTTTATTATTTAAACGAATATCACTTTTAAATAGAACAATTGCAACTAAAAGCTTGTCTTTCTTAAGGGATAATGCTATGAAATATATGTTCGTTTTTAGCATTATCAGGCACATCAAGGCTAGCTCATAAAATCGTTGATTATAGGTCTTGAGGTCATTTCCGGCCGCCTTTAAACTTCTTAGCTCGTTTTCAAGCCTTCGGGTCTCTTCGCGCGGAAAGTATTCGGTGATCATCTTTTCTTTTAAGTCGGCCCAAGAGAGAGCGTGGGCTTCATCGGTACCCACCGATTGCACATACGTATTCCACCATGTGAGAGCGATACCGGTGAAATTGTGGGTGGAATATTTGACCTTGTCTTGGTCCCGGCAACCGCTTATGCTAAAAACGGCTTCTGTTTGCTCAAACCATCGAGTGAGAGCAACCGGTCCTTCGGTACCATCGAAAGTGTGAGGTTTGCACCCCATGAAAGCTTTGTAGGAGCATCCCTCGTTTGAATTACCGGCTCCATGATTGTTGTGGTTGTGGTTGTTGTTATTGTCATTGGAGGAGAGGCTAGCCATAGCCGCACCTATGGCAGTGGCTATCATGCGTTGAAGAGCTTGTTCGGAAGTCTCATTGCGTGGGACTCGGCGAGGAGGCATTGTTCCTTCAAGACACAAGAATATCGTTGATTATTATTCTCAATAATACTAATCGTGATATCGAATAATGATGAAGAGAAAATTTTCCTTGACTCGCCATAAATTCTTTATGTCATAATGTCGGAACGTCCATATGAGTCACCGTAATATAATCCCGGAAATTATATTACCCTAATTCATATGTGCGTTCTGAAAGGACCCGTTCATATACATTATAAACGATTCACAATAGTTGATTACATTGCGAGGTATTTGACCTCTATATGATACATTTTACAAACATTGCATTCGTTTTTAAAAGACAAACTTTCTTTACATCGAAAATTGACAGGCATGCATACCATTTCATAATATCCGCTATCCAACTATAAATTGATTTAATAATAATCTTTGATGAACTCAATGACTCGAATGCAACGTTCTTCGAAATATGCTATGAAAGACTCCAAGTAATATCTTTAAAATGAGCAAATGCACAGCGGAAGATTTCTTTAACACCTGAGAATAAACATGCTTTAAAGTGTCAACCAAAAGGTTGGTGAGTTCATTAGTTTATCATAATCATTTATTTCCATCATTTTAATAGACCACAAGAATTTCATTTCTAGTTCTCATAAATATACGTCCCATGCATAGAGACAAAAATAATCATTCATATGGTGAACACCTGGTAACCGACATTAACAATATGCATATAAGAATATCCCCTATCATTCCGGGATCCTCCTTTGGACATGATATAAATTTCGAAGTACTAAAGCATCCGGTACTTTGGATGGGGTTTGTTAGGCCCAATAGATCTATCTTTAGGATTCGCGTCAATTAGGGTGTCTGTTCCCTAATTCTTAGATTACCAGACTTTAATAAAAAGGGGCATATTCCATTTCGATAATTCAACCATAGAATGTAGTTTCAATTACTTGTGTCTATTTCGTCAAACATTTATAAAAGCGCATGTATTCTCAGTCCCAAAAATATAAAGGGTAAAAAGGCAAATGAAACTCACCATACTGTATTTCGTAGTAAAAATACATATAACGTCATTGAACAAGTGCAAGGTTGGCCTCGGATTCACGAACCTATATTAATTATATATATTTATATGTTGGTCAATATTTGTATAGCAATTTAGGTCAGGTCATAGTGTAATCCTATCCTATAGCTCGAGTCTGACTCTACAGTATAGTAACATGTTATATTACTCATGCTCAATTAAGATTCTAGTAAAAGGTGACGTGTGAAACAACGTAACACAAATGGTTTCATAATCATAAAATAGTATTTTAGGTTTTTTTTTTTTTAGAGAAAATCAACACAAAAAGTTAACTGAAAAGTTAACAGGAAAAGTCAAAGTTCAAAGTCAAAAGTCAAAGGTTAAAGTCAAAAGTCAAAGGTCAAAGTAAAAATGAGGTCGCATGCAAATATATAATAACTTATACAAAAATGATTTTCGATCAAACGTGACTAAACGGGCCACTTCAGCTATTTTTAGAAAAATTATCGGAACTCCGATTGATAAACGGCCAAAGATAAAAGTTACACATTACCAAAAAGATTAAGCATAAATATTACAGAAGTAAACTAAACCTAGACAACTCGTAGTTGCCAACGCGTTTTCGGCGTTTCAAAGTTAATTTTTTTCAGCTTTAATAAATTTACAAAAGTGACCGAGTAGCCTACTTTGGAGATTTTTAGAAAATTCCTCAAAACTCGTATTGACAAACGGTCAAAGCCTGCAAATTCTCGTTACCACAAAGATATAACATGATTTTTGGCAAGAGTAAACACATATCAGGCCAACCATGACAACTGATACAAAACTGACATTTTTAAATAAAAAAGTTTCAGCTCTTTTTAGAATTTTAAAATGTGACCAAACCGTCAACTTTGATGATTTTTAGAAAAATCGTCGAGACTCGAATTGACAAACGACCAGAGTCGTTTGTTAGACCTTACAGCAAAGAATTCAGTGGTATTTTTTTTATATATGAAACAACGCAGATCAGCGAGAATTTCAGTTCCCGTTTCAACATTTCATCAAAATTTGCAAAACTTCTTTTGTCCATAACTTGACAACCGTTCAACGAAACGAGACGTGCTTTATATGAAAATTCATCTACTCGACGAGTAGAATCCAAATAACCACTTTTTATAACCCATAAAATTAGTTCACTAATTATCATCAGCAATTTTAATTACGAAATTAATTATGCAATTTGTTTATTTCATAACTTTCTAACCGTTACTTGGATTCAAGTGATTCTTAAACCAAAATTCAACTATTTTTTGCTAGCTTTCCAACGACATGCATATCTTATACCTTATCTCAATCGTATATGTAACTAATTCAGTAATCAACATAACCTATCTAATGGCAATATCAAAAGTACAAGCATGCATAATCCTATATACTCGAGCACTAGTCAGGGATACACTATTAGTATGTAAAAATTAAATTATGAGTACTCACATATCAATATTGAGATTCAATATTGCAGGAAAGGTACGTAAACGCAACGGAGATGATAAACACTATATTGACCTCACGAGCATACCCATGAACCATACTCAATCACCTCCATAGCTATAACCCATAATTTCCTTAATCCTATCCCACTCGAAAAAACAACTTCAAAATCACTCGGACAGCACTCCGTCGTAATATTTTATGTATACTAATAATATCTTGAGATAATACGGAGTAAATATATATGTAAATCGATTGAGAGAGTTTAGAGAAAAATATTTTCAAGTTTCTATGAAATAATGAAACCTAATGAATCCTATTTATAATAGATTTTTGAATTATTAAAGTGAATTATTAAAGTATGAATTATTAAAGTGAATTATTAAAGTATGAATTATTAAAGGGAATTATTAAAGTATGAATTATTAAAGTGAATTATTAAAGTATGAATTATTAAAGTGAATTATTAAAGTATGAATTATTAAAGTGAATTATTAAAGTTAAAGTAAAGTAAAAATAAAGTAAAGGTAAAGTTTAAGTATAGTAAAAGTATAAAACTATGTACGTATAATACGCGTATAAATATATATAATATTAATTTAAATCGTTTAATAAAATAAAATATAAATATCGTTATCTTTATCATACTAGTTAAGTAATAAGTTGTCAAAAGTGGTTCTAGATATTTATAAAAGTTATATACGTTTTAATAATAAAGTTCTTTTTAAACTGAAAACGTTTTTGTACGTTTGAAACTAAATAGATCAATCGAGTCTTTATGAGATTCAATCTTCCACTATCCTTTGTCTAGTTCTCAATGATTGACAATTTGTTCTTATTTATAAATCACTTTACCATTTTCCGAATATTGTTAAAATGAAAAGATTTCTCAAATCAACGTGGGCCTTTCAACAGAGACTTGTAATCATAATTCAATATATCTGATAATTCAATCATTTGATCTTATCTTCTAATTCCATTGATAAACATTTTGAAACAGATACAATCATATAAAGTATTTAATCTAATATTTTGTTTACGTTTCAAGTTATAATATATATACACATATACATATATAATCATATTCGTTTAATGGTTCGTGAATCGTTGGAACTTGGTCGAGGTTGAATGAATGTATGAACATAGTTTAAAATTCTTGAAATTTAGCTTAACAAATATTGCTTATCGTGTCGGAAACATATAAAGATTAAAGTTTAAATTTGGTTGGAAATTTCCGGGTTGTCACACGTTCGACATTATTTCATAAAGTCAAAGAGTGTGTCAATCAAATTAAACAACGTGAGATTAAGATGGAATAAGAGTTAGATATGAATAGAAGATTTCGAGTATAAATGCACAAGTAGTCAAGTAATTCCTACTTCAAGTCTATATGCCGGTTGTAGTCTAGACTCATTAATGTACCCTATGACTCGGGGTTGACACCAATGAACTCCAAATCCCTACAACCAATGATCCGATACCATCTGTAGCGACCCGACAAAATCTTCATTGACGGCGCCGTCTACTTAGGTCTCGTTACGTGGTCATAAGTCTTTAAAATGACGTTTGACCAAAACATGTCGCATTCATTTATAATGTAAAGATGTTTCAAGTTTACAAAAGTAGTTCAACAACTAATACGATACAATGTTTTTAAGTACAAATGAAACCTATGCGACACAATTTAAAGTAAAGCCAAAAGACGCTCCATAAATGCATGTATACTTGACATCCAAGCAAGTATCAAAATAGTGAGTGGAAGCATGTAACACATATCGTTCAAGGACCTGAGAAAAACATAGAAAATCTGTCAACGAAAACGTTGGTGAAATCATATGTTTAGTAAGTATATTGTATTGAACCACAAGGTTTAGTATGAATTGATTATCCGAATCGTTTACATTCCAAAAAGGTAATTTGTAATCTTACTAATGATAATTGGATTGAGGACTTTTGTTCTAACTCGTATGTATCTTTGTATTTGTATTTGTATTCAATGTATAAAAGTATGAAATGTATATGTTTCTCAGCCCACGATTTAAAAGAATAAAAGTTGTTGAAAAGGTGGGACTATGATCTCACCTTGAGTGCAAGAGTATAATAGTACTTCACAAGTAAACGTATGCAAGAAGGAATGCTAGTCTTGACCTAAACAAGTAGGTTGTATCAATAACAGTAACACAATTGGTCAAAGTTGTTCAATTAGTCATATGGCTCATTACGACTCGATTATAAAGTATGTGAATCAAGTTGTCAAGTTTCATGCAAGAATCAAGTATACAAGAATATTAGAACGGTTTAAACATGTATTGGTTAAGTTTGAACAAAAGTCAACTTTGGTCAAGTCAAAGTCAACAAAAAAGTCAACACGTCCGGGTCGGGTCCCGAACTATTTTTCTGAGGTTTTTAATCATATATAAGCATGTTGGCCAAGTTTCATGTAACAACCCAAACCAAACCACGAACAACCCTAGTTAAAATACGAAAAAAAAAAATATATCCTGTTCAGCATGTGGCGCGGCGCGCCAGATGGCCGCGCGGCGCACCAAACTGGTCTGTCCAAAAAAGTTTTAAACGCGAAAAAGATCGACTACTTCCCGTCATAATTAGACCGGACGTTTTCACCAACATTTTCAAATATGTAAAACTAACATGATTCAAACATAAAAATAAGTTTTACATGATGGGGCCCACATTGGCTGATTTACGAGTTTAATACAAAATATGAGTTTCGACCGCCAAAAAGTTTAAGTACCAAACTACACTACGAGCATGGCGTTTGGGATTAAACTACCCAAGTCTCGGTCAACCTCCAAGGACTAATACTTCCAAAAAGCGTCCCCTAATCAACAAAGCGGGATCTCTATTCCATGATAATGCCCTTACCCTTGTCCACAACCGAACCTATAAAAATAGTAAACAACGAGAGGGTAAGCAAAGCTTAGTGAATGCAATAATTATGCACATACATATATAATCTACTTACTTGCATCACTTACACATTATCGCACACGAGCTAGCAATTCGACAACCATGCAAAATATTAAGCATATACCAATAACCGCAAATTCATAAGGAGCTAGCAATACCAATAGCATATAGTTCATAATTAAATATGCTAACACAACATTCTTATAACCATGGTTAACCAATCGAGTAAGGGAACGGTACTTAAAAGGCCGTTGGAGTTCGTAACATCCGTTAGTGTTACTTAAACGACGCGTAATCACTAATCCCCCGGGTGATGTCTTAAACAACGCGACTCACTCACCCCCATGACAATGTGGCGTCTTGAACAACGCGACGAATCCACATGCCAATCAAAACGATGAGTAGCGTCTTAAACAACGCGATATCCACTCCTATGACAATGTGGTGCCTTAGAGAACGCGACAATGCCACATGTCAATCAAACAATGAGTAGTGTCTTAACAATGCGACAATACTACTCGTTACATAGAACGTGGTGTTTTAACAACACGACAATGCCACATCCATTCTACACAAATAAATACATTATATACATACACGTATAATTATTCCACTCACCTTACGCCTTCGGTGAATCAATAAAATCAAGCTTGAATCTTCAAGGTAACGCACCTATTATCACGCACATACAATCAATCAACCATTCAAGTTGGTCAAACTCACAACACATACCACTACTATGTCATTTTGACCCATTTGGACACCTAACCCATAATTGGGTCCTCTTTTGCCAAAACCCTAACATTAGCCAAGTTAGGTCTTAAAACATCTTTTAACACTAGGTTTATGCATTAATCACAAACATTTACTAACTTAGGTCCATTTTGACCCATTTGACCCATTTAAGGTCAACACACCCATTTCGGGTCATCCACTAACCCACACAACACCCATTTACATAAATATTGGTGTTCTAGCAATTTACTAACTAATTAAGGTTTGTTAACAACAATTAATACTTGAAAAACCCTAGTTAGTCATCTTTGAGTCAACATAACCCTAATTCACCCAAAACACCCAATTTACTAACAAAGTGGGTTTTAGGTTCACCATTAACCCTATCCCTAACCCTTACACAAAATTAAATTAGAAAATCAAGTTTAGAGCATACCACTACACTCAAAATGTAGCTAGGAAGTAGATGAACAAGTTTAATGCTTGAGCTTGAGCAAGATTCTACCTTCTTCTTCTCCAAAAATGAGTTTTCTCACACTAGGTTAACACTCTCTCTCTAGAATTGAATGGATGAGGATAAGGTAGATGGAAATGGAGTAAATGACACTCCAAAAACTGATCCAAAGCCTTTAAGTCGGCCCTTAAGTGATTTTACCAAATTGCCCTCAAAATATCTAATTTAAAAAGAAAGGAATCTGTCAGCCCGTAGTGGCGCGGCGCGCCAAATGCCCAGTTCAGCTTCTTTTGTCTTTTAATTATATACAACGTAAACCCCACAACTTGAATAACTTATTCACACATATTTACAAGGAAAAATATTCGGGTCTTACATTTCATGTTGATCGGGGGTGCATAGCATAGTTAGAATTAAACGAAAATGTGCATTTTTGGACAGCCGGGGCCCGGAGCGGCGCTCAGACTATCTGTTCAGCAAATCTGGCAGTTTTGATTAATGCACGAATCCAACTTCAAACAACCATAACTAATGAACCGTAAACATTCAAAACACGTATCTTTTATCGTTGGAAAGGTATTTTGACGAGGAATACAACTAAACAATTTTCATCAAACAAAAATATCATTTAAAATAATCGAATTCTCGTCGAATGATCATTTAACGCTCATTATCAAGGTTTCAAGTTCATAAAATGCATAAGAAGATTCGGGAACTTAATACACATATATAATACGCCGTTTCGTAGGTAATTAAACATACATTGCAACTAAAGTTCATTTTAAAGTTCATCAAACCCTAACCAAGAATCATGAATTCAACAATTTTGTAAATGAGGCTTTTCTAAATCAACCTACATACCAAAACGAAGCTAATGATGCTAGTAACATATTTGATACATGAACTTTAACATTTAAACAACATTTAATCAACCAAAATCAAGGATTAAACTAACCCATTTCAAGTTTAAGCTAATTACATCAAAATAACAAGATCGAGCATATAAATCATATATTCATGTTAGACTTGAGCCATAGATACTAATTAACACTTTTATAAGTTAAAAAATATCAAGAACAAAGAATCTAGTGTGTTTAGAAAGTTACCCAAATGAGATGAAATTGGTATGGAATTGAAGAGGAAGATGCAAGGATTCCAAATATGTAATTTGTTTTGATGTTTGCTTCCTAAATCCGAATTAGATGATGATTGAATGAATTGGGTTTTTGAGAGTAAAAGTGGAAGTATGAAATGAGATGGGGAGGTGAATGATTGAGTGGAGGAGAAGCACTTTGACTAGTTGACCTAGTCAATTCTTTGCCCACTTGGCAACATTAGTTCTTCGACTTTGAAGTGGGTGCCTGATTTAACCAAACGATTATTTTAAATACGCTAGAGTAAACGAGAGAGGTTATAATTAAATAACATGAATATTAGAAACGCTAAATAATGGAAGATACAAATCTAGATACGAGTGCATTATATAAAATAAAAAGACGGACGTTAAAAATAATTTAACGGAAAAATGCGGGATTTTACACGACCGATGTGGGATCACTACCCATCTGTGATGTGTGATGTTGGGAGCCCATATGTGCACGTCCCGATGTGGGGGGCGTGTTGGGTTGTTATCCCACATCGACCGTGGGACAAAAGAAAAAGTAGCTTATAAAAGCTTGGGTTTCTCATCCCCTTGAGTTAACTTTTGAAGTTGAATTGGGCTCAAGCCTATTAAAAATTCTTTAGCTGTATACCCTCTAATTGAGTAGAATAATAGTGTCTAACCTCGTTTAGCCATTGAAAAGTAGGAGTTGTAAGAGCTAGGCAGTGTGGCTCCTCATGAATTCGACTAAGTGCATCTGCCAATTTATTCTCGCGTCCGGGCTTATAAAGAATATAGAAATCATGTTGGTGCTAATTGGTTATTTCATCTTACTGTGCATGGTTGGAAGTTTTATCGTTTAATAAGTTTAGTTGTTATTCACTTGGTATTTAATCGATTTAAGTCTTAGTCAGTAGCTAGCATGTCAATTTATGTTTTATTTAATATTATTAGTGTAAGCTAGCTAGTTGGAATTGGTATTCCCATTGACCGAATATAATGGATTATTTAGAGGTGAACGTTAGCACGTGGGAGAGTGGTGAAAGTTAGAGAAGTGTGCTATTTTTCTGTTGACCAAATGGCTATATATAGTCATTCTATTTTATGAATAAATAGTAGTTCCCTTTCACCACTTATGTTTTATTAATTTTTGTTCCTTTCTGTGCAACATATTGAAAAACCACAAACAGTCTCATATTCTTTCTGTACATAGTTTTATTTTCATAAGTTAGGGACTTGTTACTAACACTTGGAGCTTGGTAGCAACTTCAACTTAGATCATGTTGTTGCTCGTGATAAGAAACTAAACCGGAGACGAGAAATCGGTAGAACCCGTGACCAGAGTTATTTTCTTGGGTGGTAGAAGAGTTTTTTCGAGCAATTTGATCACAAAGTTGAATTTGTGAAACGTTTCTAAGATTTTACTTTTGTAGTTGTCATGGGTGTTGTTGGGAGCTGTTAAGAAGGTGCTGATTGAGGTGTTAAGGTGTTGTTTTTTTAAGCTCTCAAAAGGCTGAAAAATATGGCGTTAGTTCCGGCCAGAGATGGAAGTTCTTTGACATATCAAGTACCAATTTTAACAGCTACAAACTACCTTGTGTGGGCTGTCAAGGTGAAGGCAATCATGGACGCTTATGGAATATTGGAAACGGTGGAACCAAGGATGCTAAGTGCGGAAATTGATCCGGAAAAATCAAAGAGAGCACTTGCCTTCTTATTTCAAGCGATTCCCGAGGAAATGGTGTTGCAAATGGCTAGTTATACCGATCCAAAACAAGTATGGGACGGTCTAAAGACGCGTTACTTGGGGGTGGATCGAGTGAGATCGGCTCGACTTGCAACCTTGAAAAGGGAGTTTGAAGGTTTACGTATGAAGGAGGAAGAATCGGTTGATGAATTTGCTACAAAATTAACCGGTTTGGCTTCAAAAGCAAGGAGCCTAGGTTATGAGCTTGAAGAGGTAGACTTGGTGAAAATGTTACTTGATTCTATGCCTATGTCATTTCTCCAATTGTGGCTTCAATTGAGCAATGTTTCGTGTTGGATGAGATATTATTAGATGAAGCGGTTGGAAGGTTGAAGGCGTATGAAGAACGAATCAAAGGAACCGATAAAATGGAGGGCATACAAGGTGGTTTGTTGTTGGCTAGTCATGAGAAGACACACAGGTGAAATCATTGTAGCGGCGAGAGTTCTAACCGAGATGACTATGGACGTGACCGGGAAAAAGGTCGGGGGTCCGGGAAGAGTCGAGAAGGTGGTGAACGGATGCGGGATAAAAGCCGTGTGAAATGTTACGGGTGTGGAGAACTTGGTCACTACCATCACGAATGTCCTACGCGTGAAAAGAAAGCTCATTTGGTTGAAGAGGAACATGCATTAACCAATTAAGGTGGTGATTGTTGGTGCTAACTGGTTATTTCATCTTATTGTGTATGGTTACAAGTTTTATCGTTTAATAAATTTAGTTGTTGTTCACTTGGTATTTAATCGATATAAGTCTTAGTCAGTAGCTAGCATGTCAATTTATGTTTTATTTAATATTATTAGTGTAAGCTAGCTAGTTGGAATTGGTATTCCCATTGACCGAATATAATGGATTATTTAGAGGTGAACGTTAGCACGTGGGAGGTGGTGAAAGTTAGAGAAGTGTGCTATTTTTCTGTTGACCAAATGGCTATATATAGTCATTCTATTTTATGAATAAAGAGTAGTTCCCTTTCACCACTTCTATTAATTTTTGTTCCTTTCTGTTGCAATATATTGAAAAACCACAAACACAGTCTCATATTCTTTCTGTACATAGTTTTATTTTCATAAGTTAGGGACTTGTTACTAACAAATCAAACCCGAGCTTATAAAGAATATCGAAATCAAACCCGAGAAGTTTACTCACATATTTGTGTTGATACGGTGTTTGTATCACTTGAGACAGTAATTGACAGACTCTGTTGATCGGTGTATATGCGAAAGCGACGACCCAATAAATACGGTTTCCATTTGCGTACTACCTCAGTAATTTCATAAAGTTCCCAGTTGTATGCCAAAGAAAGCGATCAGGTGATCATCTTGAGAAAGTACCGCTCCTATACCTATTCCTGAGGCATCGATGGTAACTTCAAAAGGTTTAGAAAATTCAGGTAGTGCTAAAATGGGTAGAGTGGTTATAGCATCTTTCAGTGCATTAAAATCTATTGTAGCCTGATCACTCCAATGAAAGTTTCTGCCCTGCAGACTGCAGTAAATCTGTTAATGAAGACGCAATAAGGGCGTAATTACTAACGAACCTCCTGTAATAGCATGTTAATCCCAAGAAACCTCAACGGTGGGAGGCTGATAAGGGTTGCGGCATCTCTTTTGCAGCCTGTGTTTTTTCGTTATCAACTTGTACCCCCTGGCCTGATATAACATGTCTTAAATAATGGACTTTTTCAACAACAAAGACGCCCTTAGAGCGCTTGGTAAAATAATGATGATGGCATAGTGTAGGAAAAAAAAAAAAAAACCTCAAATGTCGAAGATGAAGGTCGCGAGTAGGGCTGCAAAGAATAATGTCGTCAAAAAATACAAGAACAAATTGCCGTAATGGACTCGTGAAAAGATCATTTATAGCCGTTTGAAAAGTTGACGGCACATTGGAGAGACCAAAAGGCATCATGAGAAATTCATAATCCCCGTCAATTGTGCGAAAAGCCGTCTTGTGCGTGTCCTCTGGAGCCACCCGAAATTGGTGATACCCGGAGCGCAAATAAATCTTAGAAAGATAGTAAGAACCATGATGTTCATCAAGGAGTTAGTCCACTATAGGAATTGGGAATCTGTCATGAACAATAACTACATTAAGAGCGCGGTAGTCCACACATAAATGCCATGTACCGTTCTTTTTTTACTAATAAAACTTGTAAGGGTAGCGATATGGATGTACGCTAATAGGAGTGGTTTAGGGTATGAGGTGTATGTGGTGATCATGTGGTGTAGACGGAGGTAAAGTTGTAGCTTTAGCAAAAATTGAGTCAAAGTCACTGAGCAAGGTAGTGGCATCTAGAGGGCGTTCAGCATCTGTGACGGGTGGTGGTTCAGAAATCGGGTCACAGCTAATAGTATAATATGCTGCCACACAGAAATCGGGTCACAGCTAATAGTATAATATGCTGCCACATAATGTTTAGAGAGGAGGTGGAAGATACCTTGTACAGTGGTTGAAGATACCGCTGGTTGACTACATAATATGACGTTGTGCTCGCGATAGGTAAAACTAAGTTTGGTTTCAAAAAATCTGTGGTAATAGGACCGAGAGTGCTGAGCCAAGTCATGCCTAGTACGACATCAACGCTTCCAAAGGGAAGGATGCAAGGTGAGATATGAAAAGTGGTGTTGGATATTTGCAGCGGTGTCCCGGTTGGTATTTCTCGGTGCAATGAAAACACAAAGCATGACTGCGTCTTGTTTGAACTTCAGTGGGAGTAAGGCGACGAATGGGTAAGGTAGTGGTGTTGAGGTCGGGTTTGGGTAACAGCGGGGTGGTAGTCTTGGTGGGTTGTGCGAGACCATTCTCTACGGTAAGCACAATTGTTGTGGTATTGTGAGAGGAAATTTTGCTGACGTGGTATTGTTGTCGAATGAAAGGGACGTTGTGGTAAATTTATTGTTGTGCTACTGTGAGATTTGATGTGGCATTTCTTTTTCATTTTTGGTATGTTTATTAAGTATTTAAAAATTTGAATCAAATAAAGACATAATTTTTTTTTTTAATCTGGTTACATAATAAATATAAATATCTAAATAAATGTTCCGTATTATTATATTATTAAATCATTTAAACTAAATATTACTCCATCCACACATTGTTTTGATAGTACGGAATAGATTAATCTAGTCTAGAAGTGAATATAAAAATTAAAGCGGACTCCACAACAAATATAAAAATTGAATATTACTCCAGCCACACATTGTGTCATCTACTCATCTTTAACCTACCCATCTTTTCTTCAATAACATAAACATATACATACATACAGATACATATACGCCATGGTTACTCAAATAAGAAATAAAACACACACACAGTTTTGTTCTCCAACGATACTTTCAACAATCAATAAAAACACTCCCTGTGGCAACCACGACCGTGGTCTCTATTGTGATTTCATTCTACATCGACACAACGACTGAGCCCACAACAGCTCCATAGAGGCCGTTGTCGTCGTTGTGGTGTAACGATGGTGGTCCGTTGTGTAGCCTAGAGAATGGTCTGATAGGATTAGGTGAAGAAGTAATTGTGGCTTTTGGGGTATAATTGTGTTCTATGAGTTTTGCAAGGTTTGGTGTAAAGTATTGGGTTTGAGGGCGGTTAATTCCCGTTGAAAATTCGATCGTATACCCGAAATAAAACAATTGAGAAAAGCTTCATGAGATAAACCAGTCACAAAATTTGGCACGCGTTCAAACTCAGCTTCGTATGTAGCAACAGAACCCGTTTGTTTCAGTTTGAAAAGTGTCACCTGATGATTTTCATATGAGGACGGACCGAATCGCAGTTCGAGAGAACGAGAAAATCGAGGCCAATCTTCAAGCAAGTTATTGTTGCGAATTGTAATAACCCTACTTTTTCCGTAAGTTACATTTATGTCATGTTTCGAGTAGATAACATTTCTATGTTATTTATTGTTATAAATACTTTTTTTTATTTATTTGAGGATGATATCGGCTAAAAAGTCACCTATTTACCCCAATATTTTCTCCATTTATGATAAGGTAAATGACTTTATCATCAAAATAAGCACTTATTTGCTTTATTTGGATAATTATGTTATTACGAAGGCTATGTTTCAAGAATCACAACAAACGGATGAAAAACGAGAAAAACTGGTTAAAACGATTCACTCGCGTTAAAATTAACTATCTTATATTACAAAATTTGATTTAGTTGATCTTATATTGTACGATATTTAATTATGAACTCCCGGGCGCAAGAATCTCTTAAAAAAGACGTGAAAAGAAAAGTTAGAGCGAAAACAGTGAAACCAAGTTACGACCCCGAAAATCAAGATCAGAGCCACACGGGCATGCCACACGCGCTGCCAAATTCAAGCCACACGGGGTGCCACTCCAGCCACACTGCTTTCCAGGTAGCCCGTGTACAATCCAAGCCACACGGATTGCTACTCCAGCCACACGGCCTGCAAGGTAGATTGTGTACACACTACAAGAAAACTGACTTTATAGGACCCCAAAAGGGTCCTAAAAAGTCTATTCTTAGGACATTTGGCCTGATAGGACCCTCAAACCAGTGGACGTATAGGTGGGCGTCCTATTAACCAAAAAGGGTCCTAATAGCTATATGATCGTTTTCATGAGTCCTATGAACAACATAAAAAGGGTCCTTATAGAATAACATATTAGAACCCTTTATAATATATTTTGACGCATAAATTTGTATTGTTAGAAATATTAGGACTCTAAAAAAGTGTACTAATATAATTTAGTACCACAAAAAGGGTGATGTTAATTAAGTACCACAAAAAAAGGGTCATAATATAATTTAGTACCACAAAAAGGGGTCCCAAGAAAACTAGATGCTAATAAGTACCACAGAAAAAGGTCATAATATAATTTAGTACCACAAAACACAAAAAAGGGTCTTAATATAACTATATGTTAATTAAGTACCACAAAAAAGATCATAATATAAGTAGATGTTAATTTTGTACCACAAAAAAAGCTCCTAATATAAGTATACGTTAGTACCAAAAAAGGGTTCTAACAAGTAATAGGAGTTTTGATTATTCGGTTCGGATATTCGGGTCGATTACAGGTTTTGGGCCAGGTTATGGTAATTGGGTCATTCTAGCCCAGTTCAGATAATTGGGCCTTTTAGATCTGGTTATGCTATTTGGCCCATTTATGCTTACTGGGCCTTTTGGGCCCGATTATGCTATTTGTGCCATACTGGGCCTTTTGTGCTCGGTAATGCTATTTTGGCCTTAAGGGCTTGATTCAGCCATTTAGGCCTTTCGGGCATGCTTCAGCTATTTGGTCCTTTTGGTCCTGGTTCGGATCCAGCTTTCTTTTGCTGCATCAATTTATTATTTATTACAATTACAGTAAATTTTAAATTACAAAACAAATATTAATATTGTTTCAATCCAAATAATATTACAGATTACATATTATAATATTGTTTTAACACCACAAATGCAAGAACATGTCTAGGTAACATCAACATATTACACAGATCATTGTCTCAAACACACAGACTTATAAAGCAATATTCATGTTAGAACATTCATAATCAAACCGGCCAACATTACCAAACACACAAACTTTTCAACCTGCTACCATCTATCTTGATCACTCATCAAAATCTGCCACCTACAATTAAACCATCCATGTATAAGCATAAAGGTGCACATTATAAAAATGAATCATAATTTTAGTACAAATTAACAAAGACATTGAAAGGACCAGTTATAGCCCAACATAAACATATAAGCCATGAGCTCTCAAATTACTCTAAAACTAATTGGTAGTAAGGTAAGCTATTAAATTGAAACATACCTTTAAACGTTTAACAACCGAACCATTGTCCTGAACATCCGAACCTTCATTCTCAACACCAGAACCATTATCAGTTTCACCGTCCTCAAGTTTGTCCGTAAGTTCTTTCATTTTTTTCTGCATAAAAAAACTTTATTTAAACAGGTATATAAGTATATGTCATGCAACATATTTCGGTATGACAGAAATGATTATACTATGGTATTCGATATATGCAATGCCCAATCAAAGTATAGCCCAATCACACCCATATATTCGATATATATTCAATGCTTAACGTATTGATGCTAGACTATGATTTTGGGATTTCGACATTAATACATAATGAAAAGCAAGTAGTCACTATCAATTGAAGACTCTACGTTGTTGTTTGTATTGCTTTTCACATACACTTCATCTCTCACCTAAAATTTAGTTTCAAAAAAAAAAAAAAAAAACAAAAAAAAAACATTTATGAACGCTAAAAGGGTAGAAAAACAGTAAGGAAAGCTATTAAATTGAAACATACCTTTAAACGTTTAACAACCGAACCATTATCCTGAACACCCGAACCTTCATTCTCAACACCAGAACCATTATCAGTTTCACCGTCCACAAGTTTGTCCGTAAGTTCTTTCATTTGTTTCTACATAAAAAACTCAAAATATTTAAACAGGCATATAAGTATATGTCATGCAACATATTTCGGTATGGCAGAAATGATTCTACTATGGTATTCGTTATATGCAATGCCTAATCAATGTATAGCCCAATCACACCCAGATATTCGATATATATCGAATGCTTAACGTATTGATGCTAGACTAGGATTTTGGGATTTCGACATTAATACATAATGAAAAGCAAGTGGTCACTATCAATTGAAGACTCTACCTTGTTGTTTGTAATGCTTTTCACATACACTTCATCTCTCACCTAAAATTTAGTTTCTAAAAAAACAATTATGAACGCTAAAAGGGTAGAAAAATAGTAAGGTAAGCTATTAAATTGAAACATACCTTTAAACGTTTAACAACCGAACCATTATCCTGAACACCCGAACCTTCATTCTCAACACCAGAACCATTATCAGTTTCACCGTCCACAAGTTTGTCCGTAAGTTCTTTCATTTGTTTCTGTATAAAAAAACTCAATATTTAAACATATATATAAGTATATGTCATGCAACATATTTCGGTATGGCAGAAATGATACTACTCTGGTATTCGATATATGCAATGCCCAATCAAAGTATTACCCAATCACACCCAGATATTCGATATATATCCAATGCTTAACGTATTGATGCTAGACTAGGATTTTGGGATTTAGACATTAATACATAATGAAAAGCAAGTGGTTACTATCAATTGAAGACCATTAATATTCACCTGAAATAAATTGGCTAGAAGATTATCACGTGGTTTATGGTGATTAACATATAAATATACAACTAATTAACTTAAAGATAAAATAACTCAACTGAAGCGCAGGAACATATCACAAAGGTAAATATACAACTAATTGACTTAAAGATAAAATAACCCAACTGAAGCGCAGGTACATAATCTAAAAGAATGTAACGAACAATACGTACTCAGCAATTATACGAATAACATCTATTCATTTAACATAAAATACTTGTATATAAACCTTTTAGCTACATAAAAATAAAAATTTATAAAGCAAGCATAATACGCATTTTGGATGGTCCATACTCCACACATAATACGGAGTTACATCTTTTCATCGTCTTATGCTCAAAAAGATTTAAAATTGGTTGGAAGTTAATTCAAGTTTATGAATTTTTATTTAAAATACTTGTCATTGGAAGTTAATTCTAAAGAGTGGTTGATTATTTTAAATGCACAATTAATCAAAGCATGTTCGAATTTGTTAAAGACAACATTCTCATTATTAGAAAACTTCTTATATGAAGAACATCTATTCATTTAACGCAACAGAGTTATAAACAATTTTATATATGGAGTAGTTAGCAAAAATGTTATAAACAATCTAAAATAATCGTTAATAACATACAAGATAGATACATGTGTTCTTTGGTGAAAAAGGAGATAGTTTGAGTTCTTTGGTGAAAGAAAAGATAAGTGTGTTGTTCAGAAACCTTTTAGCTACCCCAATTCGATTTGGCACCTTGAATTTGGGAGGTGATCTTTACACACTAGCATTTGTTCCATCCACACCAAATTAATCCAAACTTCCTATTTTACCCTACTGTTTAGTCAATATACTATTTATAAGGGTAAAATAGGTAATTTATATTGTTTTGGCGAGGATGGATCAAAACTAGTGTGGCAGGATCAACCCCGAATTTTTTGAATTTACCAAAGTTTTTGAATGAAAACATTTGGATCAGCTTAAAAATTTGGCTCCGAAATCCGTGATATTGGCGGTAATGTTTGAGAGGGTAAATTTTGGTGAAAATTAATTGAGAATAACTTCTCTATCTAGTTACATATTTACATATGCACCGTATAATTTAAATAAATAATACGTATATATATATAGTATAAGTTATATGTTAAATAAATAGTATAAGTATTAATATATAAACTTTATAGAATAAATGTAGACATAATTAATTTAATTAGTCATAAAATGTTCTTTTTTAATTATATATTTGGGTCTCGAAAATCGGAAATATATAAGTTCATGTTGGCCGTTAACCTAAATGAACATCGTCTATCCTATCATAATTGATCCTAATTGAACATCATATCGTTTATCATATATGTTAATTTGTTTAATGTAAGTACAGTACACTAAGATCAATATATGAATCAACGTAACATTAATATTAAGATCATCGAATGCCCGATAAGCCTTTAGAGCGTCCGACATCAATATATATATATATATATATATATATATATATATATATATATATATATATATATATATATATATATATATATATATATATGATAATTAGGCCACCCCGGCTCATTCAATCAATGGTATATATATTATAATTGAGATCGCCTGATCGATTGAGTTTATATGACTTAATTATCATATCATCGTCAAGTTCTAAACTGCTTGAATAACTTGTTTGGTGATATGTAGTGACCCGAACTTATCAATGATTATATATTATATGAGATTAATATTTACATGAATAAATGTTTCCAACATGTTAAGAAATCAAACTTGTTAAGACTTGATTAATTGAAATGAGTTTATGTAGAAAATTGACCACCCCGTTTGCCTGATAATTCACGAACGTCATAACTTGTGATAACTATATAATCGTTTTATTTTTTTATGATGTAAGTTTTTATTTTATATATATATATATATATAAGAAGAAATACAATTAAATCTAAGATGTATAACTAAAACACTATTTGCCACAGTAAAACACTCTTTGTTACAGTAAAACACTATTTGCTACAGTAAATTTTCGCTTTGCTACAGCAAAATACTATTCGCTACAGTAAAATACTATTTGCTGCATTAAAAAAACTATTTGCTACAGTAAACACTATTTACTACAGTACACTATTTACTCGTATTCAATTCGTATTCGTACTCGTACAATACACAACTTCTAAATGTATATACTATTGGTATATACACTTCAATGATCAGCTCTTAGCAGCCTTAATGAGTCACCTAAACATGTGGGAACTATCATTTTGAAACTAGCATGAAATATCTAACAAAAATACAAACTAATGGAACCTTATATTCTAGAGTAGGATCACGTTTTTCTTCACCAACCATAAACACATTTTCATTCCAACTTTTATGCATCAAATTACTCTCTCTCAATTCCTCTCTTATTGTTCTAAGTGTTCTTCATCATTTTCTTCATAATATAGCTCAATCTAGCTCAATTTAGTTAACCTAGATCAACATACAAAACAACTACTCAAGAACACTTCATAAACACTTTAAAGTTTATAAGTTTACTTTCAAGCTTTCTAATCCATTCCAAGTAATCATCTAAGATCAAGAAACCTCTGTTATTTACAGTAGGTTATCATTCCAATTCAAGGTATAATTCATATTCAAACTTTGATTCAATTTCTATAACTATAACAATCTTAATTCGAGTAGAAATCTTACTTGAACTTGTTTTCGTGTCATGATTCTACTTCAAGAACTTTCAAGCCATCCAAGATTCTTTGAAGCTAGATCATTTCTTGTCACTTCCAGTAGGTTTACCTACTAAACTTGAGGTATTAATGATGTTCATAATATCATTCGATTCATATATATAAAACTATCTTATTCGAAGATTATAACTTGTAATCACTAGAACATAGTTTAGTTAATTCTAAACTTGTTCGAAAACAAAGTTAATCCTTCTAACTTGACTTTTAAAATCAACTAAACACATATTCTATATCTATATTATATGCACTTAATGATTTAAAACCTGAAAACACGAATAACACCGTAAAATCGGACATACGCCGTCGTAGTGAAATCGGGGGCTGTTTTGGGTTAGATAATTAAAACTATGATAAACTTTGATTTAAAAGTTTTTCTTCTGGCAAAATGATTTTTCTTATGAACATGAAACTATATCCAAAAATTATGGTTAAACTCAAAGTGGAAGTATGTTTTTCAAAATGGTCATCAAGACGTCGTTCTTTCGACTGAAATGACTGCCTCTTACAAAAATGACTTGTAACTTATATTTCTGACTATAAACTTATAATTTTTCTGTTTAGATTCATAAATTTCAGTTCAATATGAAACCATAGTAACTTGAATCACTCAAAATGGATTTAAAACGAAGAAATTATGGGTAAAACAAAATTGGATATTTTTACTTGTTGTAGCTACTTGAAATTTGTAACAACTCTATACAAATCATAACTTAACTAACTTATATTGTATTATACATATATTCTAAAATATATTATGTAATCTTGGGATACCATAGACACGTATACAATGTTTTGACATATCATATCGACCCATCTATATATATTATTTGGGAACAACCATAGACACTCTATATGCAGTAATGCTCGAGTTAGCTATACAGGGTTGAGGTTGATTCCGAAATAATATATATACTTTGAGTTGTGATCTAGCCTGAGACTTGTATACACTGGGTCGTGAATTGATTCGAGATAATATATATTGATTTAATTCTGTACATCTAACTGTGGACAACTAGTTGTAGATTACTAACGTTAGACTGTTAACTTAACAAACTTAAATCGTTAAAACGTAATAAAACATATTGTGAATATATTTCGATCATACTTTGATATATATGTATATATTTGTTATAAGGTCGTGAATCGATCAGTGGCCAAGTCTAATTCTCAACAAATTAAGAATCTGTGAAAGTGAGTTATAGTCCCACTTTTAAAATCTAATATTTTGGGATGAGAATACATGCAGTTTTATAAATGTTTTACAAAATAGACACAAGTATGAGAAACTACATTCTATGGTTAAATTATTATTACCGAATATCACCCTTTTTAGTCTGGTAATCTAAAAATTAGGGAACAGAAACCCAAATTGACGCGAATCCTAAAGATAGATCTATTGTGTAACGACCCAGATTTTTCGACTTGCTTTTGTGCTTTGTGGTTTCGCGAAACTGCGTATTTGTGCGTACTGAGCTATATTATACTCTGGGAACTCCCTACATGTTGATTTCTTTCATTTATATGTTAAAACGTGCCTTTAAGTACGCATGTTACTTAACTTGAACCCCGAAAGCTTTTATGGCCGTTAGTGTCACTTGACATTTTTAACGAACTGCGTACTGTGTACACGTTTAATTTTTGTCGTAATCGGAATATTATGACTACGAAATATTAATTATTATTCTATAATAATAATTACTTGGGTCTTTGGATGCTTAATTACGCGTAGTAATTTACTTATGCTTACTAGTTAGCCTTGTTGGACTTTCTACCTTATTGGACCTTAGCCCACCCTACACTAGTTAATGTGTGAAGACCCGTCCTAATCCATCCGGACGAAGTCCATATCGATTATAAACGATTCACAACAGTTGATTACATCGCGAGGTACTTGACCTCTTTATGATATATTTTACAAACATTGCATTCGTTTTTGAAAAGACAATCTTTCATTACATCAAAAGTTGACAGGCATGCATACCATTTCATAATATATCCAACTATAATTGACTTGATAATAATCTTGATGAACTCGATGACTCGAATGCAACGTCTTTTGAAATATGCCATGAATGACTCCAAGTAATATCTATAAAATGAGTAAATGCACAGCGGAAGATTTCTTTCGTACCTGAGAATAAACATGCTTTAAAGTGTCAACCAAAAGGTTGGTGAGTTCATTAGTTTAACTTAAACAATCGTTTCCATCATTGTAATAGACCACAAGATTTCATATTTCCATTTCTCATAAACATACGTCCCATGCATAGAGACAAAAATATCATTCATATGGATTGAACACCTGGTAACCGACATTAACAATATGCATATAAGAATATCCCCTATCATTCCGGGATCCTCCTTCGGACATGATATAAATTTCGAAGTACTAAAGCATCCGGTACTTTGGATGGGGCTTGTTGGGCCCGATAGATCTATCTTTAGAGTTCGCGTCAATTAGGGTGTCTGTTCCCTAATTTTTAGATTACCAGACTTAATAAAAAGGGGCATATTCGATTTCGATCATTCAACCATATAATGTAGTTTTGATTACTTGTGTCTATATCGTAAAACATTTATAAAAACAGAGCATGTATTCTCAGTCCCAAAAATATATATTGCAAAAGTATTTAAAAAGGGAGAAAATGAAACTCACGCATGTAAATATGATAAAACAGTTAATAAAGCATTTGCATGTATTCTCAGCCCATAAATGTAAAGAGAAAAAGGGCAAATGAAACTCGCGCATATAATTATTGTAAAACAGTTAATAAAGCATTTGCATGTATTCTCAGCCCAAAAACGTTAAGAGTAAAAGGGAGCAAATGAAACTCACGCATATAAATATTATAAAACAGTTAATAAAGCATTTGCATGTATTCTCAGCCCAAAATGTATATAAAAAGGGAATAATAAAACTCACGATACTGTATTTTGTAGTAAAAATACATATGACGACATTGAACAAGTGTAGGGTTGGCCTCGGATTCACGAACCTATATCATTTATATATATATTAACACATATAAACGTAATCGAACAGATTTATATATTATATCTTAAATTATATATTATATATATTTAATTTGTATATATACTTAAAATGATTAATATTTATATAGTTATATCAATATATTTATATATATATGTATATATTAATAATACCTAATTTGTTAAATATGTTAATATGATTTATACATACTTATATGTAATATTACTATAAGTATATTTTTATATCAATAATAGTAACAAAGGTTGTATTCAATTATAATGATAATATTAATAATAATAATACTGATAGTTACAAAAGTGATACTAATACTAATGTTAATGAAAATAATAATAACTTGTATCATTTTAATAATAATAATAATAATAATAATAATAATAATAATAATAATAATAATAATAATAATAATCATCATAATTGTAATTATAATTTATAATCATGATAATAATGATAACTAATATTAATAACAATAATAATAATAATGGAAATAAAATAGCAAAGTACAACCTTTGAAGACAAGCTTTTAAAAAGAAAACGCCACTGCCCGGACTCGAACCCAAGACCTCTCGCTTAAATACCAACACTCTAAACCACTTGAGTACTACATGCCTTACTAATTTTATCCCAGATTATAAAATATATACCCCGTGTTTTGTTTTGGTCCAACAGCAATTACACAGCCCAATAACACTTTCGATCCAATTAACATTACAAGAACTCGGCCCAACAGCATTTCTTATCCTCGGCCCAAAATTACAATTAAGTTTACGGCCCAAAACTTAAACAAAATCACGTGAATCAAATTGGTCGACATATATTGTGGTGGTAGGGTTCATCTAGTACCTTTCAAATTGGATAAAAACCGAAACAAAGAAGAAGAAAAAAAATTCAGTCGCTATTTCTTCATCTTTACAGCTCATATTTCATTATCACTCATCAAACATAATCATCATCTTCTTTCATTATCATCACCATCATTATGATTATTATTAAGCATCATCGTGGTATTTTATCATCATAAACGTTCATCATCAATAACGTTATCATTATGGTAATTGAGACAGAAAGATGCAGCTGTGATTTGCAGCCTTCATATAGTGAATAAATAAAATAAAAAAAAGGCAGCAGCCCGTATACAGTTGCAATCAAAACAAGTGGTTCGTGGGTCGTGGAAGTGGTGATGTTTGATCGAAAGAAAAGAGATATGGTGCAGTAGCTGTAGCAACGAAATAGTTTAAGCATGGCAGTAGTAGTTATCAAAAGTAAGAGATTGATGGTGTTCGATAGTAACCTGAAACAAAAAAAATGCAGCGGTTACAATTGATTCAATGTTTTCGATTGTTTGATGGAAGTGGTTTTGGTGATGGTTTAGTGTCGAGCAACAACAGAATTCATTATAACAATAAAAGATTTAGTTCAAGCTTGGTATTGGTTAGGATCGAGTGAGCTAGAATCGAAAAGGGTTTTGGTTTTGATGGTTCATGAATAGAAAAACATCAGAAACATACTAAGAATGGCAGTAGAAGTTCGAGCATAATTATCAACAAATAATCGACTATAAATTGATGGTTTAGGTGTGGTATGGCTTTGGACAGCAAATAGCAGTGAATAGCCCCTGTAGTAGCAGGTTCTTTGAGGAAGATGATCAACAGTAACATGTGGGTTTCGTTAGACAAATAGCTGAAATCAAACAGCAGTTGTACAGGTGGGTTTGGTTCAGTTGTGAGATAGTAATCAATGATGGTGTTGCTTGTTTCGTTTTAACCGGTCTAGAAACAAAAGTGGGCAGTCCTCATAACAGCGGTAACCGGTTTAGTTACATGACGGGTTGTTCAATTATATGTCGGCCATCAGTAGAAGGAAACAAAATGATGATGGCTTAGTGGGTATTAGTCCAACTGCCATTCAATCATTAAATAAATTCATACCATTCTTTTTCCATACACCTTGTCGTTGAACTTGTTTGAAGACAAAAAGACACGTATGCTGCAATTGGTTTGTCCCTCGAACAGATGGAAAACAGAAGGATAAAGCAGGTCACTCGAAAACATTAAGTGGGTTTGATGGTTGATCAAAGAAAAAGGGAAAGACAAAGGTGGTGGTTTTCTCTTGATGGTAGTAGCCGTGAACTAGGGTGCTCACGATGATGGAGGTTTGAGGTGGTGATGGGTTGCACGATGGAGTGGTGGATAGTGAAGAAGAAAAGATGATCATATATGGGTGTGTGTGATCAAACTACATATTTTGTTATATGTATATGTAAGATTACGTATATGTATATATGAAAGTTAGATGGTGGATAAGATATAGTGATTTAATAGTGGACGTGGTATTAATTTCCCAATCAGACAATTACATGAATAGAACAATTAAATAAAACAAAAACAATAGAATCTGTTATTATCTGATTTGTACTATGATCGTGATATAATATGAATTTTAAGAGACAAGAAGTATAATAATGTTCAATCAGAGAATTAATAAATTAATTAAACAGATAGAGCTGGTAAACGAATATGTTATGGTCTGTTTTATCTTCTTAATCGTTCTGTAAAGGGATGAGGGTGATAGTGAAGTGTAACAAACTATACGCGTAATTATTTGTCATTGTGATCCTGATTTTATTTAGTAATTACTCTAAATTTACTGATTTATATTATTAATACAAACATGCCATATACATATATATTGAATCTGTATCTGTATGTAATACGTATATGTGTATGTAAATTAGAATGTATCTGTAATTATATAGTTGTATGTATATATTCTGTAATATATATGTATTTGTACAGATTATACATATTTATATAATTTATGTTCATATAATTGTATTTATATATATATATATATATATATATATATATATATATATATATATATATATATATATATATATATATATATATATATATATATATATATATATATATATATATATATAACTGTTTTTATATCTGTTTATAATTCTTAATTTTTGGAAACCAACAATTAAAAATATATTAATAATATCAATAATACAATTAATAATATTACTAGTAATAATAATATTATTGATAAATAAATTAGTAATAATAAATGATAAATAATAATATGATAATATTAATACTAATAAAAATGATAATTTTTATAAATAAACAAAACAATAATTAAAATTGTATCTTTAATCATCCTTATAATAATTTTCTATTTAACATTCTTAATTTAATTATCATAACTTTTTAATTAGAATTACAACAATAATAATAACAATATTATTAAAATAACACTACTTATAATATCCTTGTTATTAATGGTAACAATAATACCAATAATAACAACTTATACATATATAATTATATATATATATATTTATTTACACACAAATGTTCGTGAATCGTCAGGCATGGTCAAAGGGTAATTAATTACATGAATATAGTTTCAAAACTTTCGAGACTCAACATTACAGATTTTTCATATCGTGTCGGAAATATTTAAAGATTAAAGTTTAAATTTGGTCAGAAATTCCCGGGTCATCACAGTACCTACCCGTTAAAGAAATTTCGTCCCGAAATTTGAGTAAGGTGGTTATGGTTATTCATAAAAATGTTTTTATGACGAATATGAGTTGATATGTAGAGTTTTATCATTATTGAGTAATATAAAAACGATTCGATTACTTGAAGAGTACAAGTGAGGCTATCATAAAAGAAAGGAAATGAGAATTAAAACTTTTGTTTTAATTTTTAACGTTGTCTTGGTTGAATTCCGGAATTCAAGGGATTTAACGAAAATCTTCTAAATCTAAAAGATTTGATTCTTTAGCGAATAAGGAAATCAGGATTTCTCTAATTAAATGCGGAGATCTGTTTTAATTTTTCTATCAGATATTTCACTATAAATTAACTTCTTTCGTTCCGTTACTTTTACCATTCCTATACTCAATTCTTAAATTCAAAAAATTATGAAAATGCTTAATCCAGTTCTAATCCTTGTCCTTATCCTTACTATTACAACAATTATTCTCCTTTTCCAACTTCCACCAGAGGAATCTGCTTACTTCTATTTTGCCCTTGGGGTTATAGTACTTATAATTCTCCCGTGTCTTTATGTCACGATAAACATTGATATACACGGTTTGTAATTTTTATGTTGTTATCGGGCTTTATATCTCCCCTTATATTTCAATGTCCCTATTTCTGTTTCCTATAATCATTATCATCCTCAGTTAATGCTCTCTTTTATTTGCTACAATTTATACCCCAAATTTTCTATTTTTGAAGTTTTGTCCCTTCGTTTCTTCTTCTTGCGATTACGCATCGCTTGTAATGGTCCAGAATTCGCAGATATGAATTTCAGAATGAACATTTTTAATGTTCTAAATAAGAAGGAACGTAATAGCACGATTTGATTTGTCAAATTACCAGATTCACTGAGAATAGAACTATCAAGAATATATTTTCTTGATATGTTCAGAAGTTAAGCAGAATGAAAGAGTTATGTAACATGGCACATGATGACGTTATAATCTGTGAATCATCACGTTCTATTTAGAAACTCAGCATGACTTACTGTAATATAATCACGTTGATCAAGTGTCATTATATTATACTAACTCATGCATCAGCTCCCAACATTACTTCAGTAACATTCATATTTCAAGCTCAAAAGTTTACAGAATATAGAAACTAACAATTTTTATATGATGTAATACTGATAGCACGAAGAGATTAATGATTTCAGATAAGAATAGTTATAAAAATATCTCCAGAAATATGAAGGATATTTATAATGAAAGATACGATAATATCTCTGAATATCTAAGATCAGAGGATGATAGAAACTATTGTCTGCAAGGGTTTAGAGTAAGGAGCAAGATATTCACTAAAGACTTTAGCAGACATTGAATCATTTGGATTCTTTGAAGTTAAACTTATTCTTTGTGATTTATCCACGGCTTTCTTCACAGTTTTGCATAATCTGCTTTTCGGTACTAAATTTTCTATTGAATGTTCCCAATATAATGATACACAGGAAACACGAAGAGGTATATAATTTCGGACGAGAATATTTTTGAAAATATCCTCAGAAATATCGAAGATATTGATGATATTTTGGAATTTCTAAGTTCGATGGTTGATGGAGAAAGATTTTCCGCAAGATTTTAACATGACTTCGGAGCAAGATATTCTCTAAAGATTTCATCGGATTCAGGATTACCTGGATTCTTTGATTATAGGGTTTGGTCCTTGTATTTGTCCTTGGTCTCCTTCGTTGTTAGCTCAATCCATTTTTCAGTACCAAATTTTCTATCGAACATTCCCAACACTCCATTCTTTATCTTCAAACTTTTGGCCATTTAGGCCATCTACAATTTTATTATTTCCTCTGCATTTAATGCAGTCATATCTGAATCATCGGTTATCAATCCGAGGTGGTTTCAGGAGAATTGTGTTTTTAGATGATTAAACGCTGATGGTAATATGGTGGAATATGAAAGGTTCCCCGGTAACAATAAAAGAGCACACATATATATCAAGGTGTTAATAAGGTTGTTTCGAATGAGAAGTCGAAGTTGACTTGCTGGAGCTGTGACAAAATTTGCTACCTTGAAGGGAATTACCAAGTTATTTTAGGTAATAATAACACTAAAGGAATTAGCACAGATATGTGTTAAACGTTTACTCAGGTTCCGAGAGTTTTTCAGGTGCATAACTATATGCATAAATCTTTTCTTCTGTAAATGAAGTGCGGTTGATTTATCCTCTCGATTGAGGTGTTTTCAAGAATCATGAAAGGTTTGAACGCAGATTGTAATCGTCAAGATACAATTGAGGTTTAAGATGAGATCAAGTGGCAAACTTGAAGAATTGTTTAGTTTCATATGTTATAATCAATATTTCAATTCATTTTAATTGTCCAATTGAAATGTCCCGTTCTTATTGATTAAAAACGTTCCATATTAATTGATTTCGTTGCGAGGTTTTGACCTCTATATGAGACGTTTTTCAAAGACTGCATTCATTTTAAAACAAACCATAACCTTTATTTCATCAATAAAGGTTTAAAAAGCTTTACGTAGATTATCAAATAATGATAATCTAAAATATCCTGTTTACACACGACCATTACATAATGGTTTACAATACAAATATGTTACAGCAAAATAAGTTTCTTGAATGCAGTTTTTACACAATATCATACAAGCATGGACTCCAAATCTCGTCCTTATTTAAGTATGCGACAGCGGAAGCTCTTAATAATCACCTGAGAATAAACATGCTTAAAACGTCAACAAAAATGTTGGTGAGTTATAGGTTTAACCTATATATATCAAATCATAATAATAGACCACAAGATTTCATATTTCAATACACATCCCATACATAGAGATAAAAATCATTCATATGGTGAACACCTGGTAACCGACAATAACAAGATGCATATATAAGAATATCCCCATCATTCCGGGACACCCTTCGGATATGATATAAATTTCGAAGTACTAAAGCATCCGGTACTTTGGATGGGGTTTGTTAGGCCCAATAGATCTATCTTTAGGATTCGCGTCAATTAGGGTGTCTGTTCCCTAATTCTTAGATTACCAGACTTAATAAAAAGGGGCATATTCGATTTCGATAATTCAACCATAGAATGTAGTTTCACGTACTTGTGTCTATTTTGTAAATCATTTATAAAACCTGCATGTATTCTCATCCCAAAAATATTAGATTTTAAAAGTGGGACTATAACTCACTTTCACAGATTTTTACTTCGTCGGGAAGTAAGACTTGGCCACTGGTTGATTACCTATAACAATATATACATATATATCAAAGTATGTTCAAAATATATTTACAACACTTTTAATATATTTTGATGTTTTAAGTTTATTAAGTCAGCTGTCCTCGTTAGTAACCTACAACTAGTTGTCCACAGTTAGATGTACAGAAATAAATCGATAAATATTATCTTGAATCAATCCACGACCCAGTGTATACGTATCTCAGTATTGATCACAACTCAAATTATATATATTTTGGAATCAACCTCAACCCTGTATAGCTAACTCCAACATTCACATATAGAGTGTCTATGGTTGTTCCGAAATATATATAGATGTGTCGACATGATAGGTCGAAACATTGTATACGTGTCTATGGTATCTCAAGATTACATAATATACAATACAAGTTGATTAAGTTATGGTTGGAATAGATTTGTTACCAATTTTCACGTAGCTAAAATGAGAAAAATTATCCAATCTTGTTTTACCCATAACTTCTTCATTTTAAATCCGTTTTGAGTGAATCAAATTGCTATGGTTTCATATTGAACTCTATTTTATGAATCTAAACAGAAAAAGTATACGTTTATAGTCGGAAAAATAAGTTACAAGTCGTTTTTGTAAAGGTAGTCATTTCAGTCGAAAGAACGACGTCTAGATGACCATTTTAGAAAACATACTTCCACTTTGAGTTTAACCATAATTTTTGGATATAGTTTCATGTTCATAATAAAAATCATTTTCTCAGAATAACAACTTTTAAATCAAAGTTTATCATAGTTTTTAATTAACTAACCCAAAACAGCCCGCGGTGTTACTACGACGGCGTAAATCCGGTTTTACGGTGTTTTTCGTGTTTCCAGGTTTTAAATCATTAAGTTAGCATATCATATAGATATAGAACATGTGTTTAGTTGATTTTAAAAGTCAAGTTAGAAGGGTTAACTTTTGTTTGCGAACAAGTTTAGAATTAACTAAACTATGTTCTAGTGATTACAAGTTTAAACCTTCGAATAAGATAGCTTTATATGTATGAATTGAATGATGTTATGAACATCATTACTACCTTAAGTTCCTTGGATAAACCTACTGGAAAAGAGAAAAATGGATCTAGCTTCAATGGATCCTTGGATGGCTCGAAGTTCTTGAAGCAGAATCATGACACGAAAACAAGTTCAAGTAAGATCATCACTTGAAATAAGATTGTTATAGTTATAGAAATTGAACCAAAGTTTGAATATGATTATTACCTTGTATTAGAATGATAACCTACTGTAAGAAACAAAGATTTCTTGAGGTTGGATGATCACCTTACAAGATTGGAAGTGAGCTAGCAAACTTGAAAGTATTCTTGATTTTATGTAACTAGAACTTGTAGAATATATGAAGAACACTTAGAACTTGAAGATAGAACTTGAAAGAGATCAATTAGATGAAGAAAATTGAAGAATTAAAGTGTTTGTAGGTGTTTTTGGTCGTTGGTGTATGGATTAGATATAAAGGATATGTAATTTTGTTTTCATGTAAATAAGTCATGAATGATTACTCATATTTTTGTAATTTTATGAGATATTTCATGCTAGTTGTCAAATGATGGTTCCCACATGTGTTAGGTAACTCACATGGGCTGCTAAGAGCTAATCATTGGAGTGTATATACTAATAGTACATACATCTAAAAGCTGTGTATTGTACGAGTACGAATACGGGTGCATACGAGTAGAATTATTGATGAAACTGAACGAGGATGTAATTGTAAGTATTTTTGTTAAGTAGAAGTATTTTGATAAGTGTATTGAAGTCTTTCAAAAGTGTATAAATACATATTAAAACACTACATGTATATACATTTTAACTGAGTCGTTAAGTCATCGTTAGTCATTACATGTAAGTGTTGTTTTGAAACCTTTAGGTTAACGATCTTGTTAAATGTTGTTAACCCAATGTTTATAATATCAAATGAGATTTTAAATTATTATATTAGCATGATATTATCATGTATGAATATCTCTTAATATGATATATATACATTAAATGTCTTTACAACGATAATCGTTACATATATGTCTCGTTTAAAAATCATTAAGTTAGTAGTCTTGTTTTTACATATGTAGTTCATTGTTAATATACTTTATGATATGTTTTCTTATCATAGTATCATGTTAACTATATATATATATCCATATATATGTCATCATATAGTTTTTACAAGTTTTAACGTTCGTGAATCACCGATCAACTTGGGTGGTCAATTGTCTATATGAAACATATTTCAATTAATCAAGTCTTAACAAGTTTGATTGCTTAACATGTTGGAAACATTTAATCATGTAAATATCAATCTCAATTAATATATATAAACATGGAAAAGTTCGGGTCACTACAGTACCTACCCGTTAAATAAATTTCGTCCCGAAATTTTAAGCTGTTGAAGGTGTTGACGAATCTTCTGGAAATAGATGCGGGTATTTCTTCTTCATCTGATCTTCACGCTCCCAGGTGAACTCGGGTCCTCTACGAGCATTCCATCGAACCTTAACAATTGGTATCTTGTTTTGCTTAAGTCTTTTAACCTCACGATCCATTATTTCGACGGGTTCTTCGATGAATTGAAGTTTTTCGTTGATTTGGATTTCATCTAACGGAATAGTGAGATCTTCTTTAGCAAAACATTTCTTTAAATTCGAGACGTGGAAAGTGTTATGTACAGCCGCGAGTTGTTGAGGTAACTCTAGTCGGTAAGCTACTGGTCCGACACGATCAATAATCTTGAATGGTCCAATATACCTTGGATTTAATTTCCCTCGTTTACCAAATCGAACAACGCCTTTCCAAGGTGCAACTTTAAGCATGACCATCTCTCCAATTTCAAATTCTATATCTTTTCTTTTAATGTCAGCGTAGCTCTTTTGTCGACTTTGGGCGGTTTTCAACCGTTGTTGAATTTGGATGATCTTCTCGGTAGTTTCTTGTATAATCTCCGGACCCGTAATCTGTCTATCCCCCACTTCACTCCAACAAATCGGAGACCTGCACTTTCTACCATAAAGTGCTTCAAACGGCGCCATCTCAATACTTGAATGGTAGCTGTTGTTGTAGGAAAATTCTGCTAACGGTAGATGTCGATCCCAACTGTTTCCGAAATCAATAACACATGCTCGTAGCATGTCTTCAAGCGTTTGTATCGTCCTTTCGCTCTGCCCATCAGTTTGTGGATGATAGGCAGTACTCATGTCTAGACGAGTTCCTAATGCTTGCTGTAATGTCTGCCAGAATCTTGAAATAAATCTGCCATCCCTATCAGAGATAATAGAGATTGGTATTCCATGTCTGGAGATGACTTCCTTCAAATACAGTCGTGCTAACTTCTCCATCTTGTCATCTTCTCTTATTGGCAGGAAGTGTGCTGATTTGGTGAGACGATCAACTATTACCCAAATAGTATCAAAACCACTTGCAGTCCTTGGCAATTTAGTGATGAAATCCATGGTAATGTTTTCCCATTTCCATTCCGGGATTTCGGGTTGTTGAAGTAGACCTGATGGTTTCTGATGCTCAGCTTTGACCTTAGAACACGTCAAACATTCTCCTACGTATTTAGCAACATCAGCTTTCATACCCGGCCACCAAAAATGTTTCTTGAGATCCTTGTACATCTTCCCCGTTCCAGGATGTATTGAGTATCTGGTTTTATGAGCTTCTCTAAGTACCATTTCTCTCATATCTCCAAATTTTGGTACCCAAATCCTTTCAGCCCTATACCGGGTTCCGTCTTCCCGAATATTAAGATGCTTCTCCGATCCTTTGGGTATTTCATCCTTTAAATTTCCCTCTTTTAAAACTCCTTGTTGCGCCTCCTTTATTTGAGTAGTAATGTTATTATGAATCATTATATTCATAGATTTTACTCGAATGGGTTCTCTGTCCTTCCTGCTCAAGGCATCGGCTACCACATTTGCCTTCCCCGGGTGGTAACGAATCTCAAAGTCGTAATCATTCAATAATTCAATCCACCTACGCTGCCTCATATTCAGTTGTTTCTGATTAAATATGTGTTGAAGACTTTTGTGGTCGGTATATATAATACTTTTGACCCCATATAAGTAGTGCCTCCAAGTCTTTAATGCAAAAACAACCGCGCCTAATTCCAAATCATGCGTCGTATAATTTTGTTCGTGAATCTTCAATTGTCTAGACGCATAAGCAATCACCTTCGTTCGTTGCATTAATACACAACCGAGACCTTGCTTTGATGCATCACAATAAATCACAAAATCATCATTCCCTTCAGGCAATGACAATATAGGTGCCGTAGTTAGCTTTTTTTTCAATAACTGAAACGCTTTCTCTTGTTCATCATTCCATTCAAATTTCTTCCCTTTATGCGTTAATGCAGTCAAGGGTTTTGCTATTCTGAAAAAGTCTTGGATGAACCTTCTGTAGTAACCAGCTAGTCCTAAAAACTGGCGTATGTGTTTCGGAGTTTTCGGGGTTTCCCACTTTTCAACAGTTTCTATCTTTGCCGGATCCACCTTAATACCTTCTTTGTTCACTATGTGACCGAGGAATTGAACTTCTTCCAACCAAAATGCACACTTTGAAAACTTAGCGTACAATTCTTCCTTCCTCAATACTTCTAACACCTTTCTCAAATGTTCACCGTGTTCTTGGTCATTCTTTGAGTAAATAAGTATGTCATCAATGAAAATAATGACAAACTTGTCAAGGTATGGTCCACACACTCGGTTCATAAGGTCCATGAACACAGCTGGTGCATTAGTTAAACCAAATGGCATGACCATAAACTCGTAATGACCGTAACGTGTTCTGAAAGCAGTCTTTGGAATATCATCTTCTTTCACCCGCATTTGATGATACCCGGAACGTAAGTCAATCTTTGAATAAACAGACGAGCCTTGTAGTTGATCAAATAAGTCGTCGATTCTCGGTAGTGGGTAGCGGTTCTTGATGGTAAGTTTGTTCAACTCTCGGTAGTCGATACACAACCTGAATGTACCATCTTTCTTCTTGACAAACAAAACAGGAGCTCCCCACGGTGATGTGCTTGGTCGAATGAAACCACGCTCTAAAAGTTCTTGTAATTGGCTTTGCAGTTCTTTCATCTCGCTGGGTGCGAGTCTGTAAGGAGCACGAGCTATTGGTGCAGCTCCTGGTACAAGATCTATTTGAAATTCAACGGATCGATGTGGGGGTAATCCCGGTAATTCTTTCGGAAATACATCGGGAAATTCTTTTGCAATGGGAACATCATTGATGCTCTTTTCTTCAGTTTGTACTTTCTCGACGTGTGCTAGAACAGCATAGCAACCTTTTCTTATTAGTTTTTGTGCCTTCAAATTACTAATAAGATGTAGTTTCGTGTTGCCCTTTTCTCCGTACACCATTAAGGGTTTTCCTTTTTCTCGTATAATGCGAATTGCATTTTTGTAACAAACGATCTCCGCTTTCACTTCTTTCAACCAGTCCATACCGATTATCACATCAAAACTCCCTAACTCTACTGGTATCAAATCAATCTTAAATGTTTCGCTAACCAGTTTAATTTCTCGATTCCGACATATATTATCTGCTGAAATTAATTTACCATTTGCTAATTCGAGTAAAAATTTACTATCCAAAGGCGTCAATGGACAACTTAATTTAGCACAAAAATCTCTACTCATATAGCTTCTATCCGCACCCGAATCAAATAAAACGTAAGCAGATTTATTGTCAATAAGAAACGTACCCGTAACAAGCTCCGGGTCTTCCTGTGCCTCTGCCGCATTAATATTGAAAACTCTTCCGCGGCCTTGTCCATTCGTGTTCTCCTGGTTCGGGCAATTTCTAATAATGTGGCCCGGTTTTCCACATTTATAACAAACTATATTGGCATAACTTGCTCCGACACTACTTGCTCCGCCATTACTCGTTCCGACACTATTTGTTCCTTTCGTTCTATTAACCCCTGGTCCGTAGACCTCACACTTCGCCGTGCTATGACCATTTCTTTTACACTTGTTGCAAAATTTGGTGCAGAACCCCGAGTGATACTTTTCACACCTTTGGCATAGCTGCTTCTGATTGTTGTTGTTGTTGCGGTTATTATTATTGTTGGGATGATTGTTGTAGTTGCTGTTGTTGTTGTTGTTGTTGTTGTTGGGCCGTTTGTTGTAGTTGCGATTGATGTTGCGATTGTTGGGATAATTGTTGCGATTATTGTTGTAATTGCTGTTGTTGTTGTATTGGTGATTCTTATCACCGTTTTCCTCCCACTTTCTTTTGACTTGCTTCACATTGGCCTCTTCAGCAGTCTGTTCTTTAATTCTTTCTTCAATCTGGTTCACTAGTTTGTGAGCCATTCTACATGCCTGTTGTATGGAGGCGGGCTCGTGTGAACTTATATCTTCTTGGATTCTTTCCGGTAATCCTTTCACAAACGCGTCGATCTTCTCTTCCTCATCTTCGAATGCTCCCGGACACAATAGGCACAATTCTGTGAATCGTCTTTCGTACGTGGTAATATCAAATCCTTGGGTTCGTAACCCTCTAAGTTCTGTCTTGAGCTTATTGACCTCGGTTCTGGGACGGTACTTCTCGTTCATCAAGTGCTTGAATGCTGACCACGGTAGTGCGTACGCATTGTCTTGTCCCACTTGCTCTAGATAGGTATTCCACCATGTTAACGCAGAACCTGTGAAGGTATGCGTAGCGTACTTCACTTTGTCCTCTTCAGTACACTTACTTATGGCAAACACCGATTCAACCTTCTCGGTCCACCGTTTCAATCCGATCGGTCCTTCAGTTCCATCAAATTCCAAAGGTTTGCAGGCAGTGAATTCTTTGTAGGTGCATCCTACACGATTTCCTGTACTGCTAGATCCAAGGTTATTGTTGGTATGTAGCGCAGCCTGTACTGCGGCTATGTTTGAAGCTAGAAAAGTATGGAATTCCTCTTCATTCATATTCACGGTGTGTCGAGTAGTCGGTGCCATTTCCTTCAAAATAGTTAAATGGAACAAGTTAATCATATAGAATATTAAGAGTAGTTAATAGTATTTCGTAGCATAATATGAACTCATTTATAAAAGCTTTTTCTTCATATTAGCATTTTATAAGTTTAAATTCGGGTAGTACCTACCCGTTAAGTTCATACTTAGTAGCTAATATACAATTCAACTACTACAATTCTATATGAAAAACTGATTGTAATAATATTTCGCGTTCAAACTTTTATACAATATTTTACAAACTTACAATATCGCTTATTTTACATAAAGCATGAAATATAGCACAAAATAACTTTGATACAAGATAGTTGTGAAGATAATTCTAGCTAGTACACAAGTCGTTCAGCAAAGGCAATAAAGACACGTAATTCATACGTCCAGAAACAAGTCATGCATTCTGGTTTTACTAGGACTACTTCCCATCCTTGGTCTTGTGGAACATAACCGTTATGGCCGTTGATAAGACAGCGTATTGTAACATCGTCAAAGGGACGAGGGTTACGTAATGTCCAACAGTCCCGTAACAATCTAAAAACCTCATTTCTTACCCCAATTACCGACTCCGTCACTTGTGGGAACGTTTTGTTTAATAGTTGTAGCCCGATGTTCTTGTTCTCACTTTGGTGAGAAGCGAACATTACTAATCCGTAAGCATAACATGCTTCTTTATGTTGCATGTTAGCCACTTTTTCTAAATCACGAAGTCCAATATTCGGATATATTGAGTCAAAATAATTTCTTAACCCATTGCGTAAAATAGCATTTGGGTTCCCCGCAATATATGCGTCAAAGTAAACACATCGTAACTTATGGATTTCCCAATGTGATATTCCCCATCTTTCGAACGAAAGCCTTTTATAAACCAAGGCATTCTTGGAACGTTCTTCGAATGTCTTACAAACTGATCTCGCCTTAAATAGTTGTGCCGAGGAATTCTGACCGACTCTAGACAAGATTTCATCAATCATGTCTCCGGGTAGGTCTCTTAAAATATTGGGTTGTCTATCCATTTTGTGTTTTTATACTGTAAAATAGACAAGAGTTAGATTCATAAAAAAATACTTATTAATACAAGCAATTTTTACATATATCATAAAGCATAAGCACACTATATTACATGTATTACACCACACGAATACAACTATCTTATTCCGACTCGCTTGTTTCTTCTTCTTCGGTTTTGGTTCGTTTTTCCAAGTTTCTAGGGATATATGATGTTCCCCTAATACGAGCCGTTATTTTCCACATTGGTTTAGAAAAACCTGGTGGTTTAGAGGTTCCCGGGTCATTGTTACAACTTAAGGACTTCGGGAGTTGACAATACATATAAAGTTCATCGGGGTTGGAATTAGATTTCTCTATTTTTATGCCCTTTCCCTTATTATTTTCTTTTGCCTTTTTAAATTCAGTTGAGGTAATTTCTATAACATCATCGGAATTCTCGTCGGAATCCGATTCATCGGAGAATTGGTAATCCTCCCAATATTTTGCTTCCTTGGCGGAAACACCATTGACCATAATTAACCTTGGTCGGTTGGTTGAGGATTTTCTTTTATTTAACCGTTTTATTATTTCCCCCACCGGTTCTATTTCTTTATCCGGTTCCGATTCTTCTTCCGGTTCCGATACTTCTTCCGGTTCCGACTCTTCTTCCGGTTCCTCTTCGGGAACTTGTGAATCAGTCCACGAATCATTCCAATTTACATTTGACTCTTCATTATTATTAGGTGAGTCAATGGGACTTGTTCTAGAGGTAGACATCTATCACATAATATCAAACGCATTAAGAGATTAATATATCACATAATATTCACATGTTAAAAATATATAGTTTCCAACAAAATTTGTTAAGCAATCATTTTTCAAGTAAACACGGTCGAAGTCCAGACTCACTAATGCATCCTAACAAACTCGATAAGACACACTAATGAAAAATTCTGGTTCTCTAAGACCAACGCTCGGATACCAACTGAAATGTCCCGTTCTTATTGATTAAAAACGTTCCATATTAATTGATTTCGTTGCGAGGTTTTGACCTCTATATGAGACGTTTTTCAAAGACTGCATTCATTTTAAAACAAACCATAACCTTTATTTCATCAATAAAGGTTTAAAAAGCTTTACGTAGATTATCAAATAATGATAATCTAAAATATCCTGTTTACACACGACCATTACATAATGGTTTACAATACAAATATGTTACAGCAAAATAAGTTTCTTGAATGCAGTTTTTACACAATATCATACAAGCATGGACTCCAAATCTCGTCCTTATTTAAGTATGCGACAGCGGAAGCTCTTAATAATCACCTGAGAATAAACATGCTTAAAACGTCAACAAAAATGTTGGTGAGTTATAGGTTTAACCTATATATATCAAATCATAATAATAGACCACAAGATTTCATATTTCAATACACATCCCATACATAGAGATAAAAATCATTCATATGGTGAACACCTGGTAACCGACAATAACAAGATGCATATATAAGAATATCCCCATCATTCCGGGACACCCTTCGGATATGATATAAATTTCGAAGTACTAAAGCATCCGGTACTTTGGATGGGGTTTGTTAGGCCCAATAGATCTATCTTTAGGATTCGCGTCAATTAGGGTGTCTGTTCCCTAATTCTTAGATTACCAGACTTAATAAAAAGGGGCATATTCGATTTCGATAATTCAACCATAGAATGTAGTTTCACGTACTTGTGTCTATTTTGTAAATCATTTATAAAACCTGCATGTATTCTCATCCCAAAAATATTAGATTTTAAAAGTGGGACTATAACTCACTTTCACAGATTTTTACTTCGTCGGGAAGTAAGACTTGGCCACTGGTTGATTACCTATAACAATATATACATATATATCAAAGTATGTTCAAAATATATTTACAACACTTTTAATATATTTTGATGTTTTAAGTTTATTAAGTCAGCTGTCCTCGTTAGTAACCTACAACTAGTTGTCCACAGTTAGATGTACAGAAATAAATCGATAAATATTATCTTGAATCAATCCACGACCCAGTGTATACGTATCTCAGTATTGATCACAACTCAAATTATATATATATTGGAATCAACCTCAACCCTGTATAGCTAACTCCAACATTCACATATAGAGTGTCTATGGTTGTTCCGAAATATATATAGATGTGTCGACATGATAGGTCGAAACATTGTATACGTGTCTATGGTATCTCAAGATTACATAATATACAATACAAGTTGATTAAGTTATGGTTGGAATAGATTTGTTACCAATTTTCACGTAGCTAAAATGAGAAAAATTATCCAATCTTGTTTTACCCATAACTTCTTCATTTTAAATCCGTTTTGAGTGAATCAAATTGCTATGGTTTCATATTGAACTCTATTTTATGAATCTAAACAGAAAAAGTATACGTTTATAGTCGGAAAAATAAGTTACAAGTCGTTTTTGTAAAGGTAGTCATTTCAGTCGAAAGAACGACGTCTAGATGACCATTTTAGAAAACATACTTCCACTTTGAGTTTAACCATAATTTTTGGATATAGTTTCATGTTCATAATAAAAATCATTTTATCAGAATAACAACTTTTAAATCAAAGTTTATCATAGTTTTTAATTAACTAACCCAAAACAGCCCGCGGTGTTACTACGACGGCGTAAATCCGGTTTTACGGTGTTTTTCGTGTTTCCAGGTTTTAAATCATTAAGTTAGCATATCATATAGATATAGAACATGTGTTTAGTTGATTTTAAAAGTCAAGTTAGAAGGGTTAACTTTTGTTTGCGAACAAGTTTAGAATTAACTAAACTATGTTCTAGTGATTACAAGTTTAAACCTTCGAATAAGATAGCTTTATATGTATGAATTGAATGATGTTATGAACATCATTACTACCTTAAGTTCCTTGGATAAACCTACTGGAAAAGAGAAAAATGGATCTAGCTTCAATGGATCCTTGGATGGCTCGAAGTTCTTGAAGCAGAATCATGACACGAAAACAAGTTCAAGTAAGATCATCACTTGAAATAAGATTGTTATAGTTATAGAAATTGAACCAAAGTTTGAATATGATTATTACCTTGTATTAGAATGATAACCTACTGTAAGAAACAAAGATTTCTTGAGGTTGGATGATCACCTTACAAGATTGGAAGTGAGCTAGCAAACTTGAAAGTATTCTTGATTTTATGTAACTAGAACTTGTAGAATATATGAAGAACACTTAGAACTTGAAGATAGAACTTGAAAGAGATCAATTAGATGAAGAAAATTGAAGAATTAAAGTGTTTGTAGGTGTTTTTGGTCGTTGGTGTATGGATTAGATATAAAGGATATGTAATTTTGTTTTCATGTAAATAAGTCATGAATGATTACTCATATTTTTGTAATTTTATGAGATATTTCATGCTAGTTGTCAAATGATGGTTCCCACATGTGTTAGGTAACTCACATGGGCTGCTAAGAGCTAATCATTGGAGTGTATATACTAATAGTACATACATCTAAAAGCTGTGTATTGTACGAGTACGAATACGGGTGCATACGAGTAGAATTATTGATGAAACTGAACGAGGATGTAATTGTAAGTATTTTTGTTAAGTAGAAGTATTTTGATAAGTGTATTGAAGTCTTTCAAAAGTGTATAAATACATATTAAAACACTACATGTATATACATTTTAACTGAGTCGTTAAGTCATCGTTAGTCATTACATGTAAGTGTTGTTTTGAAACCTTTAGGTTAACGATCTTGTTAAATGTTGTTAACCCAATATTTATAATATCAAATGAGATTTTAAATTATTATATTATCATGATATTATCATGTATGAATATCTCTTAATATGATATATATACATTAAATGTCTTTACAACGATAATCGTTACATATATGTCTCGTTTAAAAATCATTAAGTTAGTAGTCTTGTTTTTACATATGTAGTTCATTGTTAATATACTTTATGATATGTTTTCTTATCATAGTATCATGTTAACTATATATATATATATCCATATATATGTCATCATATAGTTTTTACAAGTTTTAACGTTCGTGAATCACCGATCAACTTGGGTGGTCAATTGTCTATATGAAACATATTTCAATTAATCAAGTCTTAACAAGTTTGATTGCTTAACATGTTGGAAACATTTAATCATGTAAATATCAATCTCAATTAATATATATAAACATGGAAAAGTTCGGGTCACTACACCAATGTTATTAGTCCTCAGTCGATAGTCCACAGTTGACAGATCAATAATTCATATATAGTTTAATATATAATATTCGAATTAATTAATACATATCGTGACCCGTGTACATGTCTCAGACTCGATCACAACTCAAACTATATATATTATTGTAGAATCAACCTCAACCCTGTATAGAGAACTCGGTCATTACTGCATATAGAGTGTCTATGGTTATTCCAAATAATATATATAGATGCGTCGATATGATATGTCCAAACCTTGTATACGTGTCCCGATATTTAAAGTGCGTATAAATAAATAACAGAAATTAAATGACGATAAATAAAATTGCGAGAATGTAAATTGGGAGAATGTAAATTGCGAGAATGTAAATTGCGATAATTAAATTGCGATAAATAAAATGTAACCAGTTAGCTAGGAACAGTTAGCTAGGAACAGTTAGCGTGGATTCTTAACAAAATTTTCTCATAGTTAATTTGTTTGTTTCTAACAAATTTTATTATGTCGAATGTTTTCTTCATTATGCCACTTGTTGGATTCTGATAGGTCAAATCCAAATATGAAATTGAATGAGAATGGTTATTCTGTGGTGAACGGATAAGTATATCGGTGGTTGTAAATAGGATAATAAATGACTGTTGAATTAGATTTGAAAGAATGTACAGTGTACTTATTAATGTGAAATTTAAATATTCCTCGGGTATTACCTACCCGTTAAAATATTTTCATCATTAACAGTTTGTACGAAAGAATTTTCAATTACAACCTTTATGAAAATATATATACATATATATCTTCTTCAGATGTAATCATGGAATTAATGAGTCAATATGATATTAAACTCATTTGAGTTACCGTTAGAATAAGAATATATAATCTCTAAAACATTAGAGATTATATAATCGTCATGTCGAACAAAGATAAATGATGTAGAACGTCATGTAGAACGATGATTATACTCGAGGTACAAAATGAGATGTTGAGGCATGTGATGTTGAAACTTGGGTTGTTGGTGGTACTGTTGGTGCCGGTGATGTTGCTGAAGCTGGTACGTTTTGCACCATATTTTCCAAGAATACAACTCGGGCGCGAAGCTCGTTGCCTTCTGCTATTACTCCGGGATGATTGTCAGTAGGAACAAGTGGATGAATAAGGTTTAGAATTGTGGATAGAATATAATCGTGTCGAGATATCATGGAAATGAGGCTAAAAATGATGTTTCGGATAAACTCGCCGGTAGGTGCTTCAGGTTCTTTGCCAAGAGGACAATTTGGTGGATGAAAAGGATCGCCTTCTTCGTGTCTCCTTTGTTCAAATCGACTACTAACCCATCTGATGAATTGGGGATGACTGATTGATTGATTCATTCCGGTGACACCGCTTTTGGAGCTTAGGTGAATATCCATGTCGGAATAGCTGTCGGAATAACTATCGGAATAGTTATCGAAATCTGAGGGACTCGAACTGGTGGAGGGATTCACCTCGTACGATAAGATGAAGGATTTTCAATAAGAAATAGATTATAGGATGTAGATTAGTACCCTGCAGTACATGATTTACATATGCATACATAATATTAAATCCCATAAGTTACGGAGAAATCTACGGAAGCTGTCAGGCAAGGTAACAATAACAGACACGCTAAGATATGAATTTATCTATACACAGTCTATGCAATAGAGGCAGTAAGATGTGTCTAGACTTTAAGGATGATAAGCAAATGATTTTCGACACTAATGATAAGCAAAACTTTTGACATGCAGACACGGTCAAAGTCTAGACTCACTAATGCATTTTACGACTTATCAGTTATACACACTAATGCAGACCTGGTTCGCTAAGACCACGGCTCTGATACCAACTGTGAAGACCCGTCCTAATCCATCCGGACGAAGTCCATATCGATTATAAACGATTCACAACAGTTGATTACATCGCGAGGTACTTGACCTCTTTATGATACATTTTACAAACATTGCATTCGTTTTTGAAAAGACAATCTTTCATTACATCAAAAGTTGACAGGCATGCATACCATTTCATAATATATCCAACTATAATTGACTTGATAATAATCTTGATGAACTCGACGACTCGAATGCAACGTCTTTTGAAATATGCCATGAATGACTCCAAGTAATATCTATAAAATGAGCAAATGCATAGCGGAAGATTTCTTTCGTACCTGAGAATAAACATGCTTTAAAGTGTCAACCAAAAGGTTGGTGAGTTCATTAGTTTAACTTAAACAATCGTTTCCATCATTTTAATAGACCACAAGATTTCATATTTCCATTTCTCATAAACATACGTCCCATGCATAGAGACAAAAATATCATTCATATGGATTGAACACCTGGTAACCGACATTAACAATATGCATATAAGAATATCCCCTATCATTCCGGGATCCTCCTTAGGACCTGATATAAATTTCGAAGTACTAAAGCATCCGGTACTTTGGATGGGGCTTGTTGGGCCCGATAGATCTATCTTTAGAGTTCGGATCAATTAGGGTGTCTGTTCCCTAATTCTTAGATTACCAGACTTAATAAAAAGGGGCATATTCAATTTCGATCATTCAACCATATAATGTAGTTTTGATTACTTGTGTCTATATCGTAAAACATTTATAAAAACGGCACATGTATTCTCAGTCCCAAAAATATATATTGCAAAAGTATTTAAAAAGGGAGCAAATGAAACTCACGCATGTAAATATGATAAAACAGTTAATAAAGCATTTGCATGTATTCTCAGCCCAAAAATGTAAAGAGAAAAAGGGCAAATGAAACTCGCGCATATAAATATTGTAAAACAGTTAATAAAGCATTTGCATGTATTCTCAGCCCAAAAACGTAAAGAGTAAAAGGGAGCAAATGAAACTCACGCATATACATATTATAAAACAGTTAATAAAGCATTTGCATGTATTCTCAGCCCAAAATGTATATAAAAAGGGAATAATGAAACTCACGATACTGTATTTTGTAGTAAAAATACATATGACGACATTGAACAAGTGTAGGGTTGGCCTCGGATTCACGAACCAATATCATTTATATATATATTAACACATATAAACGTAATCGAACAGATTTATATATTATATCTTAAATTATGTATTATATATATTTAATTTGTATATATACTTAAAATGATTAATATTTATATAGTTATATCAATATATTTATATATATATGTATATATTAATAATACCTAATTTGTTAAATATGTTAATATGATTAATACATACTTATATGTAATATTACTATAAGTATATTTTTATATCAATAATAGTAACAAAGGTTGTATTCAATTATAATGATAATATTAATAATAATAATACTAATAGTTACAAAAGTGATACTAATACTAATGTTAATGAAAATAATAATAACTTGTATCATTTTAATAATAATAATAATAATAATAATAATAATAATCATAATTGTAATTATAATTTATAATCATGATAATAATGATAACTAATATTTATAACAATAATAATAATAATGGAAATAAAATAGCAAAGTACAACCTTTGAAGACAAGCTTTTAAAAAGAAAACGCCACTACCCGGACTCGAACCGAAGACCTCTTGCTCAAATACCAACACTCTAAACCACTTGAGTACTACATGCCTTACTGATTTTATCCCAGATTATAAAATATATACCCCGTGTTTTGTTTTGGCCCAACAGCAATTACACAGCCCAATAACACTTTCGATCCAATTAACATTACAAGAACTCGGCCCAACAGCATTTCTTATCCTCGGCCCAAGATTACAATTAAGTTTACGGCCCAAAACTTAAACAAAATCACGTGAATCAAATTGGTCGACATATATTGTGGTGGTAGGGTTCATCTGGTACCTTTCGAATTGGATAAAAACCGAAACAAAGAAGAAGAAAAAAAATTCAGTCGCTATTTCTTCATCTTTACAGATCATATTTCATTATCACTCATCAAACATAATCATCATCTTCTTTCATTATCATCACCATCATTATGATTATTATTAAGCATCATCGTGGTATTTTATCATCATAAACGTTCATCATCAATAACATTATCATTATGGTAATTGAGACAGAAAGATGCAGCTGTGATTTGCAGCCTTCATATAGTGAATAAAAAAATAAAAAAAAAGGCAGCAGCCCGTATACAGTTGCAATCAAAACAAGTGGTTCGTGGGTCGTGGAAGTGGTGATGTTTGATCGAAAGAAAAGAGATATGGTGCAGTAGCTGTAGCAACGAAATAGTTTAAGCATGGCAGTAGTAGTTATCAAAAGTAAGAGATTGATGGTGTTCGATAGTAACCTGAAACAAAAAAAATGCAGCGGTTACAATTGATTCAATGTTTTCGGTTGTTTGATGGAAGTGGTTTTGGCGATGGTTTAGTGTCGAGCAACAACAGAATTCATTATAACAATAAAAGATTTAGTTCAAGCTTGGTATTGGTTAGGATCGAGTGAGCTAGAATCGAAAAGGGTTTTGGTTTTGATGGTTCATGAATAGAAAAACATCAGAAACATACTAAGAATGGCAGTAGAAGTTCGAGCATAATTATCAACAAATAATCGACTATAAATTGATGGTTTAGGTGTGGTATGGCTTTGGACAGCAAATAGCAGTGAATAGCCCCTGTAGTAGCAGGTTCTTTGAGGAAGATGATCAACAGTAACATGTGGGTTTCGTTAGACAAATAGCTGAAATCAAACAGCAGTTGTACAGGTGGGTTTGGTTCAGTTGTGAGATAGTAATCGATGATGGTGTTGCTTGTTTTGTTTTAACCGGTCTAGAAACAAAAGTGGGCAGTCCTCATAACAGTGGTAACCGGTTTAGTTACATGACGGGTTGTTCAATTATTTGTCGGCCATCAGTAGAAGGAAACAAAATGATGATGGCTTAGTAGGTATTAGTCCAACTGCCATTCAATCATTAAATAAATTCATACCATTCTTTTTCCATACACCTTGTCGTTGAACTTGTTTGAAGACAAAAAGACACGTATGCTGCAATTGGTTTGTCCCTCGAACAGATGGAAAACAGAAGGATAAAGCAGGTCACTCGAAAACATTAAGTGGGTTTGATGGTTGATCGAAGAAAAATGGAAAGACAAAGGTGGTGGTTTTCTCTTGATGGTAGTAGCCGTGAACTAGGGTGCTCACGATGATGGAGGTTTGAGGTGGTGATGGGTTGCACGATGGAGTGGTGGACAGTGAAGAAGAAAAGATGATCATATATTGTAACAACCCTCACTTTTCGACTTCTAAATTACTGAATTAACCCTAGAGTTATATGTCTGACTATATGTATTAAGGGTTGTTATATACAATTAAATATTGACCGAATAGTAATTTTAGTCAACAATGTACGCTTAAATAAATAATATATTATTAATTTATATAATTTGACATAATTTAACTAAGTATATAAACTTTGTATCACTTTTATTATTTAGTTAATGTATTATATATTTAACAATATATAATAAATCTAATTATATATAAATGTAATAATATTTACAAACTTACTAAAACTATAGTTTAATAATTAAAATCATAATTATTATTAAAAATAAAAAATACCGAATTATTTATTATTTTTATGCAAAATTTGTATTTATTAATTAAATAAAAGAAAATAAAAAAAAACATAAAATAAAATATTATTGACAAATATTCTTGGAAAAGCATTAAATCAATTTGTTTATTTATAAAAAAAAATCCTTAAAATAAAAGAAAAAAATAAATAAATAAATAAATAAATTACTTTTTAATTAAAAATTGTAATGGAAAAATTACTTTTATTATTTTATTTTGTGCATTATCCCATGACCTAATATTTAATACTTTTTAATTTTAAAATCCCATTAAGAATTAAAATATTTCTTTTTCTTTTAATTATTTTATTTTTTTTACCTAATTTTTTCAAGTATAAATACCCCTCATTTCTAATTCAAACTCACACCAAAATTTCTCTCATTCTCTCTTTGAAAAATTACTACTAGTAAGTATTCTTTTCTTACTTTTTATTATTTTTACTTTTTACTTTTTACTTTTTACTTTTTACTTCGGTTATTATTTTTACCGAAACATGTAAATAATGTTATAAATTATATGCAATTAAAAATAAAATATATAACATGTATACACTATTACTATTACTAGCACCTATAACCTACTACTTATATTGCAACATAAAAACATTTTGGGATATGTATTAGAGATGTATAGATCTTCGAACTTTCTTGACGAATGGTTTCTATGAGATTCTAGGCAGAGGGTTTGGATTTCCAATTTAAAGGGTCCTATGGCTCAAGCCCCTAGATCTAAATTAGCCATTCGAAGGGAAAGGGGTGATTGGAAGCTTATCTAATACGGCAAGTATCCTAAAATGGAAAACACTGATAAAAGTAGAAACTCTCTAGTCATAGAAACTTAGTAAAATAAGAAACTTTCTAAAAATGAAAACTTTATAAAAATAGTAACTTACTAGGAATAGAAACTTAGTAAAACAAACACATACTTAAACTTAAACATGGGCAAAACACTTAACTACTCTTAAATGTCAATAGGTTGACTTTCCTGCTCACTCGTTCAACTCTTTATTCCGAGGAATAACTCTCTCTCTACTTACTAAGGTGAATTCATAGCCCCTCTTTATTACTAGCAAACTTACTTACTTTTACTTGGGGTGAGACACATGCTGTTTTTACTTTTTACACTTTAGACACAAGTACCAAACTGTTAAACTATGCTATACCCGGCTATGTCCGACTAAGTCCCTACAGTGATATTTTTAATTGCTGCCTCATGCTTAATTATTGGGGGTAGGCCTATCGGGAGTAACGTCCCCGATACATTTGACCAAGTCATTGTATTACTTAATAATGAAATTAAACCGACAAGGACATACACAACTTGTCATGGGGCAAAACTTGAACGTTTAGTTTAAATATCACGCATTGGCATAACTTTTTGATCCTGCGGGAGATTAACTTTACAAACTAAATCTTGTGGTCTAAAACAACGACAAACTTTTTGTTAAACCTATGAACTTCACTCAACCTTTTTGGTTGACACCTTAGCATGTTTTGTCTCAGGTGCTGTTTGATTCAAGATCTTATACTTACTGCTTATGTGATGCTACTTGGACATAGGATCAAGAGATATCGCATTTATTACTTCTGCATGTGAACATTTACGATATTGTTATTCCTGTCATTGTAACAACATTTCATTTTCCACTGCGTACTCATTAAAGTTAAATTCATCATTTAGTATTGTTCTCGTTTATTATAATATGTTGGTATGTTTTGATATTAGTGACGTTCCTTCCAGACCCTATTGGGAGGACGTTACAGATTGGTATCAGAGCATAACCAGGCTGTTATAGAGAACCAGGATTGCATTTTTATGTGTGCCTTTCTTGTTAGCTAGGGTGCCTTAGCAATCTAGGAAACTATAACCTTTCCTGCCTTAGAATTAAAGCACTTAGGATTGCCCCATAATCTTAACGATTATGCTTTAATAAACTTGACTTAAAGATTCTAATCAAAATATCCTTCCTAATGTTAGGATGTCTAATTATCATCAAGCGACCAAAATGAATCTTTTCAAGCCAACCGAAAAAGATACTGAAAGGACTTCCACAGAAAGACCAGTCCAAAGTCCACCTTATGACTTTGGTGGTCCTCCCTCACCAAATTATAGCCCAAATACTACTCTAAAGTTACATGGGTCTCCTGAATACTATCCAACCACGAGGAATAAAGACAAGAGGAAATGTTTTGAAGAAACTGGGCCGTCAAAGAAAAGTTCTCGATCTCTTTTCTACGATGAAGTTGATGCCAAGTACGAGCTCATGAATCTGCGAAAAACTACCGATGACCTAATTCACCATATTGCAAGGATCAATTTTCAAATGAAGGAAAAAGACCTAGCGATCAAGAAGCTCATGGAGGAAAATGCTGAACTAAAGAAAGAGATAAAGTTGGTGAAGTATGAAGGTGATAGAAATACCCGATGGGGGAAGCAATCTCTCTCTTACCTACGAGAAGATGTTGACCTTAGATTGAAGATGGAGGAAAACCGCGTGAATAATCAACTTTCTATAAGGGACCACAAGTACCATGTAATCAACAATGAAGTTTCTAACCTTTATGATAATCTCGAGTTCCTGCATGAGAAACAAAAGGCGAGGAACGAGAAAGTTGATGAGTTTATGAAGAAGGTGGAGGATGAGAAGAAGAAATATGAAGATTACTTCAATCTTAATATTTCCTTGATTATTTTTCCAATTCCTTGTCTATGAAAAGGCTATGCCTTAAACTATTTCTATTTCCGAATCATGTAATAAAGGCTTATTTAATGCTTCGTTCTAATAATATAAAGTGTTTTATTAATATCATGCGATATCAATACTTTATTTTATTCATACTTGTGATTGCTCAAACTTATAACTTGTTAAACTTATCAAACATATGTTCACTTTTATGTAGTGACATCATGGTTCGTTCAACTGCACCTACCGTTAACAACGTTGTGTTAACTACTGAACAATTCCAACAGTTACTCGCTGCCGCCCAAGGCAACGCCCAAGCTAATCATGCTAATACTCAACCGAAACCTTGTTCCTACAAGGATTTTTCAAACTGTCATCCTCTTGCATTTAAGGGGACTGAAGAAGCTGTCGAACTAGTCTGTTGGTTCGAGAAGATGGAATCTATTTTTCGTATTTGCAACTGTGGTAATAACGATCGAGTAAAGTATGCCACTAGCTCATTGGGTGGCAATGCTTTAACTTGGTGGACTGCTCATGCCAAGTCCATAGGAATTGATAATGCTAATGCAATTCCATGGGATGAACTCAAAAGCATGATGGTCAACAAATTCTGTCCTCGAAGTCAAGTTCAGAAACTTGAAGCTGAGTTCTGGGAACTCAAGGTCAAGGGTACTGACATTGAGAACTATACCAATCGTTATCTGGAGCAATCTACTCTATGTCCTGAAATGTTTCCTACTGAAGCTAGAAGAATTGAGCGGTATATTGAAGGTCTTCCCGAGGATGTTCAAGGGAATGTTATTGCTGCTGAGAAGGTTACTTTGGATGCTATGATTCTCATGGCACAAAATCTCATGTTGGCCAAGAGAAGAAGGGCGTCGACCAATAAGCAAGTTGAAACCAAGGGTAATGATGGTAAGAGGAAGTTTGAGCCATCTCAAGGTTCGACTCAGAATGATAATAAGAAGCCTGCGGATGGTACAAGGTCGAATTATAAGGGTACTTATCCTTTCTGTATTCGTTGTGAAAGGCATCACCCGGGGAAGTGTACTGTGGTTTGTGCGTTGTGTAAGAAAGTGGGACACGTTGCTAAGACGTGTAAGACTCCTCCGAAGGATAAGGCTATTGTTCCGGCCAAGGCTCCTCCTACATGCTATACTTGTGGAGAGAAGGGACACATTAGTCCGAATTGTCCTAAGAAGAAAGATAATCCCGCTACTGGAGCTAATGCTACTGTTGCGAAGGGTCGTGCGTTTGTTATTACTGCTGCTGAAGCCCGAGATGAAGATGAAGTTATCACGGGTACGTATCTTGTCAATAATTTCTATGCAACTATTTTATTCGATACTGGTGCCGACAGAAGTTACGTGTCTAGTGATTTTTGTACCCTATTTGCTGAAAAGCCTCAACCCTTAGAAACTAAAAGATTAGTAGAAGTAGCCAATGGAAAGGTCATGCAAGTCGATAAAATCTATAAAAACTGCAACCTAATCTTAGCCGATAAAGAATTTAAGATAGACCTTTTGCCGGTCGAGCTCGGAAGTTTTAACATCGTAGTTGGAATGGACTGGTTACGTCCATTGAGAGCTGCCATCATGTGTTACGATAAAACCATTCATGTTCCATTGGGAAATGGAGAGACTCTTATCATCCAAGGTGAAAAGAGTGGTTCCAATCTCAATATTATCTCCTGTATTAAAACCCGCAAACACCTTATGAAAGGTTATCAAGCTATTCTAGCCCACGTTAAGATGATCAAATCGAAAGAGAAGTGTATTGAAGATGTACCAGTGGTTAAAGACTTTCCCGATGTGTTTCCCGAAGATCTTCCTGGTCTTCCACCTCCTCGACAAGTTAAATTTCAAATTGATTTAGCTCCCGGTGCTGCTCCTATTGCTAAAGCACCATACCGTTTAGCACCTTCCGAAATGAAGGAACTTTCCAACCAGCTCCAAGAACTATTGGATAAAGGTTTCATTCGTCCAAGCTCGTCCCCATGGGGAGCTCCTATTCTATTTGTTAAAAAGAAGGATGGTACGTTAAGGATGTGCATTGATTACCGCGAACTTAACAAGCTTACTATCAAGAACCGTTATCCGTTGCCACGTATTGATGATCTATTCAACCAACTTCAAGGGTCAATTATTTATTCAAAGATTGATTTGAGGTCCGGATATCACCAACTTAGAGTCAAGGAATCTGATATTCCTAAGACTGCTTTTCACACTCGTTATGGGCACTATGAATTCTGTGTCATGCCTTTTGGTTTGACCAATGCTCCTGCCGTTTTCATGGATCTCATGAACCGTGTCTGCAAACCTTATCTCGATAAATTTGTCATTATTTTCATTGATGACATTTTGATCTACTCCAAGAGTGAGAAGGAACATGAGCAACATCTGCGCGTGATTCTTGAACTCTTACGAAAGGAACAACTCTACGCTAAGTTTTCTAAGTGCGAGTTTTGGCTCAAAACCGTACAATTCCTCAGACACATTGTTGATAGTAATGGAATACATGTCGATCCAGCTAAGATAACCGCAATCCAGAACTGGGAGATACCAAAGACTGCGAAGCATATTCGTCAATTTTTGGGACTTGCCGGTTATTATCGGAGATTCATAAAGGATTTTTCCCTTCTTGCCAAACCTCTTATGAAGCTAACTCAAAAAGGGAAGAAGTTTGAGTGGTCCGAAGAACAGGAATCTGCTTTCAAGATTCTGAAAGAGAAGTTGACCACAGCCCCGATTCTATCTTTACCTGAAGGTACTGACAATTTTGTTGTTTATTGCGATGCCTCAAAGCAAGGCTTTGGTTGTGTTTTAATGCAACGTGAAAAGGTTATTGTCTACGCATCTAGACAGTTGAAGAAACACGAGGAGAACTATACCACACACGACCTTGAGTTAGGTGCCGTGGTATTTGCATTAAAGATATGGAGACATTATCTATATGGTACCCAGTTTACGGTGTACACTGACCATAAAAGTCTTCGACATATATTTGATCAAAAACAGCTGAATATGAGGCAAAGCCGATGGCTCGAGTTATTGAACGATTATGACTGTAAGATGGAATATCATCCTGGTAAGGCAAACGTAGTTGTTGATGCCCTCAGTCGAAAAGACGATGTTAAACGTGTTCGTGCCTTAAACCTGAAAATCAAATCAAATCTTATATCACGAATCTGCGAAGCTCAAATGGAAGCTATTAAACCAACACTTATCGAAGGTAAAGGACCTATCGGTTTCGAGAACCAACTCCAAGTGAAAGCTAATGGTACACGGTACTTTGGCAATAGAATTTGGGTTCCTCGCTTCGGTAATCTCCGTGAACTAGTCTTGGATGAAGCGCATAAGACTAGGTATTCTATTCATCCGGGTTCCAGTAAGATGTACCACGATGTGAAGGAATTCTACTGGTGGCCTAATATGAAAGCCGACATTGCTACTTATGTTAGTAAGTGTCTCACTTGTTTGAAAGTCAAGGCTGAACATCAAAAGCCTTCTGGTCTGTTGACACAACCCGATATTCCGCAGTGGAAGTGGGAATGTATCGCTATGGACTATATTACTAAATTGCCCAAGACTTCTAGTGGCAATGATACTATATGGGTCATAGTAGATCGTCTTACTAAATCTGCTCATTTCTTACCAATCATGGAGACCGATAAGATGGAGAGATTGTCACAACTGTATATCAAAGAAATTGTCTCTCGTCATGGTGTTCCTATATCAATAATATCCGATCGCGACAGTAGATTCACTTCCAGATTCTGGAAATCCTTACAATCTGCTCTTGGAACTCAACTCAACATGAGTACTACTTATCATCCGCAAACCGATGGTCAAAGTGAACGAACCATTCAAACATTGGAAGATATGCTTCGTGCTTGTGTTATCGACTTCGGAAAAGGCTGGGATAGACATTTGCCTTTGGTTGAATTCTCTTACAATAATAGTTACCACTCAAGTATTAAGGCTGCACCTTTTGAGGCCTTATACGGATGAAAATGTAGATCCCCACTGTGCTGGGATGAATTAGAGGACAGATAGTTAACTGGTCCTGAAATCATACACGAGACAACCGAAAAGATAGTTCAGATTAGGAAATGAATAGAAACTGCCCGCAGCCGACAGAAGAGCTATGCTAATAAAGGTCGGAAAGATTTGGAATTCCAAGTTGGTGACAAAGTCATGTTAAAAGTATCCCCTTGGAAAGGCGTCATTCGTTTTGGTAAACGAAGCAAACTAAGTCCGCGTTTTGTTGGACCCTTCAAGATTACTGAAAGGATCGGAGCCGTGGATTATCGATAAGAATTACCTGCTGAACTTAGCAGCGTACACAACGTATTTCATGTCTCGAATCTTAAAAAGTGTCTCGCTGATGACACTCTCGTTATTCCTTTGGATGACATTCGCATTGATGATAAAATGCACTTCATAGAGGAACCCGTAGAAGTCATGGACCGATCTGCTAAACGCTTAAAACAAAGCACCATACCTATTGTTAAGATCCGTTGGAATTCACGACGTGGCCCCGAGTATACCTGGGAACGTGAAGACCAAAAGAAACAGAAATATCTCCATCTCTTCTCAACCGCTGATGCATCCGAGAAGTCTACCTAAAACTTCAGGACGAATTTTTTATTAACGGGGAGGTACTGTAACAACCCTCACTTTTCGACTTCTAAATTACTGAATTAACCCTAGAGTTATATGTCTGACTATATGTATTAAGGGTTGTTATATACAATTAAATATTGACCGAATAGTAATTTTTAGTCAACAATGTACGCTTAAATAAATAATATATTATTAATTTATATAATTTGACATAATTTAACTAAGTATATAAACTTTGTATCACTTTTATTATTTAGTTAATGTATTATATATTTAACTATATAATAAATCTAATTATATATAAATGTAATAATATTTACAAACTTACTAAAACTACAGTTTAATAATTAAAATCATAATTATTATTAAAAATAAAAAATACCGAATTATTTATTATTTTTATGCAAAATTTGTATTTATTAATTAAATAAAAAAAAATAAAAAAAACATAAAATAAAATATTATTGACAAATATTCTTGGAAAAGCATTAAATCAATTTGTTTATTTATAAAAAAAAATCCTTAAAATAAATGAAAAAAATAAATAAATAAATAAATAAATAAATAAATAAATAAATTACTTTTTAATTAAAAATTGTAATGGAAAAATTACTTTTATTATTTTATTTTGTGCATTATCCCATGACCTAACATTTAATACTTTTTAATTTTAAAATCCCATTAAGAATTAAAATATTTCTTTTTCTTTTAATTATTTTATTTTTTTACCTAATTTTTTCAAGTATAAATACCCCTCATTTCTCATTCAAACTCACACCAAAATTTCTCTCATTCTCTCTTTGAAGAATTACTACTAGTAAGTATTCTTTTCTTACTTTTTATTATTTTTACTTTTTACTTTTTACTTTTTACTTTTTACTTCGGTTATTATTTTTACCGAAACATGTAAATAATGTTATAAATTATATGCAATTAAAAATAAAATATATAACATGTATACACTATTACTATTACTAGCACCTATAACCTACTACTTATATTGCAACATAAAAACATTTTGGGATATGTATTAGAGATGTATAGATCTTCGAACTTTCTTGACGAATGGTTTCTATGAGATTCTAGGCAGAGGGTTTGGATTTCCGATTTAAAGGGTCCTATGGCTCAAGCCCCTAGATCTAAATTAGCCATTCGAAGGGAAAGGGGTGATTGGAAGCTTATCTAATACGGCAAGTATCCTAAAATGGAAAACACTGATAAAAGTAGAAACTCTCTAGTCATAGAAACTTAGTAAAATAAGAAACTTTCTAAAAATGAAAACTTTATAAAAATAGTAACTTACTAGAAATAGAAACTTAGTAAAACAAACACATACTTAAACTTAAACATGGGCAAAACACTTAACTACTCTTAAATGTCAATAGGTTGACTTTCTTGCTCACTCGTTCAACTCTTTATTCCGAGGAATAACTCTCTCTCTACTTACTAAGGTGAATTCATAGCCCCTCTTTATTGCTAGCAAACTTACTTACTTTTACTTGGGGTGAGACACATGCTGTTTTTACTTTTTACACTTTAGACACAAGTACCAAACTGTAAAACTATGCTATACCCGGCTATGTCCGACTAAGTCCCTACAGTGATATTTTTAATTGCTGCGGCATGCTTAATTATTGGGGGTAGGCCTATCGGGAGTAACGTTCCCCATACATTTGACCAAGTCATTGTATTACTTAATAATGAAATTAAACCGACAAGGACAGACACAACTTGTCATGGGGCAAAACTTGAACGTTTAGTGTAAATATCACGCATTGGCATAACTTTTTGATCCTGCGGGAGATCAACTTTACAAACTAAATCTTGTGGTCTAAAACAACGACAAACTTTTTGTTAAACCTATGAACTTCACTCAACCTTTTTGGTTGACACTTTAGCATGTTTTGTATCAGGTGCTGTTTGATTCAAGATCTTATACTTACTACTTATGTGATGCTACTTGGACATAGGATCAAGAGATATCGCATTTATTACTTCTGCATGTGAACATTTACGATATTGTTATTCCTGTCATTGTAACAACATTTCATTTTCCGCTGCGTACTCATTAAAGTTAAATTCATCATTTAGTATTGTTCTCGTTTATTATAATATGTTGGTATGTTTTGATATTAGTGACGTTCCTTCCAGACCCTATTGGGAGGACGTTACATATATGGGTGTGTGTGTGATCAAACTACATATTTTGTTATATGTATATGTAAGATTACGTATATGTATATATGAAAGTTAGATGGTGGATAAGATATAGTGATTTAATAGTGGACGTGGTATCAATTTCCCAATCAGACAATTACATGAATAGAACAATTAAATAAAACAAAAACAATAGAATCTGTTATTATCTGATTTGTACTATGATCGTGATATAATATGAATTTTAAGAGACAAGAAGTACAATAATGTTCAATCAGAGAATTAATAAATTAATTAAACAGATAGAGCTGGTAAACGAATATGTTATGGTCTATTTTATCTTCTTAATCGTTCTGTAAAGGGATGAGGGTGATAATGAAGTGTAACAAACTATACGCGTAATTATTTGTCATTGTGATCCTGATTTTATTTAGTAATTACTCTTAATTTACTGATTTATATTATTAATACAAGCATGCCATATATATATATATATATATATATATATATATATATATATATATATATATATATATATATATATATATATATATATATATATTGAATCTGTATCTGTATGTAATACGTATATGTGTATGTAAATTAGAATGTATCTGTAATTATATAGTTGTATGTATATATTCTGTAATATATACGTATTTGTACAGATTATACATATTTATATAATTTATGTTCATATATTTGTATTTATATTTATATATATATATATATATATATATTTGTATATATATATTTATATATATATATATATATATATAAAACTGTTTTTATATCTGTTTATAATTCTTAATTTTTGGAAACCAACAATTAAAAATATATTAATAATATCAATAATACAATTAATAATATTACTTGTAATAATAATATTATTGATAAAGAAATTAGTAATAATAAATGATAAATAATAATATGATAATATTAATACTAATAAAAATGATAATTTTTATAAATAAACAAAACAATAATTAAAATTGTATCTTTAATCATCCTTATAATAATTTTCTATTTAACATCCTTAATTTAATTATCATAACTTTTTAATTAGAATTACAACAATAATAATAACATTATTATTAAAATAACACTACTTATAATATCCTTGTTATTAATGGTAACAATAATACCAATAATAACAACTTATACATATCTAATTATATATCTCTATCTCTATATATATTAAAGTAAACACACAATTGAGTGACAAATACTCTTGAAAATAAATCCCAGCCATCCAATTTTTTAACCACCTCTAATCCTAGCCATCAATTTCTAATTCCTCCCTTAATCACGTGACAATTCTTGGTTTAGGAACTAAACAGACAAAATTAACCCTCACTACTAATAAACACACGGGTAGTAACACAAAAATTAGGGGTTTTTTCCATCTATCATTTGCAGTTACGCACAATTCTTCATCCTCCCATTGTTGTTCATAAATAAATTAGATCACGATACATTATATTGATCTGATTTTTCCTTCTAACAATCGATTAACAAAGAGCACCATCGACAATTGAAAAAAACCCCTAATTATCCCAAATCGTCGCCTAAAATCGAAATCGATTGAATCAAATTTCATCACAGTCATAGTAACCTGATCTCATCACCCATGGATTACCCCAAAACCCTAGAAAAGTAAAACTGGTTAAAAAAAAATAGTAAATTGGATTACTTGATTCCGACAAAATTCAATTACTAATGGTTCGTTCTCTCACGAATTGCACTCAGGTATGATTCTAATGCTTATTTTACGCATATATGTTTCTAATAATTCTGATGATTTGTTACGCGAGTATTCATGTTTTCACTAAAACTATAGTTATTTGTTTTTCTAATATAAGATTATTTTTTGGTTCTGGAATAGATTTAGGGATTTAATATATTAAATGATTAATTGATCGACTTATTCAGGAAACTAATGGAGGAAACAGCTCATATCAGGTATTGTGCTTACAATTATCATTTGATTTGTGCTAATAAATCATGAACTGTCTCATCTACATGTAAATTTTTTGTTAGATTCTTTATGTCATAAATTTGTGTTAATATCAAGTGCGTAAGTATTAAAATCAGTTGCCACATTTATGAGACCACCGAATGGGTTGTTTTAGTACATTTTAATTGAATATGTTATTCACTAGAAGTATGCAAGTATTCAAATTAGTTTAAGGAAGTGCAAGGGATCAGAACCGAATATTGTTGTGGTTGATCAGATGGTTCAAGGTATGAATATTGACTTTTTAGAGTCAATTTGGGCGGTATTATGGTGTGATCAACTATAAAACAGGCTAATTAACAAAGTATATGAATTTTCAGGTTGATTAACAAGTGTAGATGTTTGAATATAAGCTGATTAACAAAGTATATGTTACGTCTAGGAGTTTATAAGACAACGAAGAGAAGCTATACACGGCGTGTATTTGGCATTTATGTTGCTGCTGTTTGTGCAATCATCCAGGTTTGACTATGTATGTATATTACATTCATAGTATCCGATTTTATGATAACGCTAAAAAACACTAAAATAGAAGTCGGTAAACATATGAAAGTATATGTTGTTTGTATTATGCTCCTTTAATGTCACATATTGAACAAGAATGAACTTTTTTAGCTTTATTTGCTTCAAAAATAACTTCAAATTCAACAAAGAATTCTACATTTAGATTGATTATATATGTGCACTCTTTGAAAGAGGTATCAATATTTTATCATAACAAATTATATTATTTTACGATCCTAAATAAATGTTGTTTGATTTTATTGTCATGTATAACCTGTCTTATGTTGCTCTTGACTATAAAATAAATTGTGTACAAATACAAATTCTTTATATTAAATGGCTGCTAGTGGTTACTTTACTTTTAAGCGATAAGAGTTTCAAGCATAAGATTTTATTCCAACCATATATAGCAAGCTAGATTGTACATAAGTGTATCCTTTGACTTGATATGTATGTTTGGCCTCATCTATATCTTAAATCATACATTTTTTAAATCACATAAGTGAACATGGGTCAATATTGGCTATAACTAAATATTAATGAACATTTGAAACTGTAACATCTTTCGTCCTATGTCGAATTTCATAGATAATGGCCCATTGACAAACTTTCGTGTTATATGTATTATTCTGTCTTTTTGCATGCCGTGTTGAGGTGTTCTACATACGGATGTAATGAGCTCCTTGACTACATATGCCAAGTAAGTGCTCATTTGTTTCAGCTTTCTCTTTTGTTCACTCTCTTTATGTTAAATTTAGGTTTTATAAATTTAATATCAGAATTGTTGGAAGCTAATATATGTTTGGTCAACATATTCAGGTCCTTGAGGAAAATAAAACTTGGATCCATGCTGGTGCAATAAGCTAATTCCGTTTCTCCAAAAAGGTAGTTAGTTGACTGATGATTGATAGATTAAAACTGAAATGTTGTTAAAAGTTTATTATGTTTGGTAAGCCAAGTTTGAAGTAAACTATGTTGATCTTGTGAAGAACAACCCAAATTTATGGAAAATTATTATATATGTTATGTGTTTGTTAGGTGTCTTAAAAATATGAGTACTTAAGGGTTAAAAGGGTCGGGTATGAGGTTTGGTAAGTAAATTCGCTTTAATCCAGTTTAGTAAATGTAAATTTTAACGTGGAAAATAATTATGTATGCTATTTTATCGATAAGTATGTTTTGATTCATCTTTGTTTAATTTTAATTGCTTAGTCTAACGAATTGGTTTTGCTATGCGTACATTCAAGAACAAATCGATCTGTAAAAATCAAATAATATTGTTCGACTTTCTGCAACTTAATCACAATTCAAATGTTGATATTAGGTATGTTGAATCTCCAATCGTGTTTTAATAATGTTTTGATGTTAATATTGTTGATTTTAGGCTATTAAGTTTGTGTTGGTTTCAATTCACTTCTTTTGCAAGTTGGTTGACATCTATCAACTATTTATATTCAGTCAAATTTATAGTTTTGATGTTAATATTGTTGATTTTACGCTATTAAGTTTGTGTTTGTTTCAATTCACTTCTTTTGCAAGTCGATCGACATCTATCAACTATTTATATTTAGTTAAATTTATATGTTATTGTTCAATCAGAACAATACTTAAACGATTCTTACATACAGGTGCAAAATGGTCTGTAAAAAAACAAATGATTCACTTCGACTCTTCGACGTCTTGCAGATAGAACACAATAATCAAATGTTGTTATTAGGTACGCTGTTTGTTCAATCATTTTGTATTAATGTTTTGATGTTAATTTTATTGAATTTATGCTATTTACCTTCTGTATGTTCCAATTCAATTTTTTTTTTTAAATTAGATCTTTTTGTCTACCATATTAATGATCAAGTTATTAGCAGGCTCTTTATCCACCATATCACCAGTTGTTTGCTTTTCACCAGATTTGAAGGTTTTATATATGTTAACATCAAGGATGAAGATTTGCAAATTCAGGTACTACTCATTTCTGGGTATTCTTATATGTTCATATTACAAATAATGCATATCATGTTATTCATTTTAGTTCAACAAAATTTGGTATAATCCTACTTACAATTCGTTTATGAATCAAATCAGAGAACTAAATTTATGGCATCCGTTTTTATGCGAATAAATATGACACTTGTGTCAATGGAATTAGGTAATCAAGTCATATGATATGTTATCGAATTTTAGATTACCATCGAATCATGGATACGATCATCAGGTCTAGGTTAATAATTATTATGATTTTGTCATCTTTTTATACTTAGGGGTTTTTTAGAACAAAAAGCATGAACCAGATTCTGACTTCTGGTCAAAATCATATGGGAAATCGACTCTGAAGGTGCGCAATTTAATGGTACTTAAATTTGTCATCTTTTCATTCAAATTATGGTTTTTTTCGTGTCATGTATTATATACACATTAGGGTTTTATAATTCTAAATCATTTTAACGATTTTGCATCACAAATTAGGATGGTTTTGTGCATTCAGTCCAAATATGCAAGTAGTGATATGGTGCCTTGAAGCTTCCATTGAAAGAAGAGTATCTTAGGTAAACATTTTTTTTTTTTTCTTCTTTATGTTGACTTTCATATGGTGGTCAGCATTTCAGAAGTGCAAGTAATAAGAAAGTGGATTAGATTTAACTGTATTGAGTTTTAACCTTGCCTGTTTTTGTCTATATATAATTCCTATTTGATTTAAATGTGTTGTTGTTTGTAAGTTTTTATTGCTGGTTATATAAGGTCATGTAATAGAAAATGTGTAGTACATGTTATGGTAATGGGTCAAACAATTTAATTATAGTAAGGGGTCAATATTACCACTGTTTGTATAATGAGCTATCTGAAAGTTCATTATATAAATTTCATACATACGCTATGTTGTGCAATGAAGTTGTTTCTGAACATTTCGATTTCGCTGTTTAATGGTACGTATTTTTGTCGTCTTCTAATTCAAATTATGGTTTTTTTCGTGTCATGTATTATATATACATCAGGGTCTTATAATTTGAAATATGTTTAACAATTTTTCATCACAAATTAGGGTGGATTTGTGCATTCAGTCCAAATAGGCAAATAGTGATATGGTGCCTTGAAGCTTCCATTGAATGCAGAGTATCTCAGGTATTCATCAACCATTTCATTTTTTTTTTATTTATGTTGACCTTTTTGAGTCAGTACATATATATTTGTATGCGATGAACTAATATGGCTTTTAAATAGTAACCCTTAGGAATCTTGAAATTTAGGCGTTTATGTTTATGTTTGAGAGGACACTGTTCAACAGAAATTGGATGATGATTCAAAAGTAATATAGTAGTTTTGAGTATGTAATTAGATTATCACATGTACATATAAAAAAGATGCAGTGACATGGAAGGTACCAATTGACAATGGAGGTGATCCTTACAGAACAACTTTTAGTGTGTGTGTGTGTATGTATATATATATATATATATATACATATATATATATATATATATATATATATATATATATATATATATATATATATATATAATGGTAGGATCAAGGGGGAAGTAACCAATCAAGGGGAAGCAAATATTTTTATTTTTTTTTTTTGTTTTTTGAAAAAACTTTGTTCACGAACATTATAGATTGAATGAAAATATGAACATTTAATAAAGACACTTTGTGATAAATGTTTTTATTTTGGCGGAAAAACGCTCGAAGAAGTAATATATTACAATTATCGTGTTTTTCGAGCGTATGTTGAGGTTTTAGATATTAGGGTTTAGATATTAGGGTTTATCGGGTTTAGATATTAGGGTTTAGAAATTTAAGGTTTAGGGTTTAGATTTAGAATTTAGATTGAGTTTTTAACACGAACGGTTTAGGGTTTAGGGTTTGGTGTTTTGGGTTTATTCCATAAACCCAAAACACCAAACCCAAAACTCTAAATCGGGCTAAATTTTACTTCACAAAACATGGGGGAAAAAAACGTTTACATTCTTCACGAACAATATTATCTTCAATGTTATTTTTGTCGATCGTTTTCTCGCCTAAATAATATCATTCATCACGAAGTGTCTCTTTTAAATGTTCATATTTTCCCATTATGAGTATTTTTTTTTTCTTCCTGAACAACACCCATTACGAGTAATTATAGAAGGATTGTGATCTGTATTGGTGACTAACGAGGACTAAGACCTGGATTATACATCTGAATTATGAAATGATAATATGATATATAAGTCATTTTAATATTTGATGTTATTTTTTTTTTTAATCTGTGGTAGGCTGATAATTTGCGCGTTATTACTTTAAATGAGATTCAAAACATACTCAAAATAAATATAAAAAAAATAATTTTTACATTATATAATTCAAAATAAGATTAAAAACATCAAGTAATCTATAGGAGGCTCGCCCATTAAACTATCTACGTTGTTTAGCTGTTTATCGTATCCTGTATTTTCTGTACTTCAACTTACAATATACAAATAATTCTAACTACTAATTAAATTGACAATATCATATTAAAATTGACAAATGTAAAATCCCCACAAATTTTACCACTATCTCATGTTTAATCGATTGTTCTATTTCTATAGCAATATTACTTAGTTCATCTTACTTGCTGACTAATTTAATGCGCATTCGTGTTGAAAAATATGTGTATCAACATATGAAATTTTGTCTTCATTAAAAAAACTAATTATGTTCAAAATCCGCAAAATATGCAGGTCTTAAACGTTATACCTATATAATGTTAATTTGTTTATAACGTTATACTTATATTCTGTTATACCTCATTAAAAACCTTCTCTAATTTAGTTTCGATTAGGTGAACTTATTTGTTATAATTCATTTTGAAGTGTGCAGTCTTAGGATACTCAAAATTCTTATGAGTTAGCTTTGGATTTTACTTTTTATTTATAAATAGACACTGTATCAAACCTGTAACAAGGCTCATTCCTTTCTCATTATATTTTGTTTAGCCTATTTCAATTCAAAATACAAATGCTTTAAATTACACTTTATATAGCCTCTGTAGTTATATACATGATTATGAGGGCTGTTAACAAAATATTTTGTACCTAAGTACGTACCCTTGCGTTGTGACCCATTAATGAAGGTAGAAAACATATTATGGTTAAGACACTTGAGAGACATATAATCTTTTCCATAGTAATATTATTATATAATATGTCAATGTCAATATGCTTAAAAAAACTGGCAAGTTCATTTTCGTTATTGAATCTTTTTAATCTAAATTGTTGATACTTCATCTGTTGTTTTAATAAATGACACACTTATGTATGCATTTTTGACTGCTGCATTTACCATCAAAAAGCACTATGGGCGCGGTTAGAGGGAATCTCAATGGGCCACTGATTAACGTACCTTGCACGGCCTCCAAGGATCAAATGCAAACGAGATCTTGAGAGACAAGAGTGACTATAGAGAGTTATCGGAACTTGAAGAACAAGCAAAGAGATGCCCTGAGGTGGCTAGGTAAGTTTCTAAGTTGCTGAACTATCCATTTTGATTGTATCATTTAAAATGTCAAAATGGGACATGCAAACAAACTAAACCCACTATACTTCTAAATTGTATGCTCATAATGGTATTTTTATCAATAATTGTACTTCTAAATTTTCTAACTATTATAGTCTGAACAATAATTAATTTCAAATTTCTACTTAAGAGTCGATAATTACTCTTTGATATCTAGAGTTCACGAACTGATTGGGTTGTGGAATGGTAAAATTGGTGATCTCTTACACAAATAGATCACTTGAAACACTTTGTATCCAGAATTATATTATATGAATTAAAATTGCAATTAAAATTGCAAATATGAATTATTGGCCTAAGGTAATACTCATAATACCTTTATTAAGTAAATAAAAAGTTCTATGTTTTTTTTCCCTAAAAACTATACGTGTTTTTATTTATTAAACGCATATTCCCTACATTTTTACTCTACGCGGATTATTTCTACAGGAGACTGAATTTCTAATTCATGCTCGAGTGCTGCGGGTTTGCGACAATCATGGTTGGTTTATGCGCTCCTGTGTTAACTGTGATAAAGAATTGGTTGAAAGAGACTCGCTTGATAAAGAAGGGACTATGTGCTGGTGTACTCAATTCACTGATGAAGCGGATGAAGCGGCTTGGGTCCGAAAGTTAGTTTATTACTTTTTTAAAATTAATGAACATATAATAAACTTATGGTACACTATTAAGTATTATTGACGTAACCTTCAATTGGATAAGTACTACAATGCGAGTAACTGATAAATGATAAAAGTGGAAGTATGATGATATCATACTGTTTGAAAAACTATTGTCCAAGTTGGCTGGAAAGAGTAAGGCTTGGCTCAATGCTAAGGCAGGATCAGTAAGTTTTGAACTTATCAATAACATCTTACTTTCTATTGATACAAACCTATTTTACTGCTTTTTAGTAAACTAAATTGGCTACAATTCTTTTGTAGCATGATGTACCTGTTGATGTTCCATCTGAACTTGTGGATCTTAACAACCGAAACTTTGTTTTCTTATCAAAGAAAACTGATAGTTATGTCAACAACAATTACAATAGTCACATTGTAGTTCTTGACGCTATATATAACGCTGAAGTTTTGGAGGTGATTAACAAAAAACAGCTTGAAGAAGTTGGGTCAGTCAACCTTTTAGATGAGGTCATTGTTTTCCAACCACCGGCACCATACCAGGTGAAAACCATTATATACATCGGAAATCTGTAGTCAAATTTATACATTATAATTTAGACTCAACATATATACTAATTTATACAATTATTTTTTTTGGATATGTATTTACGATTGATGATTTTATATTTAATTTGTCATTTCACAGAAAAAGAGTTTTGTTCGACAATGTTTTTCGAATTCAAGTTCTGTTAGGCGTAAGAGTACAACCCAAAATAACCTTCTTGCTGAAGACACACCAAGTCGACAAACATCTGATGCAGTTGCATCTCTCAAAATACCAAAGATTCAACCATTCTGATTTGATGCATTGTCAAATTTTTGAATAAATATAACGTGTGTTTTTCAACAAGCAATACTCATGCTACAATAAACGTGGTCTGATTGTGCAACCACACGAGGCAAACGCCTCAAACAAACTTTTTTATTTGTTTTTATGTTGCATTTCAATGACTACATTTTCTTCTAGATTTTTTATATAATAAATATGTTTTTGGTTTTCATTACCAATGCTTTTTATATGTCTACAATAACTGTTTAAGTATTTTATACTATGTTCAACTTTTAAGTTTTTTTACAGACATATATGGTTGGATTTTAAATTTCAAGTACATACATTGGATACAGAACAACTAACATAACTACTTACATTAAATACAATAATTATAAACATTATTTCTATACAAACACTCACATAGCCCCGCGAATTCGCGGGTCCTCCACTAGTATATATATATATATATATATATATATATATATATATATATATATATATATATATATATATATATATATATATATATATATATATATATTTATTTACACGCAAATGTTCGTGAATCGTCAGGCATGGTCAAAGGGTAATTAATTACATGAATATAGTTTCAAAACTTTCGAGACTCAACATTACAGATTTTTCTTATCGTGTCGGAAACATTTAAAGATTAAAGTTTAAATTTGGTCAGAAATTCCCGGGTCATCACATAATGGACTATTTAATTAGCCCAATTATTAATACCTATTGACCCATTAATAAGTAAGACAAATGCCCATTTATTAGAGGGAACATGCTAGCATTTGTCTCAAGTATTATCTTTAATGTTGCAAGGGATCCTAACATAAGCACCGACTTTAGACAACCATTAACCAAAAAGCAAACTTTGTCCCCCTTGTCCCCCTCCCTTGCTCACGGCCTAAACACCACCACCACCTCCTCACCATCTATAAATATAAGCCTTAATTCCATCCATTTTACACTTGCTTTCATTTGTAATTCACACACACACTCTCTAATTCTCTCTAGTTCTTTCTCTCTCTAAAAGTGTAAGTATTTTGAATTTCTTCTTCTTCTTCTTCTCCTTCTCATCACCACGAATCCGTCATCAACATCATCATGGGTCTAGCTTTTTAGCTTTGATCTTGATTACATCTTATGGATTCAAACTTAGATTTGAATCCTTCAAGAACATGGAAGATTCAAGCTTTCTAGCTTTGAATCTTCACCTACTTTATAGATCTACATCTTTTTAGCTTTAATCTTGTTATTTGTTATAAAGATTCAAACTTGTGTTTGTAATCTTCATATAACTTAAAGATCCAAGCTTTATGCTTCAAGATCTTCAAGAACAACCAAGATGCAAGCTTTCTAGCTTGAATCTTCATATATTTTGTTGGATCTAAGTTTTCTAACTTTTGATCTCATTATTTTGTTATAAAGATCAAAACTTGTGTTTATGGTCTTCATATAACTTAAAGATCTAAGCTTTATGCTTCAAGTTCTTCAAGAACACTAAAGGTTCAAGCTTTCTAGCTTTGTGACCTTATAACTTGTGTGAAAGGGATCCTAGCTCTCTAGCTTAGGGTTCCATCACTTCATTTGATTTAAATTGTGTTAATACTTGTTTGATTGAAGTAAAGTTTGTAACTTTTTTTGTAAATAGGACTTGTATTTGTGTTAAGACTAAGGATATGATGTAACCTTGGTTCATCATCCATCAAAGACTCTTAAATGAGTTGTGTTCTTACTTGGTCTTAACATATTGTGTGTTGATGGTAGAATCTTGGTCAAGGTGATGCTAACCCATCAATGAGTTGTACACTTGAAGCTACAAGCATCAAGGATGAGAACCGTGATAAGCATCAAGCACCAAGAACCCCACCAGAGCACTTGTTTACTATTTTTCGGGATCTGATCAGTAATTGGGCTACTATAAAGTTGATTTTCAGTTAGTTCGGTTCGAGTAGATGATTATCTGTTTAGGCCTCGTCTTAATCTGAGTTACGGTTTAGGATTTATGGCCCTCCGAAAGTCACTACGCCCTTGTAACGTTGTGCTGAAATTGCTGACCTACTCGCACTTAAACCGTCGCCATGGTCAAAAGAAGACGAGTTAGGTTCTGAAAATTGGTCAGCGGTTAGAGGACTCACATACGGAGCCATAGCCACTGACTATGCGTCTTTTCGATTTACGTATAGGTCGTATCAGCTGACCGAAATCAGCCTATTGTTTCGATCTCTATTCTTGTCAAACTTACTTAGCTTTTATGATGATGAACGATGATGATGATGACACTTAAACTTATTTTATGCACTATTAGAACTTATAAGGACAACATACTGACCTAGTAACCTTTGATTTAGGTTGACGACCTTTCGGACCAACTTACTACTTGCATACTTTCATTACCGACTTTACCGCTTTTATCACTGTGAGCTATAGATTCCCTTTTTACTTATACTATTTTTGTGACTGAGAATACATGCGCTTTTTATGTTTTACTTACTTGACATGAGTACTTAAACTTTACATATGTGTAGGTTATATAACGGCATAAAGATTCCCCTTAGCACGGTAACGTTTAATCATTGGTTTTTGAACCGATGAACGCGAATATTAGATATGGATCTATAGGGTTTGACATCCCCACTCGGGCTAGTCGCGCTAGCATTTAACGGGTGTTTAATACTTCGAGGACATACACACTTGCCAGGTGTACTTTTAGGGGGTGATATTTATATTTACGTTAAGTCTAGTTACCATGTGCCCATGGTTAAACATATACTTTTCTTACTACTTTGAGACATTGAAATCTCGTGGTCAATCTTACATTACTGTTACAACTTAAACTATAGCTCACTAACATTATTGTTGACGTTTTTAAGCATGTTTTCTCAGGTGCTTAGAGGATTGTTGCTTCCGCTGTTAGACTTGCTGTCTTGGTGTTATTGATTTGCTATTAAGGATCTGCTGTGTAAGATTTCCGCTGCATTACTTGGAGATGTCTCAATCATGAAACTTTTATTTTGCATTCGCAACTTATGTTATTTGAATAATGGCTTTGTAATGACCCCTGTGTCACGTTATCTTTTGTAAACACTATCTTTTTATGAATACAAAACTGGTTTTCAAACAACATGTAGTATTTGATCGTGTAACGATCATGTTGTTGACGAATCGTACACGATGGTTTTGTACGGGGCGTCACATTTGGTATCAGAGCATTGGTTGTAGGGAATTAGGTTGCATTAGTGAGTCTTGACCGAGTCGAGTAGGATTCGCTAATAGGACTAATCTACAACTTGCTCGTTTACTTGTTTCTGCGGAACCTGCTGCATGCTACTGTGTTATATTACTGCATGTTACTGCTTAATACTACTGCATGCCACTGCTTACTTCTACTGCTGTATGAACTTACTGCATGCTACCGTTTCCTTTTACTGCTATGTAAACTCGTTGTATGCTTTTGCTTATTCTCGCTACTGCATGCTACTATCTGCTTTTAGCATGTTACTTCGGTATGGTACTGTTACTATTGCCATGCTACATACTGCTGTAGACGATCTAGGCTACTGTAGTTGTTATGCCTGATTACGCTCTTGCTACATGTCTGCTATTCGCTGTACCGACTTGAAGAACTTATCTTTCCTAGTTCAGATGTTTTTCTGAACCCTTTTCCCACTCGTCTAACCCTAAAGACTAGTATTTTAATCCACCCGTTACTACTGTTCCACCATTTCGGAGATCAAAACATTACTTTACGCAATGTACGAAGAGTACCCCTCAGATTACACGCCCACTAAGGATGATCCTCGGAGGAGGAGACATGCGAGGATTTATCGGAGTAACCGCACCCCGAGCTCACCCTGATTAGCCACGTACAACGTATGAACATTAGAAGGATGTTCAGTTTCTGCAAGATGACTCGTTTCCCGTACACTTTCATGACCGTCACTTATCTCTTCCATTCTCCACCACTACTCGACGATCTAACGACACTTCTGGACTTAGGTCCCTAACACCCTTAGACATTGGAGAAGTCGGGAGGACATCTCCTTTCACAAGGTCATAGTGTTTTCTACTGATGCTCAGCCATACCCAAAGACTTAGGAGTCGCCTCAAGACATATCGTATTACTACTTGCTACACGTACAACTCGACGCAAGACCCAAATTGAATTTCTAGAAAGGAACCTAATGACGTTACCTGAACCCGAACATTTTGAAGAAATTTCGGGACATTTAGGCATTGGTGCATGACCTACGGAACCTACGCACCTGCACCGAGAAACAGTGAGATTAATTATGTAGATTTTGAGATAGCATAGATAAAGCACCGTTAGATGAAATTGAGTAGAACTGGAAGTGATCACGTTACATTGACCATATGGAGTGATATTGGAATGAACGTACGATTTAGTACAATATAATGATGCCAGGCCAGCGTAATTATATTGAAGTGAATCATGCAGAAGTCCCAATGTTACTATATAAGGAATATGAAGTGATTCGAAGGAAAATTTTGGTAGGGATCACTTGAGCATACACATTCTGGTCTGTTAGAGGTAGGGAAAGAATAACCACGTATCCTAGATACTGTACAAGGAGGGCCTTGATTGCGGAATTGATAACCCAAAAATTTCTTTTAAATATAGACACCCTGGACACTTAAGGGAAAAGTTCTCGAATAGGGAAAACTTTGGGCTCACTTACGGTAGAGCAATCATTATCTTAGCTATGGAGACTCGCATGGATCCTGATTTTAGTTAGGGTACGTTTCTTCACAATGATTTATCGTCTCGGAATTGTTTAATACTAGAGCGATAGAAACCTTATGTGACAACCCGGAAATTTCCAACCAAATTTAAACTTTAATCTTTATATGTTTCCGACACGATAAGCAATATTTGTTAAGTTAAATTTCAAGAATTTTAAACTATGTTCATACATTCATTCAACCTTGACCAAGTTCCAACAATTCACGAACCATTAAACAAATATGATTATATATGTATACGTGTATATATATTATAACTTGAAACGTAAACAAAATATTAGATTAAATACTTTATATGATTGTATCTGTTTCAAAATGTTTATCAATGGAATTAGAAGATAAGATCAAATGATTGAATTATCAGATATATTGAATTATGATTACAAGTCTCTGTTGAAAGGCCCACGTTGATTTGAGAAATCTTTCCATTTTAACAATATTCGAAAAATGATAAAGTGATTTATAAATAAGAACAAATTGTCATTCATTGAGAACTAGACAAAGGATAGTGGAAGATTAAATCTCATAACGACTCGATTGATCTATTTAGTTGCAAACGTACAAAAACGTTTTCAGTTTAAAAAGAACTTTATTATTAAAACGTATATAACTTTTATAAATATCTAGAACCACTTTTGACAACTCATTACTTAACTAGTATGATAAAGATAACGATATTTATATTTTATTTTATTAAATATATATAACGATTTAAATTAATATTATATATATTTATACGCGTATTATACATACATAGTTTTATACTTTTACTATACTTAAACTTTACCCTTAATTTATTTTTACTTTACTTTAACTTTAATAATTCACTTTAATAATTCATACTTTAATAATTTACTTTAATAATTCGTACTTTAATAATTCACTTTAATAATTCATACTTTAATAATTCACTTTAATAATTCATACTTTAATAATTCACTTTAATAATTCATACTTTAATAATTCACTTTAATCATTCAAAAATCTATTATAAATAGAATTCAATAGGTTTCATTATTTCATAGAAACTTGAAAATATTTTTCTCTAAACTCTCTCAATCGATTTACATATATATATTTACTCCGTATTATTTCAAGATATTATTAGTATACATAAAATATTACGACGGAGTGCTGTCCGAGTGATTCGAAATTGTTTTTCGAGTTGGATAGGATTAAGGAAATTATGGGTTATAGCTATGGAGGTGATTGAATATGGTTCATGGGTATGCTCGTGAGGTCAATATAGTGTTTATCATTTCCGTTGCGTCTACGTACCTTTCCTGCAATATTGAATCTCGATATTGATACGTGAGTACTCATAATTTAACTTTTACATACTAATAGTGTATCCCTGACTAGTGCTCGAGTATTTAGGATTATGCATGCTTGTACTTTTGATATTGCCCTTAGACAGGTTAGGTTGAATCTTGAATTAGTTACACTTGCAGTTGAGATAAGGTATAAGATATGCATGTCCTTGGAAAGCTAGCGAAAAATTAAGAACTTTTTCTTTAGATATCGAATGGTTTCGATGAACGGATTAGAAGTTATAATCAATTGAATTTTCGATATTTTTATTAAAAATGATTATTATTATCGTCGTTTTTATCGTCGTTCTAGTTTTATCTTATTATTATCATTATTATTATCTTTATCAATAAAAGGGATTTATCATTAAAAATTGTTATTTTTTTTATTTATTACTATCGTTATTATCGTTAAAGTTATTATTAGTATTATTATTATTATTATCATTATTAATATATATATATATATATATATATATATATCATTATTTAAAAATGGTTATTGTTATTGTTATTATTATTATTACTATATTATCATTAAGATAATTATTAGTATTATCGTTAATAATGTTATAGTAACTATCATTATTAATATTAGTGTAATTAAAACAAATATTTGTAACACCTAATTATTTTGATTACTATTATTATCATTATTATGGACACGATATAAAAGATGATTTAAAAGCTATTAAACGAAACGATTAGGAAATAATGAGTAAGAGTATCATGATGAAATTAAAATATTATAAGATATTGATTTAGATAAAATTATCGTTCTTATTATTTTTATCATTACTATTATTATTAAAAGTATCGTTAGTATTAAAACTATCATTTTAACAAAAATTATCATTTTAATAGAAATGTCATTGTTACTATAAAATATCATTATTATTATTATTTTAAATTTAAATAGAATTATTATTTTAAAGATAATATTAAAAATTATCGTAAATATTAAAGTTATCATAATTAGAATTATCGTTTTATCATAATGTCATCTTAGTAATTATAAATATTGATATTTTTATAATAATAATTATTATTACAAAATAATACAACTTTTACTTACTATCAGTATAGATATTATTTTATCAAATAAATATGTGATACAAATATATTTTACTACGTGTAATAACTTACTTTGATAATACCTATCATATTATCTTTATGATATTAAATGAACCCTATAAATTTTATTAATTAATATATATAAAAGTATATTTTATTATATAAATTTAATATAAAATTTTATTTATTAATAAATAAATTATATTATTTACTCTAATAAATCTTTTAAAAATATTTAAAAATATAAAACGACGATATTTAAACTATATATTAATCATGTATAGATTTTTGGAAATTATTTTGAGTCAAATTTACTTTTGTTTACTTTTGCATATTAGTCTCGAGCATTTGGATTGTGGTACACTATGACTTGACCTAATTTGTTAGACAAATATTGACCAACACATAAATATATATAATTAATTTAGGTTCGTGAATCCGAGGCCAACCTTGCACTTGTTCAATGACGTTATATGTATTTTTACTACGAAATACAGTATGGTGAGTTTCATTTGCCTTTTTCCCCTTTATATTTTTGGGACTGAGAATACATGCGCTTTTATAAATGTTTGACGAAATAGACACAAGTAATTGAAACTACATTCTATGGTTGAATTATCGAAATCGAATATGCCCCTTTTTATTAAAGTCTGGTAATCTAAGAATTAGGGAACAGACACCCTAATTGACGCGAATTCTAAAGATAGATCTATTGGGCCTAACAAACCCCATCCAAAGTACCGGATGCTTTAGTACTTCGAAATTTATATCATGTCCGAAGGAGGATCCCGGAATGATAGGGGATATTCTTATATGTATCTAGTTAATGTCGGTTACCAGGTGTTCACCATATGAATGATTATTTTTGTCTCTATGCATGGGACGTATATTTATGAGAACTGGAAATGAAATTCTTGTGGTCTATTAAAATGATGGAAATAAATGATTATGATAAACTAATGAACTCACCAACCTTTTGGTTGACACTTTAAAGCATGTTTATTCTCAGGTGTTAAAGAAATCTTCCGCTGTGCATTTACTCATTTTAAAGATATTACTTGGAGTCTTTCATAGCATATTTCGAAGAACGTTGCATTCGAGTCATTGAGTTCATCAAAGATTATTATTAAATCAATTTATAGTTGGATAGTAGATATTATGAAATGGTATGCATGCTTGTCAATTTTTGATGTAAAGAAAGTTTGTCTTTTAAAAACGAATGCAATGTTTGTAAATTGTATCATATAGAGGTCAAATACCTCGCAATGTAATCAACTATTGTGAATCGTTTATAATGTATATGAACGGGTCCTTTCAGTTGGTATCAGAGCGGTGGTCTTAGCGAACTAGGTCTGCATTAGTGTGTCTAACTGATAAGTCGATATGATGCATTAGTGAGTCTGGACTTCGACCGTGTCTGCATGTCAAAAGTTTTGCTTATCATTTTGTGTCAAAAATTAACTTCTTATCATCCTCAGGAAATTACCTGCTTATCATTTTTAGTCTAAGACACGTCTTGCTGCATTGATTGCATGAAGAGTGTATAGACAAAAATTTATATCTTAGCATATCTGCTAAATCATATCTTATCGTATTTGTTACTTTAAACTTTGCCTGACATATCCCGCAAAGTCCTCCGTAATCTACGAAATCTTTTCTATGTAATTAGAATACCATCCGTTAGCCAAAATCATTCCATATCGGAAAAAAAAAATCCTTTCTCCAATCGTACGAAATGGAATTCGTCATCAGTTCAAGTCACTTAGATTCCGAAATGGAATCCCATTCAAGCTCCGAAAGCAGTGTGACCGGAATAGATCAACCAATCAGTCATCACCTATTCTGTATGAATTGGGGATGGGTTCATAGCCTCCTCAATCATTGGAGACAAGAAGAAGGTGATCCCTTCCTTCCACCACATTGCCCTCTTGACGAAGAACCTGAAGCACTTACCCGCGAACCTGTTCGAAACACCATTTTCTCGCTCATTTCCAGAGTATCTCGTCACGATTATATATTACATCAAATTTTAGATTTTATTTATCCGCTCGTCCGAACCGACAATCACCCCGGTGTAATAGAAGAAGTCAACGAGCTTCGCGTTCGGATAGTGGCTTTGGAGAATATGGTGCAGAGATTACAAACACCAGCAGCAGCAGCAACAGCATAACTAGTACCACCATCATCAATGCCAACAGTACCATTACCACCTCCAACCACAATCGCGTCGTAAACCTCAACTTCACAATCCGTCCCATGAGCATCAACGTCATACGCACCATAGATACCAAGGAGTACCAACAACAATAACTGACGAAGTATTAATTCATAGCTTCATTAGAGAAACATTCCGCGGTGATTATGTAATCTCTAAAGTCTTAGAGATTATCTAATCTAGTCCTAACCATAAATCAGTTAAGCGAACCAAAATGATAGAAGAAAGAGTAGAAACCCTGACAAAAATGGTGTGTGATCAACAAGCTAAACTTGCTTTACCAACAGCATCAACAGTACCGTCAGCGTTACCAGCATCGTCAGTACAGTCAACCTCTGGATCAACAACACCGATAACATCACAAACTCAGTCAGTTCAAGAATCACTGTGAACATCATTACGAATCAATAACGTGTATATTGTATCAACGAGTTATGAAGAATTAACTCATTCCCTCTGAAGAAATTATATGTATATTATATATATATATATATATATATATATATATATATATATATATATATATATATATATATATATATATATATATATATATATATATAAAATATATATATATATATATTTTGAAATAAATCATTCCGTGCTAAGCTATTGTGTGTGAATCTTAACTACGCGGTTAATTCATATTACAAATATGCAATAATGTACGTCCTTCGGCTGCAACTTAACCAGCGTTAACTACAATCTCTGTCGCAATTCAACAAATTCCAATTCATAATAAATCAAGTATATATTTGATTTTACACTTTCATCATCGATGTACCCGAAACTTTTCAGATAACATCATTCGTACTTTGCGAAATTCACAAGAATTCCACGAACTGAACATCATACATCAACAAATAACGAAGTATTAATTCATAATTTCAATGTCATTAAAGAAATACTGCGTAAAAGTTATGTACTTTTTAAAGCCTTTAGGGATTATTCAATTCTAGTTTCAACCGAAAATCAAATGAGTTTAATTTAACATTAACTCATTAAATCTATGTTTCATCTGAAAAAAAAAAAATATACATATATATATTTTCATAAAGACTGTAATAAAATTCTTTTGTAAAAAATATTAATTGTGAAATTTTTTTAACGAGATATATAAATTCACAATTAATATGTTACATTCTTCGAATCTGATTCAGCAAATTATCCATTATACTCCCTACTTTCACAATAATATACATTCTTTTATAGAAATCAAAACAACCATACTCATTCGAAATTTAATTACATATTCTGATTTTGAAATCTCAAAATTCAACTTGAGATATGACCAAAATCATCACTCTTAGATCCTTACATCTTTCACAAGCTATATTTTGACTTCAAAACTATGTTAGAACATCAAATGTATGTTAACAATTACAATCTGTGTTCAAACCCTTCGAAAATTATTGAAGACACTTCGAATGATGAGCAATCGAGATGATGATCCAACCACATGTTACCCACAGTTATGTACCCGAAAAACTCTTGAAACCAAAGAAAAAGTTTAAACAACGTATCCGCGTCAGATTCTTTGACATTTATTAGCAAAAATAACTTTGCGACTCCTATTCAAAGTAGCCAGTTTTGTCACAGCTTCAGCAAGTCAACTTCGACTTTTCAGTCAGACTAACCTTATTATAACCTTGAGATATACACCATCGTTACCAGGGAACCTTTTACATTCCACCACATTATTAGCAGATGTATCAACAACTTCATTACCCTTTGACTTTAGCCTCTCCAAAAAGTCATTATAATTATTCATTGAAACCCCATCATTTACTCATTCACATCTTGTAATGAGAATTGCCATATGAATCATTGGGAATTAGCAATCTGTATTTTGAAATCTCACAGCATGTCTACGCCAACAATTATATGTGTATATATAACGTCTATCTTCTGGACTTAATTTGAATGTGAAGTTTCTGAAAAACACTCCGAACTACGAATTGGTTCTACGAATATGGAAAAAATACTGATGAAGCAGCAAAAACTATAAATGACTTTAAACGGTAAAAGCTGGATGATAATGATGAAGTGTGCTGGCAAAGCGCAGAAAAAGAGAAGTTTTGGAACTGAAAAACGGATTGAGCAAAGTAGGAAGGAGGCTGTGGACAAATTACAAAGACTGAACCTGACTTCAAAGGATCCAAATGATTCAGTACCTGCTGAAGTCGTTAACGAATACCTTGCTCCTGACTCTAAACCCCTGCAGACAATATTCTTCATCATCCTTTGATATTAGAAATTCTAAAATATCATCGTATCTTTCATTATAAATATCCTCCATATTTCTGAAGATATTTTTTTAATTTTTCTTATTTGAAATCATTTACCTCTTCGCGCTATCTGTATTACATCATAAAAGAAACTATTTTAGTTTCTAAATTCTGAAACATTCAAGTTAAGATAGGAATATTTTGAAGTAGTGTTGGGAACTGAAGCATGAATTAGTATAATATAATGACACTTGATCAATGTGATTATATTACAGTAAGTCATGCTAAGTTTCTAAATGGAACGTAATGATTCACAGATCATAACATCATCATGTGCCATGTTATACGACTCTTGTATTCTATTTAACCTCTAAAATATCAAGAAAACATTTCTTGATTATTTATGCCTTTTCCAAGGTATTCTAGTAATTTGACAAGTCAAGATCGTGCCATCACAATTTTCTTCCTAGAACATTAACAATGTTCATTCCGAAATTCATATCTGTGAATTCTGGACCATTACAAGCGGTGCTTAATCGTAAGAAGAAGAAACGAAAGGACAAAACTCCGAAATAGAAATTGGGGTATAAATTGTAGCAAATAAAAGAGAGCATTAACTGTGAATGATAATGATTATAGAAGACAGAAGCAGAGACTTTGAAATATAAGGGAACATATAAAGCCCAACGACAAACCAGAAATTATAAACCATATATCGATGCATATAGCAATATAAAGACACGGGAGAACTAGAAACACTATAAACCCAAGAGTATAGTAGAAGTAAATAGATTCTTCCGGCGGTAGATGAAAAATAAGGATGACCGATATGAGAGTTAGAAGTATATCGAGAATCAGAACTGGATGGAGCATATTGATGAATACTTTAAAATATGAGTTGAGGGGGAAAGAATGGAAGGTGATGAAACATGACTAGGAACTTAGAAATCAACAGATTTAACTCACACAATGGCGGAATAAGTGAATCAAACCCTCTAGTGAATAGGTTAAGTTTTTTTTGATTAATTTAGACAAACCACAACTAAATCAAGTGTGATTAGATCAACACCTAGATCTATTATTCACCACCTGGGTGATTTGGACTGAGAGAGAATCGGAGGAGCTCACTAGATCTGAGTGTGTGTAACAAATAAGAGGCTTAACCTAAAATGAAGAACATAAGACTTTATATACCCCTGCTGTTGACTCATCCATACGATTCATTCATCACACGTACGAGGTGGCTTCATCAGCCGTACGGGTGATCACTCACTCGTGTCTTCTCATTTAGGTTGTAATTGTGACTTAGCTCAGCATCAACCATGTGTATGATCCTGTCAGCCGTACTAGTGAGGCTTCACTCGTACGTCTGACTAAGTCTAACATAGTCAGACATCTAAATCTCGTTCCTGCAGTTCCTGTAACCACATACAAACACGAATAGGATAATAACGAGCACTCATGGTAGCCTGTAAACTGTTGTACCTGCAATGGACGTGGGTAGATGTCTAGGGACTCGCATAAAATGCATCAACAGAAGGTGTGAGTTGTAAGAAAACGAAGAAAATCTCCGACAGAACAATTAAAATGGACGATCGCATTTAAAGCGGATCCTAATTCCCTTGATTACCGGAGAGTCAAATCTTATTAAGAAGATTTTCTTCAAATCCCTTGAAATCTGGGAATCAATCATATCTACGTCAAATGATAAGATAAATCTACACTTACTCATTTCACTCTTCTATGTTAGCTTCATTCGTACTCTTCATATAAATGGATTGTTTATCCAAATTATTCGCTGATGATAAAACTCTAATTTTCAGCCCGTATGCATCATGAAAACATACTTATTATCATTCACGACCTTTCCACTCAAATTTCGGGACGAAATTTCTTTAACGGGTAGGTACTGTGACAACCCGGAAATTTCCAACCAAATTTAAACTTCAATCTTTATATGTTTCCGACACGATAAGCAATATTTGTTAAGTTAAATTTCAAGAATTTTAAACTATGTTCATACATTCATTCAACCTTGACCAAGTTCCAACAATTCACGAACCATTAAACAAATATGATTATATATGTATACGTGTATATATATTATAACTTGAAACGTAAACAAAATATTAGATTAAATACTTTATATGATTGTATCTGTTTCAAAATGTTTATCAATGGAATTAGAAGATAAGATCAAATGATTGAATTATCAGATATATTGAATTATGATTACAAGTCTCTGTTGAAAGGCCCACGTTGATTTGAGAAATCTTTCCATTTTAACAATATTCGAAAAATGATAAAGTGATTTATAAATAAGAACAAATTGTCATTCATTGAGAACTAGACAAAGGATAGTGGAAGATTAAATCTCATAACGACTCGATTGATCTATTTAGTTGCAAACGTAAAAAAACATTTTCAGTTTAAAAAGAACTTTATTATTAAAACGTATATAACTTTTATAAATATCTAGAACCACTTTTGACAACTCATTACTTAGCTAGTATGATAAAGATAACGATATTTATATTTTATTTTATTAAATATATATAACGATTTAAATTAATATTATATATATTTATACGCGTATTATACGTACATAGTTTTATACTTTTACTATACTTAAACTTTACCCTTAATTTATTTTTACTTTACTTTAACTTTAATAATTCACTTTAATAATTCATACTTTAATAATTTACTTTAATAATTCGTACTTTAATAATTCACTTTAATAATTCATACTTTAATAATTCACTTTAATAATTCATACTTTAATAATTCACTTTAATAATTCATACTTTAATAATTCACTTTAATCATTCAAAAATCTATTATAAATAGAATTCAATAGGTTTCATTATTTCATAGAAACTTGAAAATATTTTTCTCTAAACTCTCTCAATCGATTTACATATATATATTTACTCCGTATTATTTCAAGATATTATTAGTATACATAAAATATTACGACGGAGTGCTGTCCGAGTGATTTCGAAATTGTTTTTCGAGTTGGATAGGATTAAGGAAATTATGGGTTATAGCTATGGAGGTGATTGAATATGGTTCATGGGTATGCTCGTGAGGTCAATATAGTGTTTATCATTTCCGTTGCGTCTACGTACCTTTCCTGCAATATTGAATCTCGATATTGATACGTGAGTACTCATAATTTAACTTTTACATACTAATAGTGTATCCCTGACTAGTGCTCGAGTATTTAGGATTATGCATGCTTGTACTTTTGATATTGCCCTTAGACAGGTTAGGTTGAATCTTGAATTAGTTACACTTGCAGTTGAGATAAGGTATAAGATATGCATGTCCTTGGAAAGCTAGCGAAAAATTAAGAACTTTTTCTTTAGATATCGAATGGTTTCGATGAACGGATTAGAAGTTATAATCAATTGAATTTTCGATATTTTTATTAAAAATGATTATTATTATCGTCGTTTTTATCGTCGTTCTAGTTTTATCTTATTATTATCATTATTATTATCTTTATCAATAAAAGGGATTTATCATTAAAAATTGTTATTTTTTTTATTTATTACTATCGTTATTATCGTTAAAGTTATTATTAGTATTATTATTATTATTATCATTATTAATATATATATATATATATATATATATATATCATTATTTAAAAATGGTTATTGTTATTGTTATTATTATTATTACTATATTATCATTAAGATAATTATTAGTATTATCGTTAATAATGTTATAGTAACTATCATTATTAATATTAGTGTAATTAAAACAAATATTTGTAACACCTAATTATTTTGATTACTATTATTATCATTATTATGGACACGATATAAAAGATGATTTAAAAGCTATTAAACGAAACGATTAGGAAATAATGAGTAAGAGTATCATGATGAAATTAAAATATTATAAGATATTGATTTAGATAAAATTATCGTTCTTATTATTTTTATCATTACTATTATTATTAAAAGTATCGTTAGTATTAAAACTATCATTTTAACAAAAATTATCATTTTAATAGAAATGTCATTGTTACTATAAAATATCATTATTATTATTATTTTAAATTTAAATAGAATTATTATTTTAAAGATAATATTAAAAATTATCGTAAATATTAAAGTTATCATAATTAGAATTATCGTTTTATCATAATGTCATCTTAGTAATTATAAATATTGATATTTTTATAATAATAATTATTATTACAAAATAATACAACTTTTACTTACTATCAGTATAGATATTATTTTATCAAATAAATATGTGATACAAACATATTTTACTACGTGTAATAACTTACTTTAATAATACCTATCATATTATCTTTATGATATTAAATGAACCCTATAAATTTTATTAATTAATATATATAAAAGTATATTTTATTATATAAATTTAATATAAAATTTTATTTATTAATAAATAAATTATATTATTTACTCTAATAAATCTTTTAAAAATATTTAAAAATATAAAACGACGATATTTAAACTATATATTAATCATGTATAGATTTTTGGAAATTATTTTGAGTCAAATTTACTTTTGTTTACTTTTGCATATTAGTCTCGAGCATTTGGATTGTGGTACACTATGACTTGACCTAATTTGTTAGACAAATATTGACCAACACATAAATATATATAATTAATTTAGGTTCGTGAATCCGAGGCCAACCTTGCACTTGTTCAATGACGTTATATGTATTTTTACTACGAAATACAGTATGGTGAGTTTCATTTGCCTTTTTCCCCTTTATATTTTTGGGACTGAGAATACATGCGCTTTTATAAATGTTTGACGAAATAGACACAAGTAATTAAAACTACATTCTATGGTTGAATTATCGAAATCGAATATGCCCCTTTTTATTAAAGTCTGGTAATCTAAGAATTAGGGAACAGACACCCTAATTGACGCGAATCCTAAAGATAGATCTATTGGGCCTAACAAACCCCATCCAAAGTACCGGATGCTTTAGTACTTCGAAATTTATATCATGTCCGAAGGAGGATCCCGGAATGATAGGGGATATTCTTATATGTATCTAGTTAATGTCGGTTACCAGGTGTTCACCATATGAATGATTATTTTTGTCTCTATGCATGGGACGTATATTTATGAGAACTGGAAATGAAATTCTTGTGGTCTATTAAAATGATGGAAATAAATGATTATGATAAACTAATGAACTCACCAACCTTTTGGTTGACACTTTAAAGCATGTTTATTCTCAGGTGCTAAAGAAATCTTCCGCTGTGCATTTACTCATTTTAAAGATATTACTTGGAGTCTTTCATAGCATATTTCGAAGAACGTTGCATTCGAGTCATTGAGTTCATCAAAGATTATTATTAAATCAATTTATAGTTGGATAGTAGATATTATGAAATGGTATGCATGCTTGTCAATTTTCGATGTAAAGAAAGTTTGTCTTTTAAAAACGAATGCATTCTTTGAAAAACGTCTCATATAGAGGTCAATACCTCGCAAGGAAATCAATTAATATGAAACATTTATAATCGATATGAACGGGACATTTCAGTTGGTATCCGAGCGTTGGTCTTAGAGAACCAGAAATTTGCATTAGTGTGTCTAACCGAGTTTGTTAGAATGCATTAGTGAGTCTGGACTTCGACCGTGTGTACTTGAAAAACGATTGCTTAATTTTTTTGTTAAAAACTATATATTATTAACATATAAATATTATGTGATATATTAATCTCTTAATGTGTTTGATATTGTGTGATAGATGTCTACCTCTAGTACAAATCCCATTGACTCACCTAATAATAATGAAGAGTCGAATATATATTGGGAAGACTCACAAATTCCCGATGAGGAACCGGAAGAAGAGGAACCGGAAGAAGAGGAACCAGAAGAAGAGGAACCGGAAGAAGAGGAACCGGAAGACGAAGAGGTTCCGGAGGATGAAATATTAGAACACGCTGAAAAACAGATAAATAAAAGAAAACCCTCAACCAATGGACCAAAATTAATAATGTTCAATGGTGTTTCCGCCGAGGAAGCAAAATATTGGGAAGACTACCAATTTTTCGATGAATCGGATCTCGATGAGGATTCCGATGATGTTATAGAAATTACCCCGACCCAATTTGAAAAGGCAAAAGAAAATAATAAGGGAAAAGGTATCAAAATAGAGAAACCTAATTCCAACTGTCATACCCCGTCCAAATTCTCTTGAACGAAACAATAACATCTGGTACCATTGCGATGAACGGACCTCTATATGCCATGAACGACTCCATGTAATACAAGCAAATGCACAGAGGAAGATTTCTTTCATACCTGAGAATAAACATGCTTTAAAGTGTCAACCAAAAGGTTGGTGAGTTCACAAGTTTATCATAATACAATAAAATTCATTATTTTGATAGACCACAAGATTTAAATCCTGCATGGTACAAATGGGCACAAATCCTATACCCACCTGTAATGTACATGCGATATCTTTTAAATACAGTACACCTTTCTCGTGTACGAAATCATCTTTCATAAATCTTAGTAACCGTACACATATCCTGTACACAAAAATAACATACACATAACCTGTGTATAAAAATCATTCTCTCGATACATAACATTCACTTCAATTGGTGGCAATTATCATGTCCACATAATTCAATGGTGGAAATTATCATATCCACATAATTCAACGGTGGCAATTATCATGTCCACATAATTCAACGGTGGCAATTATCATGCCCACATAATTCAATAATAATCCGCAGAACTTCTGTCTGCATAAGAATTCATTCGAGGAATGTTTTGCTTGTGTCTATATCGTCAAACATTTATATAAGCATTTCATGTATTCGCAGTTCAAAACATATTTCAAAAGCATTTAATAAAGCAGTTGTTAAAAAAAACAGCGCATGTATTCTCAGTCCCAAAAATGTAATGAGTAAAAGGGAGCAAATGAAACTCACCCTACAATATTTTGTAGTAAAAATATTCATACGACAATACTGAACAATGCAGGGTTAGCCTCGAATTCACGAACCTATAACAAGTATATATATTAACACATATAATCGTAATCGAACAAGTTTATGTATTATTAGTAATTATTATTTTAGTAACTTGTATGTTTTATTAATAACTAAATTAGCTATACTTTAAATAAATAATTAGTATTTATTATGAGAATATTAATGTTGTTATGTGATATGTATTAAATATATATTCTTATATAGTTATATAGCTATTTATTTGGTGAAATAATATTAATAATAATAAATAAAAATTTGTATCGTTTTATGATAATAATAATACTAAAAAATAATTAGATTTAGTAATGACTACTGATATTAATAGTTTTGATAATAATACTAATAATAACACTTATAATAATAATAATAATATTAATAATAATAGAGTAAAATTACTACCTCAAAGAAGTAGCGCTTAAAAAAAAAATGCCCAAGTCCGGGTTTGATCCCGCGACCTCTCGTTCCCTAATTTCCCCTCCAAACCATTGAACTACTTGTTGCATTCTTGTAATAACCCGCGTTTTTCTGAAATTATCACTACACTATTATATTTAACACGAACTTCTCTGTTATCTTCTTCAACTTTTCATCATCATCCTAATTATGCCACAATCTCATCATCATAATCAAACATCATCATCTAATCACCCTAAAATTATCATCATCAATTTCTTATAACTGTGACACCTATTATCTCATCATATCGTCCTCGCCATACATAAAATCACCACCATACACCGTTGTTATCATCATTATTATTCACGATTTATACTTTCATCATCATTCATCATTCATGACATCACTAACACCATTATCTAAATTACTCCATCATCATCATTAAACCTAAACAGCAGCATAATAAACATCTTCCTATGATACTTATGATTAATCTGGCCCAACAAACTAAACTGAATCTTCAGCCCAATAACCATTATCAAGTAAGCCTAATAAAACAAGTTCATGAGCCCATTTAAATTAAGTTGTTTTTCAATGGGCCGTTAAAGTTGGTTTGATAGAAACAAAAACAAATAGCGGGCCATAGCAGGAATTATCTTCATGGTGTTTGTCTGAAACATGAACAGTAAGGCCTACTGCAGTAGTTAATGAAGAAGAAAAAAAATAACCGAAATCTTGAGTAGTAAACAAATGCAGTTGCAGCAGTTTGATTATGTCGGACAGCAGCAGTCTTGTGGTGGAAATCAAGTGAATGGTTGTGCTTGATAAATAGAAAGAAACAAGAAAAAAGGAAAACGCAGGTGATGGTGGCAGTTTTGATGGTGGGTTCACGGTGTAAGGTGAAGGTGGTTGTGATTAACGATATGGATGGAGAGGGTGAAACCTATGAATCACCTAAAATAAAGAAGCTATGCGGTTTAGTGGTGTGTCACAATACGACTCCAAGGTTTGTCCCATTTTCGTTACGTTACGCGTGTGAGTTTTTGGCTCAAGTTTTTACCATTCATTAATTCTTGAAATTGCCTGCGAGATTACTCCATCTTTTCCTACACTGAACTGGTCTACGGTTAACCCCTATGACGTTTACAAAAAGATGACATTGATGATCACTTGGGCTCCACCTTGGCCTGAGAACCGGAGAATCCAAGTCCCATGACTGCAGCCCGACCCCTTCGAACCCGATTCTCCACCACCCTCTTCTCTTGAATAAGCACAAGCAGCTCTTGTCTCGTCCAACATGGAAACCGGGGAGTCTTACTACTAATAGTAATATTATTACTATTATTGTTATTTTTGATATTGTTGATTGTTGGTATTGTTGAGGTCTTGGTCTTCTTTAATACTACTACCAAGAACAACATACTAACACTATCTGACTAACGATCTTGGCGACGGTTAACGGAGTTTTTGATATATTGGGTTGAACTTGAAAGAAAGTATGGGTTAGTTATGAGACCATTTTTGTATTTGTTATCTCATCGTGGATGGATGTTTATATAAATTTGATACAATCAATTATCGTAGGAAAAGGTGTTGTGTTTGTCGAGCTTAAACAAATAGCAAAGGTGATGGTTTGGGTTTGTAACCAAAAACAGAAACTTAATATATATAGTGATCGGGGTGGGTTTACTCGAAAGGTTGAAGGTGGTTGGTATGGGTATTCATCAAGATGATGTTGTGGGTTGGTAACTCAAGAAGATACATAGATATATATCCATTGTATCTAATAGAAGGTAGGGATAAAGAATGACAAGTTTGGAATATTTAAAGTGGACCATAACTTTAAAAAATATCTATAGGTTAGAAAACGTGTTGAACAAATATGCAAGCTATCACTTTGTATTATTATTACCGACAGTTTAATAGGGATACCAATTCGTACTCCGTTGATACATCAGTGGTGGATAAAAAGTACTCAGATAAATCCCAAATTTTTAATTTAAATTCCTTTATTTATTTCAGTCATTATGGTATAAAATTCAATCATTAATCTAATAAATAAAAATTACATCAACTGTCCCTCTCATTTATGGGTAAAATACAAAAAATGATAAAATTAAATAATTAGATCCTAAATATACTTTTAATACGCCTATAACTTATATAACTCATTTTCGTATCACCGTTTATTTTAAAATTACATAAGTTTAAATTTAACTTGCTTAATATCAATCGAAACATCAAACGAGTATTACAATCATTTAATATTTATTTTAATATACTTTATTTATATATAGAGATATATTTTAAATAATAATAATTATAATATCCTATTTTTATTTTTTTAATTTTTAATAACAAAAACAAATAATACTTCAAATTATATTTCAAATTATTATTTATATATACATACACACATATCTGTTTATACTTAATTGTTCGTGAATAGTCGTGAGCAGTCGAATGTCAATTTAATATATGAACTTCGTTTCAAAATTTTTCTAGACTCAACATTACATACTTTGCTTATCGTATTGAAATCATATAAAGATTAAGTTTAAATTACTTTGCTTATCGTATCGAAATCATATAAAGATTAAGTTTAAATTTAGTCAGAAATTCACGGGTCGTCACAGTACCTACCCGTTAAAGAAATTTCGTCCCGAAATTTGAGTGAGGTCGTCATTTCAAACAATAAAAATGTTTTCATGACGAATATGAGTTGATAAATAGAGTTTTATCATCATTGAGTAATGTGGATAAAACAATTCGATTATTCGAAGAGTACGAGTGAAGCTATCACAAAATAGTGAAATGAAAGGATAAAGATTTGTCTTAGCTTTTGACAGAGTCGGGGTTGAATTTAGAAAATAAGGTGTGTCTTAACTTCTGATGTTGTCTTGATTGAATTCCGGAATTCAAGGGATTTAAAGAAAATCTTCGAAATCTAAAAGATTTGATTTTTCGGCGAGTAAGGAAATTAAGATCTCTATAATTAAATACGGTGATCTGCCTCGATTACTCTGTCTGATATTTGCATTATAAATTAAACTCTTCCGTTCCATTATTCTCACCATTCCTATACTTTCTTTCTTAGTTCATACATCCAAAAGATGGTGAAAATGCTTAATCTCGTTCTAATCCTTGATATTTTCCTAATTATCATTTCTGTCATCCTTCTTTTCAATCTTCCACCAAAAAATCTATTTACTTCTACTATTACCTTGGGATGATACTATCGTGTCTTTATATTGCTATTCGTATTAATATCCACGGTTTGTAATCTCCGTGTTGTTATTGGGCTTTATATTTTCTCTTATATTTTGGAGCTCTTTTGCTTCTTTTTTTTATTCTCTTCTCGACCTCTAGTAAAGCAAGTAATGGTCCAGAATTCGTAACTATGGAGTTTCGAATGAACTTAATGTTCTAAACGAGAAAGAACGTAATAGCACGATTTGATTTGTCAAATTACCAGAATCACTGAAAATAGAACTATCAAGAATATATTTTCTTGATATGTTCAGAAGTTAATCAGAATGAAAGAGTTATGTAACATGACACGTGATGATGTTATAATCTGTGACTCATCATGTTCCATTTAGAAACTCAGCATGACTTACTGTAATATAATCACGTTGATCAAGTGTCATTATATTATACTAACTCATGCATCAGTTACCAACATTACTTCAATAACATTCATATTTTTAAGCTCGAAAGTTTACAGAATATAGAAACTAACAGTTTCTATATGATGTAACATTGATAGCACGAAGAGATTTAATGATTTCAGATAAGAATGGTTATGAAAATATCTTCAGAAATATGGAGGATATTTATAATGAAAGATACGATGATATCTTAGAATTTCTAATATCGAAGGATGGTGAAGAAAATTTTGTCCGCAAGAGTTTGGAGTCAGAAGCAAGGTATTCCCTAAAGATTTCATCAGAAACAGAATCATCATGATTCTTAATGTACAAGTTTAGTCCTTGTGATTTGTTCAGAGACTCCTTCGTAGTTTGCTCAATCAGTTTTTCAGTTTCAAACTTTTTCTGAGCTTTGCCAACATACAATTCTTTATCATCTACTTTTGGCTGTTGAGGTCGTTTACAATTTTTGTTGCTTCATTCAACTTTTCAAAATTCAGAGTATTAATTCGCAGAATGGGTGCTTTTCAGAATTTCAGAATGGAAGATCATAGTTCTAAGAGATAAATGTTATATGGATACATATAACTGTTGATGTAGCAACGTTGCGAGACTCACAATACAGATTTGCTGATTCCCGGTAATTGGTATGGCAATTCTTGTTACAAGATGCGGATGAGTACATGATGAGACTTCAATAGATAAATATAATGATTTGTCGGAGAGATTTAAGCCAAGGAGCAATGAGGGTGCTGGTACGCCTGCTGGTAATATGATGGAATATAAAAAGTTCCCCGGTAACAATAAAAGAGCACACATATATGTCAAGGTTATAATAAGGTTGTTTCGAACGAAAAATCAAAGTTGACTTGTTGGAGCTGTGACAAAATTGGCTAATTTAGAAAGAGATTGCAATGTTATTTTCGGTAATAATAATGCTAAAGGAATTAGCACAGCTACGCGTTAAACGTTTATTCAGTTTTCGAGAGTTTTCAGGTGCATAACTATACGCATCAATCTTTTCTTCCGTAGATGAAGTGCGGTTGGTTCATCCTCTCGATTGAGGTGTTTTCAAGTATCATGAAAGGATTGAACGCAGATTGGAATCGTCAAGATACAAATGAGGTTTAAGTTGAAATCAAGTGGCAAACTTGAAGAGGTGTTTAGTTTCATATGTTATAATCAATATTTTAATTTATTTTAATTGTCCAATGTCATTAGTTCACAGTTCGTAGTCCACAGTTACTTATTCAATAATTCATATATAGTTTATAATATTCGAATTAATTAATACGTATCGTGACCCGTGTACATGTCTCAGACTCGATCACAACTCAAAGTATATATATTATTGTAGAATTAACCTCAACCCTGTATAGCTAACTCAAACATTACTGCATATATAGTGTCTATGGTTATTCCAAATAATATATATAGATGCGTCAACATGATATGTCAAAACCTTGTATGCGTGTCCCGATATTTAAAGTGCGTAAAATAAATAACAGAAATTAAATGAAGATAAATAAAATTGCGAGAATTTAAATTGCGATAAATAAATTGCGATAATTAAATTGCGATAAATAAAATGTAATACGAAATTAACAGTTAGCTAGGAACAGTTAGCTAGGATTTTGTTAGCGTGGATTCTTAACAAAATTTCTCATAGTTAATTTGTTTGTTTCTAACAAATTTTATTTTTGTCAAATGTTTTCTTCATTATGCCACTTGTTGGATTTTGATAGGTTAAAATCCAAATATGAAATTGAATGACAATGGTTATTCTGTGATGAACAGATTCGTATATCTGTGGATGTAAGTAGGATAGTAAATGACTGTTGAATCACATTCGAAGAATGTACAGTGTAACTTATTAATGTGAAATCTAAATATTCCTCGGGTATTACCTACCCGTTAAAATATTTTCACCATTAACAGTTTGTACAAAAGAATTTTTAATTACAATCTTTATGAAAACATATATACATATATATTTTCCTCAGATGTAATCATGGATTTAATGAGTCAATATGATATTAGACTCATTGGATTTACCGTTAGAACAAGAATATATAATCTCTAGAACATTAGAGATTACATAATCATCATGTCGAACGAAGATAAATGATGTAGAACGTCATGTGTAATGATGATTATGCTCGAGGTACAGATTGTGATGTTGAGGCGTGTGGTATTGAGACTTGTGCTGCGGATGTTACCAGTGCTGTTGCAGAAGCTGGTAGGTTTTGCACCACGTTCTCTAAATTGATTACTCGAGCGCGAAGCTCGTTGACTTCTTCCATTATTCCGGGATTATTGTCGGTCGGAACGAGCGGATGAATAAGGTTTTGAATTTGAGATAGTATATAATCATGGCGAGATATTCGGGTAATGAGGGCGAAAATAGTGTTTCGGATTTGTTCGCCGGTGCTTCAGGTTCTTGGCCAAGAGTGCAGGTTGGTGCGTGGAAAGGATTGCCTTCTTCGCGTCTACATTGATTAAGTCAGCTACGAACTCATACCCAATTCATCCAGAATGGATGATGGCTAATTGGTTGATCCATTCCGGTCACACTGCTTTCGGATCTTAGGTGGACATTCATGTCGGAATGGCTTTTGGGTTCCGGAGAACTTGAACTAATAACGAGTTCCATTTCGTACGATTAGATAAAGGGTTTTCGATATGAAATGATTTTTAGATATCGAACGATATTCTAATTACATAGAATACCCGTCTATAGTACAGAAGATACCGTAAATTATAGAGGGAATTAAGGAAACGTGTCCGATAAAGTCTACAGTCACAGATACGCTAAGATATGGATTAGCAGATACGCTAAGATATGAATTTTGTCTATACACTATTCATGCAGTCAATGCAGTAAGATGTGTCTAGACTAAGAATGATAAGCAAGTGATTCCTTAAGAATGATAAGCAGGAAATTTTTGACATGAAATGATAAGCAAAACTTTTGACATGCAGACACGGTCGAAGTCCAGACTCACTAATGCATCCTAACGACTTATCAGTTAGACACACTAATGCAGACTTGGTTCGCTAAGACCACAGCTCTGATACCACATGTCATACCCCGTCCAAATTCTCTTGAACGAATACAATAACATCTAGTACCATTGCGATGAACGGACCTCTATATGCCATGAACGACTCCATGTAATATGAGCAAATGCACAGCGAAAGATTTCTTTCATACCTGAGAATAAACATGCTTTAAAGTGTCAACCAAAAGGTTGGTGAGTTCATAAGTTTATCATAAAACAATAAAATTCATTATTTTGATAGACCACAAGATTTAAATCCTGCATGGTACAAATGGGCCCGAATCCTATACCCACCTGTAATGTACATGCGATATCTTTTAAATACAGTACACCTTTCTCGTGTACGAAATCATCTTTCATAAATCTTAGTAACCGTACACATATCTTGTGCACAAAAATAACATACACATAACCTGTGTATAAAAATCATTCTCTCGATACATAACATTCACTTCAATTGGTGGCAATTATCATGTCCACATAATTCAATGGTGGCAATTATCATATCCACATAATTCAACGGTGGCAATTATCATGTCCACATAATTCAACGGTGGCAATTATCATGTCCACATAATTCAATAATAATCCGCAGAACTTCTGTCTGCATAATAATTCATTCGAGGAATGTTTTGCTTGTGTCTATCTCGTCAAACATTTATAAAAGCATTTCATGTATTCGCAGTTCAAAACATATTTCAAAAGCATTTAATAAAGCAGTTTTTAAAAAAAAAACAGCGCATGTATTCTCAGTCCCAAAAATGTAATGAGTAAAAGGGAGCAAATGAAACTCACCCTACAATATTTTGTAGTAAAAATATTCATACGACGATACTGAACAATGCAGGGTTGGCCTCGAATTCACGAACCTATATCAAGTATATATATTAACACATATAATCGTAATCGAACAAGTTTATGTATTATTAGTAATTGTTATTCTAGTAACTTGTATGTTTTATTAATAACTAAATTAGCTATACTTTAAATAAATAATTAGTATTTATTATGAGAATATTAATGTTGTTATGTGATATGTATTAAATATATATTCTTATATAGTTATATAGCTATTTATTTGGTGAAATAATATTAATAATAATAAATAAAAATTTGTATCGTTTTATGATAATAATAATACTAAAAAATAATTAGATTTAGTAATGACTACTGATATTAATAGTTTTGATAATAATACTAATAATAACACTTATAATAATAATAATATTAATAATAATAGAGTAAAATTACTACCTCAAAGAAGTAGCGCTTGAAAAAAAAATGCCCAAGTCCGGGTTTGAACCCGCGACCTCTCGTTCCTTAATTTCCCCTCCAAACCATTGAACTGCTTGTTGCATTCATGTAATAACCCACGTTTTTCTGAAATTATCACTACACTATTAAATTTAACACGAACTTCTCTGTTATCTTCTTCAACTTTTCATCATCATCCTAATTATGCCACAATCTCGTCATCATAATCAAACATCATCATCTAATCACCCTAAAATTATCATCATCAATTTCTTATAACTGTGACACCTATTATCTCATCATATCATCCTCGCCATACATAAAATCACCACCATACACCGTCGTTATCATCATTATTATTCACGATTTATACTTTCATCACCATTCATCATTCATGACATCACTAACATCATTATCTAAATTACTCCATCATCATCATTAAACCTAAACAGCAACATAATAAACATCTTCCTATGATACTTATGATTAATCTGGCCCAACAAACTAAACTGAATCTTCAGCCCAATAACCATTATCAAGTAAGCCTAATAAAACAAGTTCACGAGCCCATTTAAATTAAGTTGTTTTTCAATGGGCCGTTAAAGTTGGTTTGATAGAAACAAAAACAAATAGCGGGCCATAGCAGCAATTATCTTCATGGTGTTTGTCTGAAACATGAACAGTAAGGCCTACTACAGTAGTTAACGAAGAAGAAAAAAAATAACCGAAATCTTGAGCAGTAAACAAACGCAGTTGCAGCAGTTTGATTATGTCAGACAGCAGCAGTCTTGTGGTGGAAATCAAGTGAATGGTTGTGCTTGATAAATAGAAAGAAACAAGAAAAAAGGAAAACGCAGGTGATGGTGGCAGTTTTGATGGTGGGTTCACGGTGTAAGGTGAAGGTGGTTGTGATTAACGATATGGATGGAGAGGGTGAAACCTCTGAATCACCTAAAATAAAGAAGCTATGCGGTTTAGTGGTGTGTCACAATACGACTCCAAGGTTTGTCCCATTTTCGTTACGTTACGCGTGTGAGTTTTTGGCTCAAGTTTTCACCATTCATTAATTCTTGAAATTGCCTGCGAGATTACTCCATCTTTTCCTACACTGAACTGGTCTACGGTTAACCCCTATGACGTTTACAAAAAGATGACATTGATGATCACTTGGGCTCCACCTTGGCCTGAGAACCGGAGAATCCAAGTCCCATGACTGCAGCCCGACCCCTTCGAACCCGATTCTCCACCACCCTCTTCTCTTGAATAAGCACAAGCAGCTCTTGTCTCGTCCAACATGGCAACCGGGGAGTCTTACTACTAATAGTAATATTATTACTATTATTGTTATTTTTGATATTGTTGATTGTTGGTATTGTTGAGGTCTTGGTCTTCTTTACTACTACTACCAAGAACAACGTACTAACACTATCTGACTAACGATCTTGGCGACGGTTAACGGAGTTTTTGATATATTAGGTTGAACTTGAAAGAAAGTATGGGTTAGTTATGAGACCATTTTTGTATTTGTTATCTCATCGTGGATGGATGTTTATATAAATTTGATACAATCAATTATCATAGGAAAAGGTGTTGTGTTTGTCGAGCTTAAACAAATAGCAAAGGTGATGGTTTGGGTTTGTAACCAAAAATAGAAACTTAATATATATAGTGATCGGGTTGGGTTTACTCGAAAGGTTGAAGGTGGTTGGTATGGGTATTCATCAAGATGATGTTGTGGGATGGTAACTCAAGAAGATACAGAGATATATATCCATTGTATCTAATAGAAGGTAGGGATAAAGAATGACAAGTTTGGAATATTTAAAGTGGACCATAACTTTAAAAAATATCTATAGGTTAGAAAACGTGTGGAACAAATATGCAAGCTGTCACTTTGTATTATTATTACCGACAGTTTAATAGGGATACCAATTCGTACTCCGGTGATACATCAGTGGCAGATAAAAAGTACTCAGATAAATCCCAAATTTTTAATTTAAATTCCTTTATTTATTTCAGTCATTATGGTATAAAATTCAATCATTAATCTAATAAATAAAAATTACATCAACTGTCCCTCTCATTTATGGGAAAAATATAAAAAATGATAAAATTAAATAATTAGATCCTAAATATACTTTTAATAAGCCTATAACTTATATAACTCATTTTCGTATCACTGTTTATTTTAAAATTACATAAGTTTGAATTTAACTTTCTTAATATCAATCGAAACATCAAACGAGTATTACAATCATTTAATATTTATTTTAATATACTTTATTTATATATAGAGATATATTTTAAATAATAATTATTATAATATCCTATTTTTATTTTATTAATTTTTAATAACAACAACATATAATACTTCAAATTATATTTCAAATTATTATTTATATATACATACACACATATCTTTTTATACTTAATTGTTCGTGAATCGTCGTGAGCAGTCGAATGTCAATTTAATATATGAACATTGTTTTAAAATTTTTCTAGATTTAACATTACATACTTTGCTTATCGTATCGAAATCATATAAAGATTAAGTTTAAATTTAGTCAGAAATTCCGGGGTCATCACACCAACCCCGATAACCTCTATGTTAACATGAAATATCCCAATGGGAAATACCGTCAACACCCATATTTCTTAAGTTTTAGCTATAACCCAGGAACATCTAAGCCACCAGGTTTTTCTAGACCATTTGTGAAAAGAACGGCTCGTATTAGGGGAGCACCATATATCCCTAGGAAATTAGCGAAACAAACCAAGTCTAAAGAAGAAGAAACAAGTGAGTCGAAATAAAGAGTTGTAATCATGCGATGTAATCTATGTAATATAGTGTGCTTGTGCTTTTATGATATATGTAAAAATTGCTTGTATTGTTTGTTAAGTATCTTTTATGAATCTAACCCTCGTCTATTTTTACAGTATAAAAACACAAAATGGATGTTAAGGATAGACAACCAAAAATTTTAGAAGACCTACCCGGGGATATGATTGATGAAATCTTGTCCCAGCACAATTATTTACGGCAAAATTAGTTTGTAGAACATTTGAAGAATGTTCCAGGCATGCCTTAGTTTATAAAAGGCTTTCTTTTGAAAGATGGGGTATATCACATTGGGGAGACCTTAAGTTACGCCGTGTTTTCTTTAAAGCGTTAAATGCGGGGAACCCAAGTGCAATTTTACGCTACGGGTTAAGAACCTATTTTGACTCAACATATCCCAACATAGGCCTTCGTGCTTTAGAAAGAGCTTCTAACATGCAACATAAAGAAGCATGTTATGCTTACGGGTTAGTGATGTTCACTTCTCACCAAAGTGAGAAAAAGAAGATCTGATTACAACTTTTAAATAAAACCTTCCCACAAGTGACGAATTTGGTAGTTGGGGTGAGAAACAAGGTTTTTAGATTGTTACGGGGCTGTTGGGCATTACGAAACCCTCGTCCTTTTGACGACGTTACAACATGCTACCTAGCCAACGGTCACAATGGTTATCTTCCACATAACCAAGGATGGGAAATAATATTAGTACAACCAGAATGCATTACTTGTTTCTGGACCTATGAATTACATATATTTATTGCTTTAGCGGAACAACTTGCGTTAAACTAGAATTGTCTTCGCAATTGCCTTGTATCAATGTTATTGTGTGCTATATTTCATGCTATATGTAAAATAGCGGTATTGTAAGTTTGTAAAATATTGTATAAAAGTTTGAACGTGAAATATTATTGTAATCTGTTTCTCATCTAGAATTGTAGTAGTTGAATTGTATTTTAGCTATTAAGTATGAACTTAACGGGTAGGTACTACCCGAATTAAAAATTATAAAACGCTAATATGAAGAAAAAACTTTTATAAATAAGTTCATATTATGCTACGAAATATTATTGACTACTCTTAATATTCTATATGATTAACTCATTTCTTTTGGCTATTTTTGAAGGAAATGGCACCGACTACTCGACACACCATGAATATGAGTGAAGAAGAATTCTGTACCTTTCTTACTGCAAACATAGCCGCAGTGCAGGCCGTAATGCAAATAACAACAATAACTCTGGTTCTAGTAGTGGAACTAATTCCACAAGAAATCGTGTAGGATGCTCCTACAAAGAATTCACTGCCTGTAAACCTCTAGAATTCGATGGGACCGAAGGACCAATCAGATTAAAATGGAGGACCGAGAAGGTCGAATCGGTGTTTGCCATAAGTAAGTGCACTGAAGAAGACAAAGTAAAGTACGCTACGCATACCTTCACAGGTACTGCGTTAACATGGTGGAACACCTATCTCGAGCAGGTGAGACAAGATGCTGCTTACGCACTACCGTGGTCAACATTCAAACATTTAATGAACGAGCAGTACCGTCTTAGAAACGAGGTCAATAAGCTCAAGGTAGAGCTTACAGGGTTACAAACACAAGGGTTTGATATTACCACGTACGAACGACGATTCACAGAATTGGGCCTATTGTGTCCGGGAGCATTCGAAGATGAAGAAGAGAAGATCGATGCATTTGTAAAAGGGTTACCAGAAAGAATTCAAGAAGATGTGAGTTCACACGAGCCTGCCTCCATACAAAAGGCAAGTCAAATGGCTCATAAACTCATAAATCAAATTGAGGGAAGAATTAAAGAGCAGGCTGCCGAAGAAGCCAACACGAAACAAGTCAAGAGGAAGTGGGAAGAAAACAGTGACAAACGTCACCAACACAACAACAGTAACTATCGCTTCAACAATCAACACAACAATCACAACTACAATCGCACCAATTTTCGCAACAACAAACGCAACAATAATAATCCCAACAACAACAACCACTACAACCACCATCCCAATAATAATAATAATAATCGCAACAACAACCATCTCAATAACAACAATGGCAACAAAAACCAGAAAATTCTGTGCAAAAGGTGTGAAGGGTACCATCCGGATATTTATTGTTCGGTAACATGTACCAAGTGTAATAGAATGGGGCATAGTGCGGCAAAGTGTGAAGTTTACGGACCAGGGAATAAAGGAACAGAAAATGCCAACATTATTTCTTTCGGATGCGGAAAGAAGGACCACTACAAAACTAGGTGCCCAAATCAGGAAAATAAAAATGGTCAAGGATGAGGAAGAGTCTTGAACATTAATGCAATAGAAGCACAAGAAGACCCGGAGCTTGTTACGGGTACGTTTCTTATTGACGATAAACCTGCTTATGTTTTATTTGATTCAGGTGCAGATAGAAGCTATATGAGTAGAGATTTTTGTGCCAAATTAAGTTGTCCATTAACGCCTTTGGATAATAAGTTTTTACTCAAATTAGCAAACGGTAAGTTTATTACGGAGGATAAAATATGTCAAAACCGAGAAATTAAACTGGTTGGCGAAACATTTAAGATTAATTTGATACCAGCAGAGTTAGGAAGTTTTGATGTGATAATTGGCATGGACTGGTTGAAAAAGGAGAGAGCAGAGGTTGTATGTTACAAAAATGTGATTCGCATTGTACGCGAAAAAGGAAAACCTTTAATGGTGTACGGAGAAAAGAGCAACGCGAAGTTAAATCTTATTAGTAGTTTGAAGGCGCAAAAACTAATAAGAAAAGGTTGCTATATCATTCTAGAACATAACGAGGAAGTTAAACCCAAAGAAAAGAACATCAGTGATGTTCCCGTTGCAAAAGAATTTCCCGATGTATTTTCGAAAGAATTACCGGGACTACCTCCACATCGATCCATTGAATTCCAAATAGATCTTATACCCGGGGCTGCACCGATAGCTCGTGCGCCATACAAACTCGCACCCAGCGAAATGAAGGAACTTCAGAGCCATTTACAAGAACTTTTAGAGCGTGGTTTCATTCAACCAAGTACATCACCGTGGGGAGCTCCTGTTTTGTTTGTCAAAAAGAAGGATGGTACATTCAGGTTGTGTATCGACTACAGAGAGTTGAACAAACTTACCATCAAAAACCGTTATCCACTACAAAGAATTGACGACTTATTTGATCAACTACAAGGCTCGTCGGTTTATTCGAAGATCGGTTTACATTCCGGGTATCATCAAATGCGGGTGAAGGAAGATGATATTCCAAAGACTGCTTTTAGGACACGTTACGGTCATTATGAGTTTATGGTTATGCCGTTTGGATTGACTAATGCACCAGCTGTGTTCATGGATCTCATGAACTGAGTGCGTGGGTCATATCTTGACAAGTTTGTTATTGTTTTCATCGATGACATCCTTATCTACTCAAAGAATGAGAAAGAGCACGAATAACATTTAAGAAAAGTGCTAGAATTGTTGAGGAATGAGAAACTGTATGCTAAATTTTCAAAGTGTGCATTTTGGTTGAAAGAAGTTCAATTCCTTGGTCACATAGTGAGCAAAGAAGGTATACAAGTTGATCCGGCAAAGATTGAAACCGTTGAGAAATGGGAAACCCCGAAAACTCCGACGCAGATACGCCAATTTTTAGGATTGGCTGGTTACTACAGAAGGTTCATCCAAGATTTTTCCAAAATAGCAAAACCCTTGACTGTATTAACGCATAAAGGGAAGAAATTTGAATGGAAGGATGAGCAGGAGAAAGCATTTCAATTGTTGAAGAAAAAGTTAACTACGGCACCTATATTATCATTGCCTGAAGGAAATGATGATTTTGTGATATATTGTGATGCCTCAAAACAAGGCCTTGGTTGTGTATTAATGCAACGAACGAAAGTAATTGCTTATGCGTCCAGACAATTGAAGATTCACGAGCAGAATTATACGACACATGATTTGGAATTAGGCGCGGTTGTTTTTGCATTAAAGAATTTGAGACATTACTTATATGGGGTCAAAAGTATCATATATACTGACCACAAAAGTCTCCAACATATATTTGATCAGAAACAGCTGAACATGAGGCAATGTAGGTGGATTGAACTATTGAATGATTATGACTTTGAGATTCGATACCACCCGGGGAAGGCGAATGTGGTAGCCGACGCTTTAAGTAGGAAGGATAGAGAACCTATGCGGGTAAAATCTATGAATATAATTATTCGTACTAACCTTACTACTCAAATAAAAGAGGCACAACAGAGAGTTTTAAAAAAGAAAAATTGAAGAATGAAATACCCAAAGGATCGGAGAAACATCTTAATATTCGGGAAGACGGAACCCGATATAGGGCTGAAAGAAGTTGGGTACCAAAGTTTGGAGATGTGAGAGAAATGGTATTTAAGGAAGCACATAAGACCAGATATTCAATACATCCCGGAGCGAGGAAGATGTACAAAGATCTCAAGAAACACTTTTGGTGGCCGGGTATGAAAGCCGATATTGCTAAATACGTAGGAGAATGTTTGACGTGTTCTAAGGTCAAAGCTGAACATCAAAAACCATTAGGTCTACTTCAAAAACCTGAAATCCCAGAATGGAAATGGAAATCCATTACCATGGATTTCATTACTAAATTGCCAAGGACTGCAAGTGGTTATGATACTATTTGGGTAATAGTCGATCGTCTCACCAAGTCAGCACACTTTCTGCCAATGAGAGAAGATGATAAAATAGAAAATTTAGCAGGACTATACTTGAAGGAAGTTGTCTCCTGACATGGAATACCAATCTCTATTATCTCTAATAGGGATGACAGATTTGTCTCAAGGTTTTGGCAAACGTTACAACAAGCATTGGGGACTCGTCTAGACATGAGTACTGCCTATCATCCACAAACTGATGGGCAAAGTGAAACGACGATACAGACCCTTGAAGACATGCTACGAGCATGTATTATTGATTTTGGAAACAGTTAGGATCGACATCTGCCGTTAGCAGAATTTTCCTACAATAACAGTTACCAGTCGAGTATTGAGATGGCACCGTTTGAGGCACTTTATGGCAGAAAGTGCAGGTCTCCGATTTGTTGGAGTGAAGTGGGGGATAGACAAATTACGGGTCCAGAAATTATCCAAGAAACTACCGAGAAAATCATTCAAATTCAACAACGGTTGAAAACCGCCCAAAGTCGACAAAAGAGCTACGCGGACAGTAAAAGAAAAGATATAGAATTTGAAATTGGTGATATGGTCATGCTTAAGGTATCACCTTGGAAAGGTGTTGTTCGATTTAGTAAACAGGGGAAACTGAATCCAAGGTACATTGGACCATTCAAAATTATAGATCGTGTCGGACCAGTAGCTTACCGACTTGAATTACATCAACAACTCGCCGGTGTACATGAAACTTTTCACGTATCAAATCTAAAGAAATGCTTAGCCAAAGAAGATCTCACTATTCCTTTAGACGAAATTCAAATCAATGAAAAACTTCAATTCATTGAAGAACCAGTCGAAATAATGGATCGTGAGGTTAAAGGACTTAAGCAAAACAAAATACCAATCGTTAAGGTTCGATGGAATGCTCGTAGAGGACTCGAGTTCACCTGGGAGTGTAAAGATCAGATGAAGAAGAAATACCCGCACTTATTTCCAGAAGATGTGTCAACACCTCCAACTGCTTAAAATTTCGGGACGAAATTTATTTAACGGGTAGGTACTGTAGTGACCCGAACTTTTTCATGATTATATATTATATGAGATTAATATTTACATGAATAAATGTTTCCAACATGTTAAGCAATCAAACTTGTTAAGACTTTGATTAATTGAAATGAGTTTATGTAGACAATTGACCACCCCGTTTGTCTGATGATTCACGAACGTCATAACTTGTGATAATTATATAATCGTTTTATTTTTTTATGATGTAAGTTTTTATTTTATATATATATATATATATATATATATATAAGAAGAAATACAATTAAATCTAAGATGTACAACTAAAAAACTATTTGCTACAGTAAAACACTCTTTGCTACAGTAAAACACTATTTGCTACAGTAAATTTTGCTTGCTACAATAAAATACTATTTGATACAGTAAAACACTGTTCTCTACAATAAAATACTATTTGCTACAGTAAAAATACTACTTGCTACAGTAAAAACTATTTGCTACAGTAAACACTATTTACTACAGTACACTATTTACTCGTATTCAATCCGTATTCGTACTCGTACAGTACACAACTTCTAAATGTATATACTATTGGTATTTACAGTTCAATGATCAGCTCTTAGCAGCCTTAATGAGTCACCTAAACATGTGAGAATCATCATTTGGAAACTAGCATGAAATATCTAACAAAAATACAAACTAATGGAACCTTATATTCAAGGGTAGGATCACGTTTTTCTTCACCAACCATAAACACATTTTCATTCCAACTTTTATGCATCAAATTACTCTCTCTCAATTCCTCTCTTATTGTTCTAAGTGTTCTTCATCATTTTCTTCATAATCTAGCTCAATCTAGTTAACCTAGATCAACATACAAAACAACTACTCAAGAACACTTCATAAACACTTTAAAGTTTACAAGTTTACTTCCAAGCTTTCTAATCCATTCCAAGTAATCATCTAAGATCAAGAAACCTCTGTTATTTACAGTAGGTTATCATTCTAATTTAAGGTATAATTCATATTCAAACTTTGATTCAATTTCTATAACTATAACAATCTTAATTCGAGTAGAAATCTTACTTGAACTTGTTTTCGTGTCATGATTCTACTTCAAGAACTTTCAAGCCATCCAAGATCCTATGAAGCTAGATCATTTCTTGCCACTTCTAGTAGGTTTACCTACTAAACTTGAGGTAGTAATGATGTTCATAACATCATTCGATTCTTATATATAAAATTATCTTATTCGAAGTCTATAACTTGTAATCACTAGAACATAGTTTAGTTAATTCTAAACTTGTTCGCAAATAAAATTAATCCTTCTAACTTGACTTTTAAAATCAACTAAACACATGTTCTATATCTATATGATATGCACTTGATGATTTAAAACCTGGAAACACGAATAATACCTTAAAACCGGACATACGCCGTCGCAGTGAAACCGGGGGCTGTTTTGGGTTAGATAATTAAAAACTATGATAAACTTTGATTTAAAAGTTGTTCTTCTGGAAAAATGATTTCTCTTATGAACATGAAACTATATCCAAAAATCATGGTTAAACTCAAAGTGGAAGTATGTTTTTCAAAATGGTCATCAAGACGTCGTTCTTTCTACTGAAATGACTGCCTCTTACAAAAATGACTTGTAACTTATATTTCTGACTATAAACTTTAGTTCAATATGAAACCATAGCAACTTGAATCACTCAAAACGGATTTAAAACGAAGAAGTTATGGGTAAAACAAAATTGGATATTTTTACTTGTTGTAGCTACGTGAAATTTGTAACAAATCTATACAAATCATAACTTAACTAACTTATATTGTATTATACATGTATTCTAACATATATTATGTAATCTTGGGATACCATAGACACGTATACAATGTTTTGACATATCATATCTGTGACGACCCGGAAATTTCCGACCAAATTTAAACTTAATTTCATATGATCTCGACACGATAAGCAAAGTCTGTAATGTTGAGTCTCGAAAACTTTGGAACAGTTTACATGAATTCATTTAACCTTTGACTATTTTCGACGATTCACGAACTATTGTCTGTATATATAAATATGAATATAAGAGTATATATAATACTTTGCATAAATAAAATACACTTTAATTAACTAAGAATGTAAAAAAAAAAAATAATTAAGTACAATTAAAATGAATAAATATAAACATGTACATGATATTATTACGAATGTATATAATATAAATACTAAATGTTACTTAGTTAATAAGATATAATTTCTACATATTAAATTTACATACAAGTTAAAATATTATTGACATAATTTTATTACTTACATTAAAAATAAATGTTAATATCTCAAAATCAGTATTAATAATATTATTATATAAACAATGAAATTTGAAATATATAATCTATTATACTATTATTATTATTAATATTATGTTCATTAGTAATATTAAGATTATTATAACTAGTATTATTATTTGTATCATTAATAAGATTATTATAATCATTATTAGTAATTAAATTTATTAAAATTAGCATTTTTGTTAGTTTTAATATTATTAATTATCATTACTAGATCCTTTATCAATAATTTTATTATTATTAGTAATATTAATATTGTAATATTAATAATATCAATATATTTATATTTGTAATTAACAAAATTTACAAACTATATACATATAATCAGATATATAAATACAGATTTATATAAATACATATACATATGCGAAATAATGTTACATATAGATATAAATACGTATACAGGTATTTAGATATATAAAATATGGATATATAAATTTAAATACAGATAATTACTAAAATATATATGCATATACATAAATACTGATGTATATATAAACTTAAATACTGATATATAATTATGTGTTCAGTTGCTAGTCGTTATCTTAACTGTGTAGATTGTCTGCTGGATTAACTTATTCGATCCAATCATCTATAAGGCAAACAAATTACGTTAGAGGTCAATTTCATCTTTATTTATTTTCTTCTGACACAAAGATAATTGTCGAGTAAGTGAGCTAGCAAACAAACTATAATTGTGTTACAATAGCTGTAATTTTAGCAGTTAACATCCGTATAACACTCTACTAATGCAATGTGAAGGAACACAACAAAAATCAGGTTTAACTTTAAAGGAACCAGTACGGTATCTCTGTTTCATCTCCATTTTTCAATTCGATTGATTTCAAAATAAATTTCAAATTGTGCTAATGTGGTTTTGTTAGTAATGTTTTACTTAATCTTTCTGCAAAGATTGAATTCTCAACTCTTTATAACGAACTCGAATTATGGAGTTAAAGTCTATGTTTCAAAAAGTCAAACCTTGTGTTCATCATTAAATTTGAGTTTGTTTCAATGTTTTGATTGTAATTGATAGTCCAGATAGTTTCTAATAAACCTTTAGAACTTTTTTCATGTTGAAACTTTAATCCAAAACTGTCTAAATTTTAAAATTGAGGTTTGAGTTCATATGGTGTTCATATGAATTGCTACAGCTATACTTTTTTTTTTATTAATTCAATCCCACTAAATCATGGTCGTTTATGTTTAAATTTCACTGTATAAATCAAACTTTACATTAGTTGTTATGATTATTTGAACTTTGATTTTTTTTTTGAGTTCTTGAGAGATTAAAAACGAGCTGTACAGCTCCTTTTTTTTTAAATTTAATTTTTTTTAAAAAAAACTAATCACTCAATAATGATTTCTGTAATGTTTTCAAATCCTAACTTAAAGAATTTATTAATTATTAATATGGTATTGAACCTTGGTCAATTGAATGTTGTAAAGAAGAAGAAGATAGAACGCATATAGATTGGATTAAATAAAATAAATACGGGATAAAATTCAGATAAGGAGTAACAGAAGAATGGTTAGGAGTGTTTTCGATTTAGCGGTAGGTCGCGGGTTCGAGCCTCGTCTGGGGCAATTCTTTTTAGAAAAAGACTTCAAAAGGGTATACACTTATTTTATTTCTATCCTTATTATTATTATTAATAATTATCATGATTATTATTAATATTATTATTGTTGTTGTTATTGTTATGTTAGTATTATTTTCATGACTCTTATTATTATCATTAATATGGTTTAGATTATTACCGTTAAACTAAGTATCATAATTATTATTAATATTATTATTACAAGTATTATTACTAGTATTATCAATTAAGTTATTATTAGTATTATTATAGTGACCACTAATACTAAAAGTATCATTTCATAATCGTTAAAACTATCAGTATTATTATTATTAGTATTATTAATGTTATCATTAATACTAGAAGTATCATAAATTTTAAATCTATCATTTTATTAAAACTAATACTATTATTAAGAATATTATTATTAGTAGTATCATTATTATTAACATTATATGTATCATTAAAATTATCATTTTATATAAAATTTTCCTAATTATTATTATTATCAAATCTAATAGTATTATTACCTTTATTTAATATTTTCATAAAGTTAACTAATAGATGATATTTATATATCAATATACTTAATATACATCATAAAACTATATTAATATCTTATTTATTAAAATATATAAAATGAATATACTTAATAAGATATATAGTTAATTAATATAAAAATTATATCACTAATAATGTATATATTTGTTTGATTACAAGTATATGTTTTAATACATATATAAATGATATAGGTTCGTGAATCCGAGGCCAACCCTGCATTGTTCAGTTGTTCAATATCGTCATATGTATTTTTACTACAAAATACAGTATCGTGAGTTTCATTTGCCTTTTTACCCTTTATATTTTTGGGCTGAGAATACATGCGCAAATTTTATAAATGTTTTACGAAATAGACACAAGTACTTCGATGCTTTAGTACTTTGATTTTGTTTTTATCATGTCCGAAGGATTTCCCGAAATGATAGGGGATATTCTTATATGCATCTTGTTAATGTCGGTTACTAGGTGTTCACCATATGAATGATTTTTGTCTCTATGCATGGGGCGTATATTATGAGAACTGGAAATGAAAATTCTTGTGGTCTATTAAAATGATGAAAATGAATATTAATGATAAACTAATGAACTCACCAACCTTTTGGTTGACACTTGAAAGCATGTTTATTCTCAGGTATGAAAGAAATCTTCCGCTGTGCATTTGCTCATTTTAGAGATATTACTTGGAGTCATTCATGACATATTTCAAAAGACGTTGCATTCGAGTCGTTGAGTTCATCAAGATTATTATTAAGTCAATTATAGTTGGATATATTATGAAATGGTATGCATGCTGTCAACTTTCGATGAAATGAAAGTTTGTCTTTTAAAAACGAATGCAATGTTTGTAAAATGTATCATATAGAGGTCAAGTACCTCGCGATGTAACCAAATGTAATGTATTCGTCCTGATGGATTAGGACGGGTTGTTAGATTTGGTATCAGAGCGGTGGTCTTAGCGAACCAGGTCTTGCATTAGTGTGTTTAACTGGTAGTTGTTTAGATGCATTAGTGAGTCTGGACTTCGACCGTGTCTGCATGTCAAAAGTTTTGCTTATCATTTCGTGTCGAAAATTACCTGCTTATCAATCTTAGGGAATCACTTGCTTATCATTCTTAGTCTAGACACATTTTACTGCATTGATTGCATGAATAGTGTATAGACAAATTCATATCTTAGTGTATCTGCTCTTAGCGTATCTGCTAATTCATATCTTAGCGTATCGGTTATGGTTACCTTTGCCTGACAGCTTCCGTAGATTCCTCCGTAACTTATGGAATTTTAGTATATTATATATGCATATGTAAATTATGTATTGCAGGGTACTAATCTACATCCTATAATCTATTTCTTATCGAAAATCCTTCATTTGATCGTACGAGATGAATCCCTCAACCAGTTTGAGTCCCTCAGATTTCGATAGCTATTCTGATAATTATTCCGACAGCTATTCCGACATGGATATTCACCTAAGCTCCGAAAACGGTGTCACCAGAATGAATCAATCAATCAGCCATCCCCAACTCATCTGATGGGTTCGTAGTTGACTTAATCAATGGATATGCGAAGAAGGCGATCTCTTCCACCAACCGAATTCACCTCTTGACAATGAACCTGAAGCGTTTACCGGCGAACCTGTTCGAGATACCATTTTCTCTCTCATTTCCAGAGTATCTCGTCACAATCATATACTATCTCAGATTTTAAACCTCATTCATATGCTCGTCTGAACCGACAATCATCCTGGTATAATAGAAGAAGTCAACGAGCTTCGCGCCCGAGTTGTAGCCTTGGAAAATATAGTGCAGAATGTACCAGCTTCAACAACATCACCGGCACCAACAGTATCACCAATATCAATACCAGTACCACCAACAACCCAAGCTTCAACATCACATGCCTCAACATCTCATTCTGTACCTCGAGTATAATCATCGTTCTACATGACGTTCTACATCTTCATTCTTCATGATGATTATGTAATCTCTAATGTTTTAGATATTATGTATTCTAGTTCTAACGGTAAATCAAATGAGATTAATATCATATTAACTCATTAAATCCATGATTACATCTGAAGAAAATATATATGTATATATGTTTTCATAAAGGTTGTAATTAAAAATTCTTTCGTACAAACTTTTAATGGTGAAAAAATTTTAATGGGTAGGTAATACCCGAGAAATATTTAGATTCACATTAATAAGTTACACTATACATTCTTCGAATCTGATTCAACAGTTATTCACTATCCTACTTACATCCACAGATATACGAATCCGTTCATCACAGAATAACCATTTTCATTCAATTTCATATTTGGATTTTGACCTATCAGAATTCAACAAGTGGCATAATGAAGAAAACATTGGACAAAATAAAATTTTTTTAGAAACAAACAAATTAACTATGAGAAATTTTGTTAAGAATCCACGCTAACTGTTCCTAGCTAACTATTCCTAGCTAACTGTTAATTCCGTATTACCTTTTATTTATCGCAATTTATCTATCGTAATTTATTTACCGCAATTTATTTATCGCATTTTATTTATCGCATTTTATTTATCGCAATTTTAATTCTCGCAATTTTATTTATCGTCATTTAATTTCTGTTATTTATTTTACGCACTTTAAATATCGATACACGTATACAAGGTTTTGACATATCATATCGACGCATCTATATATATTATTTGGAATAACCATAGACACTCTATATGTAGTATTGCTGGAGTTATCTATACAGGGTTGAGGTTGATTCTACAATAATATATATAGTTTGAGTTGTGATCGAGTGTGAGACATGTACACGGGTCACGATACGTGTTAATTAATTCGAATATTATATATTAAACTATATATGAATTATTGGACTGTTAACTGTGGACTATTAACTGTGGACTAATAATATTGGACAATTAAAATGAATTAAAATATTGATTATAACAGATGAAACTAAACATTTCTTCAAGTTTGCCACTTGATTTCATCTTAAACCTCATTTGTATCTCGACGATTACAATCTACGTTCAACTTTTCATGATTCTTGAAAACACCTCAATCGAGAGGATGAACCAACCACACTTCGTCTACGGAAGGAAAGATTTATGCATATAGTTGTGCGCCTGAAAAACTCTCGGAAACTGAGTAAACGTTTAACACGTAGCTATGCTAATTCCTTTAGCGTTATTATTACCCAAAATAACTTGGTAATCCCTTTCAAAGTAGCAAATTTTGTCACAGCTCCAGCAAGTCAACTTCGACTTTTCAGTCGGACTAGCCTTATTATAACCTTGATATATATGTTGTCTTTTCGCCTTCGTTACCGGGGAACCTTTTATATTCCACCATATTACCAGCAGATGTACCAGCAACCTCGTCGCTCCTTGGTTTAAATCTCTCCGACAAATCACTATATTTATCTATTGAAGTCTCATCATGTACTCATTCGCATCTTGTAACAAGAATTGCCATACTAATTATCGAGAATCAGCAAATCTGTATTGTGAGCCTCGCAACATTTCCACATCAATAGTTATATGTATCCATATAATATTTATCTCTTAGAACTATGATCTTCCATTCTGAAATTCTGAAAAATCACCCAGTCTGCGAATTAAAACTCTGAATTTTGAAAAGTTGAATGAAGCAACAAAAACTGTAAACGACCTCAACAGCTAAAAGTTGATGATAAAGAATTGTATGTTGGCAAAGCTCAAAAAAAGTTTGAAACTGAAAAACTGATTGAGCAAACTACGAAGGAGTCTCTGAACAAATCACAAGGACTAAACTTGTACATTAAGAATCCTGATGATTCTGTTTCTGATGAAATCTTTAGCGAATACATTGCTTCTGACTCCAAAATATTGCGAACAAATTTTCTTCATCATCCTTAGATATTAGAAATTCCAAGATATCATCGTATCTTTCATTATAAATATCTTCCATATTTCTGAAGATATTTTTATAACTATTCTTATCTGAAATCATTAATCTCTTCATGATATCAGTGTTACATCATATAGAAACTGTTAGTTTCTATATTCTGTAAACTTTTGAGCTTAAAATATGAATGTTATTGAAGTAATGTTGGAAACTGATGCACGAGTTAGTATAATATAATGACACTTGATCAACTTGATTATATTACAGTAAGTCATGCTGAGTTTCTAATGGGACGTGATGATTCACAGATCATAACGTCATCATATGCCATGTTACATAACTCTTTCATTCTGCTTAATTTCTGAACATATCAAGAAAGTATATTCTTGATAATTCTATTCTCAGTGATTCTGGTAATTTGACAAATCAAATCATGCTATTACGTTCTTTCTTGTTTAGAACATTAAGTTCATTCGAAGTTCCATAATTACGAATTCTGGACCATTACTCGCATTACTAGGAGTCGAGAAGATAATAAAAAGGCAAAGAGCTCCAAAATATAAGAGAAAATATAAAGCCCAATAACAACACGGAGGTTACAAACCGTGGATATTAATACGAATAGCAATATAAAGACACGGTAGAATTAAGAATAGTATCACCCCAAAGTAATAGTGAAAGTAAACAGATTTTTCTGGTGGAAGATTTAAAGGAAGAATGACAGAGATGATAATTAGGAAAATATCAAGGATTAGAATTGGATTAAGCATTTTCACAATCTTTTGGATGTATGAACTAAGAAAGAAAGTATAGGAATGGTGAGAATAATGGAACGAAAGAGTTTAATTTATAATGGAAATATCAGACAGAGTAATCGAAGTAGATCACCGTATTTAATTATAGAGATCTTAATTTCCTTATTCGCCGAAGAATCAAATCTTTTAGATTTCGAAGATTTTCTTTAAATCCCTTGATTTCCGGAATTCAACCCTGACTACGTCAGAAGTTAAGACGAAACTTTAATTTTTTTTCTTTTTCTCATTTCGCTCTTTTGTGATAGATTCACTCGTACGCTTCGAGTACTCGAATCGTTTTATCTATATTAACCAATAATGATAAAACTTTATTTATCAGCTCATATTCGTCAGAAAAACATTCTTATTGTTAGCCATGAAGACCACACTCCTTTAACGGGTAGGTACTGTGATAACCCAGAAATTTTCGACCAAATTTAAACTTAATTTCATATGATCTCGACACGATAAGCAAAGTCTGTAATGTTGAGTCTCGAAAACTTTGGAACAGTTTACATGAATTCATTTAACCTTTGACTATTTTTGACGATTCACGAACTATTGTCTGTATATATAAATATAAATATACGAGTATATATAATACTTTGCATAAATAAAATACACTTTAATTAATTAAGAATGTAAAAAATAAATAAATAAATTATTAAGTACAATTAAAATGAATAAATATAAACATGTACATGATATTATTACGAATCTATATGTATATATATGATTTTTATTAATCATTATTATTATATTGTAATATATATATATATATATATATATATATATATATATATATATATATAAAATATAAATATTTAATATCTAATAAATATTTTTATAAGATATATAATATAAATACTAAATGTTACATAGTTAATAAGATATAATTTCAACATATTAAATTTACATACAAGTTAAAATATTATTGACATAATTATATTACTTACATTAAAAATAAATGTTAATATCTCAAAATCAGTATTAATAATATTATTATATAAACAATGAAATTTGAAATATATAATTTATTATACTATTATTATTATTATTATTATTATTAATATTATGTTCATTAGTAATATTAAGATTATTATAACTAGTATTATTATTTGTATCATTAATAAGATTATTATAATCATTATTAGTAATTAAATTTATTAAAATTAGCATTTTTGTTAGTTTTAATATTATCAATTCTCTTTACTAGATCCTTTATCAATAATTTTATTATTATTAGTAATATTAATATTGTAATATTAATAATATCAATATATTTATACTTGTAATTAACAAAATTTACAAACTATATACATATAATCAGATATATAAATACATATTTATATAAATACATATACATATGTGAAATACTATTACATATAGATATAAATACATATACAGGTATTTAGATATATAAAATATGGATATATAAATTTAAATACAGATAATTACTAAAATATATATGCATATACATAAATACTGATGTATATATAAACTTAAATACTGATATATAATTATGTGTTCAGTCATCTATAACGCAAACAAATTACGTTAGAGGTCAATTTCATCTTTATTTATCTTTTTCTGACACAAAGATAATTGTCGAGTAATTGAGCTAGCAAACAAACTATAATTGTGTTACAATAGCTGTAATTTTAGCAGTTAACATCCTTATAACACTCTACTAATGCAATGTGAAGGAACACAACAAAAATCAGGTTTAATTTTAAAGGAACCAGTACGGTATCTCTGTTTCATCTCCATTTTTCAATCCGATTGATTTCTAAATAAATTTTAAATTGTGCTAATGTGGTTTTGTTAGTAATTTTTACTTAATCTTTCTGCAAAGATTGAATTCTCAACTCTTTATAACGAACTCGAATTATGGAGTCAAAGTCTATGTTTCAAAAAGTCAAACCTTGTGTTCATCATTAAATTTGAGTTTTTTTCAATGTTTTGATTGTAATTGATAGTCCGGATAGTTTCTAATAAACCTTTAGAACTTTTTTCATGTTGAAACTTTAATCCAAAACTGTCTAAATTTTAAAATTGTGGTTTGAGTTCATATGGTGTTCATACGAATTGCTACATCTATACTTTTTTTTGTTAATTCAATCCCACTAAATCATGGTCGTTTATGTTTAAATTTCACTGTATAAATCAAACTTTACATTAGTTGTTATGATTATTTGAACTTTGATTTTTTTTTTGAGTTCTTGAGAGATTAAAAATGAGCTGTACAGCTCCTTTTTTTAAAAAATTTAATTTTTTTCTTAAAAAAACTAATCACTCAATAATGATTTCTGTAATGTTTTCAAATCCTAACTTAAAGAATTTATTAGTTATTAATATGGTATTGAACCTTGGTCGATTGAATGTTGTAAAGAAGAAAAAGATAGAACGTAGATAGATTGGATTAAATAAAATAAATACGGGATGAAATTCAGATAAGGAGTAACAGAAGAATGGTTAGGAGTGTTTTCAGTTTAGTGGTAGGTCGCGGGTTCGAGCCTAGTCTAGGGCAATTCTTTTTAGAAAAAGACTTCAAAAGGGAATACACTTATTTTATTTCTATCCTTATTATTATTATTAATAATTATCATGATTATTATTAATATTATTATTGTTGTTGTTATTGTTATGTTAGTATTATTATCATGACTCTTATTATTATCATTAATATGGTTTAGATTATTACCATTAAACTAAGTTTCATAATTATTATTAATATTATTATTACAAGTATTATTACTAGTATTATCAATTAGGTTATTATTATTATTATTATAGTGACCACTAGTACTAAAAGTATCATTTCATAATCGTTAAAACTATCAGTATTATTAATATTAGTATTATTACCGTTATCATTAATACTAGAAGTATCATAAATTTTAAATCTATCATTTTATTAAAACTAGTACTATTATTAAGAATATCATTATTAGTAGTATCATTATTATTATTAACATTATAAGTATCATTAAAATTATCATTTTATATAAAATTTTCCTAATTATTATTATTATCAAATCTAATAGTATTATTACCTTTATTTAATATTTTCATAATGTTAACTAACAGATGATATTTATATATCAATATACTTAATATACATCATAAAACTATATTAATATCTTATTTATTAGAATATATAAAATGAATATACTTAATAAGATATATAGGTAATTAATATAAAAATTATATCACTAATAATGTATATATTTGTTTGATTACAAGTATATGTTTTAATACATATATAAATGATATAGGTTCGTGAATCCGAGGCCAACCCTGCATTGTTCAGTTGTTCAATGTCGTCATATGTATTTTTACTACAAAATACAGTATCGTGAGTTTTATTTGCCTTTTTACCCTTTATATTTTTGGGCTGAGAATACATGCGCAATTTTTATAAATGTTTTACGAAATAGACACAAGTAATTGAAACTACATTATATGGGTGAATGATCTAAGCCGAATATGCCCCTTTTGCTTGGTAACCTAAGAATTAGTAAACCGATCTACTAATTGACGCGAATCCTAAAGATAGATCTATTGGGCCTAACGAACCAAATCCAAAGTACCGGATGCTTTAGTACTTCGATGTTGTTTTTATCATGTCTGAAGGATTTCCCGAAATGATAGGGGATATTCTTATATGCATCTTGTTAATGTCGGTTACCAGGTGTTCACCATGTGAATGATTTTTGTCTCTATGCATGGGGTGTATATTATGAGAACTGGAAATGAAAATTCTTGTGGTCTATTAAAATGATGAAAATGAATATTAATGATAAACTAATGAACTCACCAACCTTTTGGTTGACACTTGAAAGCATGTTTATTCTCAGGTATGAAAGAAATCTTCCGCTGTGCATTTGCTCATTTTAGAGATATTACTTGGAGTCATTCATGACATATTTCAAAAGACGTTGCATTCGAGTCGTTGAGTTCATCAAGATTATTATTAAGTCAATTATAGTTGGATATATTATGAAATGGTATGCATGCTGTCAACTTTCGATGAAATGAAAGTTTGTCTTTTAAAAATGAATGCAATGTTTGTAAAATGTATCATATAGAGGTCAAGTACCTCGCGATGTAACCAAATGTAATGTATTCGTCCTGATGGATTATGACGGGTTGTTAGAATATCGACCCATCTATATATATTATTTGGGAACAACCATAGACACTCTATATGCAGTAATGTTCGAGTTAGCTATACAGGGTTGAGGTTGATTCCGAAATAATATATATACTTTGAGCTGTGATCTAGCCTGAGACTTGTATACACTTGGTCGTGAATTGATTCGAGATAATATATATTGATTTAATTCTGTACATCTAACTGTGGACAACTAGTTGTAGATTACTAACGTTGGACTGCTAACTTAACAAACTTAAATCGTTAAAACGTAATAAAACATATTGTGAATATATTTCTATCATACTTTGATATATATGTATATATTTGTTATAGGTTCGTGAATCGATCAGTGGCCAAGTCTAATTCTCAATGAATTAAGAATCTATGAAAGTGAGTTATAGTTCCACTTTTAAAATCTAATATTTTGGGATGAGAATACATGCAGTTTTATAAATGTTTTACAAAATAGACAAAAGTATGTGAAACTACATTCTATGGTTGAATTATTTTTACCGAATATCACCCTTTTTAGTCTGATAATCTGAGAATTAGGGAACAAAAACCCTAATTGATACGAATCCTAAAGATAGATCTACTGGGCCTAATAAACCCCATCCGGGTTACGGATGCTTTAGTACTTCGATTTTATTATGTCCGATGAGAGTCCCGGAATGATGGGGATATTCTAGACGCGTTCTGTTAATGTCGGTTACCAGGTGTTCACCATATGAATAATTTTTATCTCTATGCAGTTTATGCAAAATGCCTGATATGAGATGGATGTTTATGAAAAATGAAATCTTGTGGTCTATTATTACAATTTGATATATATAGGTTAAACCTATAACTCACCAACATTTTTGTTGACGTTTTTAAGCAAGTTTATTCTCAGGTGATTATTAAGAGTTTCCGCTGTTGCATGCTAATTAAGGACAAGAATTGGAGTCAGCATGTTTGTAATATATTGTTTAAATAATGCATTCGGAGATTTAAATCGATATGTAATATTATTGTAAACCATTATGTAATGGTCGTGTGAAAAATGTTATCTTTTAGATTATCATTATTGGATAATCTACATTATGATTTTAAAACATTTAACGATAAAATAAAGGTTATGGTTTGTTTTAAAAATGAATGCAGTCTTTGAAAAACGTCTCATATAGAGGTCAATACCTCGCAAGGAAATCAATTAATATGAAACGTTTATAATCGATATGAACGGAACATTTCATGATATACCATGCACACATTAAGTTCGTCCGATACACAAATCATCCTCGATCATCAATACGATTGATGTCCTTAAACACCAAACCCTAAACCCTAAACACTAAACCCTAAATCCTAAACCATAAACAATAAACCCTAAACCCTAAACACTAAACCCTAAACCCTGAACCCTAAACCCTAAACAATAAACCCTAAACCCTAACCTCGAAACCCTAAACCATAAACCGTAAACCCTAAACCCTAAACCCTAAACCCTAAACATTATACCATAAACCCTACTCCAAACCCTAAACCCTTATAAACCATAAATTTAAACCCAAAACGTTAAACCTAAATTATTACCCTAGTCATTAAACCATAAACTTTAAACCCTAAACACTAAACCATAAACTCAATCCCTAGCCAAAAGTTCAAACGAGAACCATAAAAATGGCGAGAACTGCGAGAACTATTGAATTTCAAGGATTTTGACACCATGTGATTGACTTGATTCACATATAAATGTTAATGGGTAGTAATTAAGATTTATTAACAAAAATTTTAGAAAAAACATATAATCTAACCATATAAATATTAGATACATACTCCCTCTATCCCATATTAATAGTCTAGTATTCCATTTTTGGATGTCCCAAATTAATAGTCCACTTCCATAAATAGAAAAGAATAAGAAGCGTAAGTTCTATTATGCCCTTAATGTATGTGGATAGGATTAAAGGAGAAAGAAAATGTAAGGTGAAAACTGAAAAGTAAACAGAAAGTACGGTACTTTTATGACATTTCCTTAAACTGTGTGTTTTTTGTCTGTGGACTATTAATATGGGACGGAGGGATCGGAGTATATAATTTCTCGTATGTATGTGCAGGTCTGTTGTGAGCATGCGAACATTTATACCCTAAACCCTATGCCCTAAGGTACCAGCCTAAACCCTTATACCACAAACCCGGCCTATACCTAAACCCTGAACCCTAAATCCTAAACTCAGCCTATACCCTAAACCCTACACGCACCCTAGCTGATCGGTAATTAGCATGCCCATGCATATATACCCTAAACATTATATTAAACCATAAACAAACCCTAAATCATTTGTGTTGTATATTATAGCTAGATTTAAGCTTGTCCAAGTCGATGTTATGATTATACGTCACTCTTAAGATCTTCCGATATGCTTTAACCTCGTCCGATAAGCTAGCCTAGGTGTATAAGATCTATTTGGACAAGTTTAGCATACATTATTTATATTATTTTATATTTTATATTTAATAAATTATGATAATTCTTATCTTAAACTTATATTACTACTTACATCTTAAATTTCGATGTATAATATTAATAAGTTAATTCAAAATTATTATTATTAAGATGAGTTTGCAGATCTAAGTTAACTGCAATCATCAAGTACGTATGTAATTGCAATTGATCATCATCAGTTATTGAAGATGTGTTTGCAGATCTAAGTTAATACTGTACGAAATTGAAGACATAAGTCAATTGCAATCATCGAAAAATTGGGTCACCTTGTTTCATACCCCTGCATATGAAAAAGAACTTGACAAATTTATTGAACCATGTTAATTTCTTTCTCCTGCTTACTGAACACACGAATATATATATATATATATATATATATATATATATATATATATATATTCCAATTAATTAAATGTATTTGTAAAATACAGGTCTATGATGGACTCGACTTGGATGTCTAAATGTAGATCTACCCCTGAATTCGAAGAAGGACTCGACAAATTCTTAGAACGTATTTTCTCTAGAAAGAAAATAGGTGGTCATATATATTTTTCATGCATAAATTGCTGTAATCTCAAATGGGTTGATCGGGTTGAGGTTAAATCACATCTGCTATGTGACGGGTTTTTTCGAAGGCTATAAAAGTCCAACTGTGCTTCTCGAACCAGATATAAACAAAGTAACAATAATGATTTTGAAGAAGAGTCAACCACACAAGATGATAATGATGGTGATTATAAAGCTAAGAACAATGAATTCTACTTGTGTGCTCAAAATGGACCAATTATGAGTTTTAGGAAAAATCATTTATATTTTATGCAAACATACGTTCATGATTAATGAAAAAAAAGTGTTGCTGAGTTATACTACATTTTCTTATTTTGGGGACTACTCGGCCTACATATTACCATGTTCTCCTTGATCAAATTAGCTTCTCTCCTGATGACCTGCAAGAGCTTGTTCAATTCACTCACTGTCCTATGTGTAAGTAAATTGACTAATTAATACTCCGTATTAATTAATATAGTTATAGTTATAGAAATAGTTATGAATTAAGAGTTATATTGATGATAAACTATGTGTTAAATACTTAATTAGCATTTGATTATGGATTATGCAGGTACCAGAGGAGTACTACTGCCACATCAGTTGGTAAGTATGCTACATTGCCACTATTTTTGTATTATTAGGTTCTAATTAAAAACATAAGCTTTTTTATTTTGTTTGTGAATAATTGAATATCATGAATAATAATGTTAATTAATGAACGATTTCAATAATGCCATTGCTCCAATTTGTTATGCCCATTTGGCTGCTGCACAGATGTCACAGTTTGTGAAGTTTGATGACATTTCAGATGTAGCCTCTAGCTATAGTTTTGGGGCTGGTTCTATTGCTCCCGGGTTGCAAAGATGGTTTATGTCCCCTTAAACGACTGAGTTCATGAGATGGCATCAAGAGAGTCGTACGAAAGATGGTCTATTAAGACATCCTGCAGATTTACCAGCCTGAAAAACATTCGATTATCAAAATCGTTAATTTGCTAAATAACCTCGTGATGTGAAAGTGCCAGATGGTTATGCTGCTAATATTTTTAGGTGCATTCAGGTAAAACCTCCAAAAATTTTAGGCCTAAAAAGTCGCGATAATCATATTTTGATGCAGCAGTTGCTTCCTGTGGCCATACAAAATATTTTACCTCACGATGTGCGTTCTGTTATCATGAAGTTATGTCGGTACTATAGACAATTATGCTCAAAAGTTCTTAAGATTACTTATTTAATTCGGATGGAAAAAGATATTGTAAAAATATTTTGTGATTTAGAACAGATTTTTCCACCGTCATTTTTTAACGTCATGATTCATCTATCGGTCCATCTAGCTTCAGAGTCCGGATTAGGGGGACCTGTTCATTACCGTTGGATGTATCCAATCGAGAGGTGACCATTTATGCTGTAGTAAATTTTTACTGTACTTGTTTAAATATATATGACTATTTTGAATCAGATATACACTTTTTTGACCACTGATCAGGTATTTAGGTATGTTAAAATCTTATATGTGAAACAGGAGTAAACCCGAGGGTGCAATTGCCGAAGGATATTCAGCTGAAGAGTGTGTTTCATTTTATTCTTTGTATTTAGCCAGTGATGTCGAGATATAGGGCTTCGTTTATTAAAAAAAGCTTCAAATATGCAACTTAAAGAGGCATGTTATGTTTATGGTTTGGTCATGTTTGCCTCTAACCAAATAGAGGAAAAGGACATATAAAACATTATAAAACATTTCTTTATAAAACATTTCTTAAAATTACAAGTAAATTACGATGTGGTTTGGTCATGTTTGCCTCACCCAAAGTAAATTACAAGTTACAACACATATAAAACATTTCTTTATTTGTTGGATTTAGTCACTAAATAACCATTCTCATTATTATCTTAAAATTTAAATTCAAAAAAATTATTGTTGGATTTGGTCACTAAATAACCATTCTCATTATTATCTTAAAATTTAAATTCTAGAAGATTTCAATCTATATACGTATATCTCATAGGGTTTTTATCATATATACCCCTCTTAACCTTTAAAATTACGCATTTACTCACTTAAATATGTTACTTTTAGACATTAAAAATGGACATATATATATATATATATATATATATATATATATATATATATATATATATATATATATATATATATATATATATATATATATATATATATATATATATATATGTATATATATGATATTATTCAACTTAAGTGGGTAAATATGATATTTCAAAAATCAATAGTAATAAGGATAGTATATGATAAAAAAACATATCTCGTAATATTGGCACATATTATATACTTAAATAAAATAAAATCAGTTCATTAAATGCACGTCGATTCAGTATCACCAAAAATCCCCTTTAAAGGTTTGCTTCTTGTATCTTGTTTTTCTTTTTCTCTTTTCGAGAAAAAGATTTGTTATATAATATTTGTTTTTTTGCAAAAAAAAAAAAATCCCCTTTAAAGGTTAAGATGGCTGATAAAAAGTTGAATATTTTCTCAAATACAGTCTTCTCGATCTTTGTTGTACACAAAAAAATAAAAAAACCAAAATGAAAGAAGTTACTCAAGCGAACATACCCGAAACTCTTCCACAAGATATGCTTTCCGACGATCCTTTGGTTTGTAAAAGGATGTCCTTAGATAGGTGGGATCTCGTACCTTGGAGAAACCCTAAGATGGATCATATTATCAGACGTTGTTATTCTTTTGGAAACCCTAATGCGAGTTTTCGCAGGGGTTTGATAAATTATTTTGATAAATCTTACAACGAGTTAGGGCTTCGTCTTTTAGAAGAAGCTACAAAGAGCTAAATTATAGAGGCGGTTTATGTTTATGGTTTGATCATGTTTGTCTCTCACCAAATAAAAGCAAATCATGTCGGATTACAAGTTTTGAATAAAACATTCCCACCAGTGCCAGACTTGGTTGTTGCGGTGAGAACCAAGGTTTTTCATTTGTTGCAAGAATTAAGGTTATAACCGTCATCCTTTTGATGACTTGGCAACGCGTTGCCCTAACTCCGGCCACAAGGGATATTTTCCACACATATGAGGGAGTGGGTTATGCATGTCGTGTATTTGGGCCTATGAGTTAGGTGTTTTTGCATGCCGATTTGGGTATGTTACCCGGTGATATTAGTAGAAAAGAAAATAAAACTAGATTTATGTTGGTATTTTTTAGATTTTGTATAATGTTACCCAGATAATTAATGTAAATGTTAGTAGTAATTTCTATTACCATATATATGATCAGTTGATTATATTGCTTCCATTTTTCCTTCGTATTATGTGGATTGTGATGTTATGTATGTTGCTATATATCTAACATGTCTACTCAAACCTTTCTAAGTTCATCTTATTGTAACCAATTTCTGCACTAATTGCCATTAGATTCGTGTTGTTTGAAGAGTACGACGAATGAGCAGCCATGGTTTGAGACTTGAGTTAGCTAGGTTTGGAAAATTATGGAGTAAATAAAAAAAGATAACAATGGTTTAACTATTGATCGACGGCCATGTTTTTTGGGCCATGTTGTTTGGGCCAAACAAATAAAAAATTAATTCATTAAATATGGCCTCACCACGATTCCCATCTGAAAGTCCAATCTGTTATACACACATTTTTAATTTTTGAAACAAAAATGATAAAAGAGGGATTTGAACCCAGGTAAATCAGTTGAAAAGGTCACACATAAACTACTAGACTATCAATGCTTTTGAATATTGAATGGAAGTTCAATTATATAATACTTGAATCATTTTTGTAACAAAAGTGAAATAATATGCCTTAAGTAGTAATTGTCATAAGTGCACTTTTTTGCAACCACAATTTAAGGGTCCTATGATACTTAGGACCTTAAATACCCAAGCATCTTATTTTTATGACCTTATATCTTATTGGGCACTCATTATGAGACACTAAGTAGATAATGTCCTAATATGTCCATTGTTATGCAACCACAATTAAGGTTCCTATGAAAATTTGGACCTTAGATACCCAAGCGTCCTATTCTAACGTCCATTTGTCTTGTTGGTCACTCATTATGAGATGCCAACAAAATAATGTCCTAATACATCCATTTTTTCGCAACCACAATTTAAGGGTCTTATGATAATGAGGACCTTACATACCCAAGCGTCCTATTTTTACGACCTTATATCTTGTTGGTCACTCATTATGAGACACCAACAAGATAATGTCCTAAGAAGTCCATTTTTTATGTAACCACAATTTAAGGGTCCTATGATAATTAGGACCTTAAATCCCCAAGCGTTTTATTGTTATCACCTTATTATTTTGTTGGTTACTCATTATGCGACACCAACAAGATAATGTCCTAAGAAGTCCATTTTTATGCAAACACATTTTAAGGGTCCTATGATCATTAGTACCTTAAATACCCAAGCATCCTATTGTTATGACCTTATTAGCTTGTTGGTCACTAATTATGAGACGCCAACAAGATAATGTCCTAATAAGTCCATTTTTATGCAACCACATTTCAAGGGTCCTATCATCATTAGTACCATAAATATCCAAGCGTCCTATTATTATGACTTTATTATCTTGTTGGTCATGAATTATGAGACGCCAATAAGATAATGTCCCAATACGTCCATTTTTATGCAACCATAATTTAAGGGACCTATGATAATTAGGACCATAAATACCAGAGCGTCCTATTATTATGAACATGTGTATCAAATGAATGACTCAAGCGTCATATGATAACATGACCAAAAAATTATGTGTCCTATTATATAGATTTTATTACACCAGTTTATACAATCATATCATATTGTGACTCACCTTCTAAGTGTCCTATAAAAATATAGATTAATAGGACCCCATCAAATAATGTGTCATATTAAACGCCTTTTTAGGACCAATCTTATAAGCGTATCTAATAATATTACCCAAAAATCATGTGTCCTATTCTATAACTTTTTAGGACCCCACTTTATAAGCGTAACGCGTTTTAAGACACCACTACTTTTGCATATATCTAATGGGACCCCCAGAATTGCCCCGTCCCAATTTATGCTTTCTTGGGACGCTTTTTTAGGGGGACCAGACGAGGGGTCCTATAAAGTCATTTTTCTTGTAGTGACAATCCAAGCCACATGGGCTTGGCAGCCACACTGCTTGCAAGGTAGCTGGTGTACATTGCAAGCTACATGGGCTATCGAGGTCCCTACACTGCCTGTCGTAGTTCAGGGAAATTACGATTTTTCCATCAGCTTTGCCTATAATAGTAGGCTTGAGATTCATTGTAAATCAACTCTAATCACCTCCAAACTTTCACACACACTTTTACTTTCTCTAGAGTCTCTCTCTAGTTTCTCTCTCTAATTTCACTTTCTACATTAGAGAGAGAAAAGTATGAGATTTATATAATAGTTCAGAGTAGAATCTTTGGATATTTAGAAGAAATATAAGTATTATTCTACACACATTGTTTAATCGGTAATATCTATCTAATCTTTAATTAATTTGTCATAATGTTCTTGTTTGATGTTTGTGATTTATTAATGATAGAGATGTCAATTGCCTTGATGTGCAAGTAATTACTTGATTGTTTTCCATGATTAATAATGTTAGTTAGGGATGATTATTGTTTCGTACCCATTTCCTGTCTATGATTTTAAATCTTGTTATAATCGTCCTTCTACCAATAAATGTGCTTAAAACCTTTTTATAAAATCGACAATCATAAAGGTAATTAATTATCTGTGTTTATACATTGGTCAATGTATAAACCCATTATAAATACTATAAAGTACATGGGGAATTATCGTCGGACCATCTCAATACATTGGTCAAGAGCGTAAGACTCGCGAAAATACTACTACAATAGTAGAGTAGAGTGTTGATGTACTATAGGACCATTGAGCATGGTCAAGGTTAAAAGCTATGGAAACACTATAAGTGTAGTACACTATGGAATCTCTATATGAGAAGCACATTCTAGGAAACATTGTGAGTGAAGTATAAGGTGAACAACTAAGGGATTTATTGGGTAGATTAAAGTAATGACTGGTTTCAATCATAAATGAGAATTCAACGCACAACAAAACATACTTGGTTTATAAATCTTTAAAGATGACGGAGAACCATCAGAGGTTCTAGCTTGTCTAAACACGTATTGATTTTACCAAGACCACTGACAGAAAGGAATTCAAAACATAATCATAACCATTCACTTGGGTGATACACTAAGGTGTTAAGAAAGGTTGGATATTATATGTATATGACTATGCTACTTTATTCATACGCCCAAGGTATGCATTGCGGTAATACCCCGTTAGAATCCACTAATGATGTATTAACTCCGGTCCCACAGTTTAGTGGTCACGCCCTCTATATGAGACGTTTTCGAAAAGTATTCGCATTAATTATCAAAGCAAAGTCATTTATTAAAGAAAATGTAACTTGAAAAGTATTTGACATAAATGACTATTGTAAATGAACCCTAAACATCTCAAAAGTAAATAGTTTAAATGAAAATATTTGTTCTTGAAGTAAAGACGATAAAATATGCTGGACACCGTCCAGTTCTAGCAGCAGACAGCATGACAACTTCTGTTTAGCAGAAGCACTACCTCTATGAACCTGAGATAAAACATGCAAAAAGTCAACGAAAAACGTTGAGTGAATCTACAGGTTTAGTAAATCATTTCGTAAGTTAGGCCACAAGATTTTCTGGAAAACATCGTAAGAAAAGTATACATTATCATGAGCACTTGACTGTAAAGCTTTAACCTTTGCGTATAGCCAAGCTACACGTCTTCAGTGTACCCTATCTAAGCGATACACCGATCAAGTGTACGAGTACAACAAAATAAGCACCAGTTATGTTACGGCGAGGTTTGTCAAGCCTAACGGTACCGTCCCTAAAAGTCGAGCTTACAAAGTAACTAATATAATCAAGCTAAGGGATTTTTGATCTGAACTCATATGTATATGTTTAAGTTACTTGTGCCTAATATGTAAAACATTTGGAAAAAGCATGTATCTCATCCCTGTAAAAACGTAGTAGGGACTGTAGACTCACCTTAGCAAAAGCACCTGCTTATAAAAACGTACTGTAGTCGAACAATGTCAACCCATAGTGTACATAAAGTCCTAGTGCTCAGACTGACTCAACGAACAAGTAAAAGTCAACTAGTCCAAGCAAGTCAACCAAAGTCAAACCAAAAGTCAACTCAGTCAATATGGTCAACTAAAGTCAAACATCTCAGTAGGTCTTACAAACATGGTCAACATGTCAAACCTAGGTCAAGTATTACTTTACAGTTCATAGTTAAGCAAATTGCACATTCGCAGTCTAAAGCATGCCTTCGAAATACATACATCGTAGAAAGATTCAACTATAGCTCATAGCACATAAATCATAAAATTATGACCAACTCCAGATCACAACTAGACTTAAAATAAATTCCAAAAAGTCCAGCCAAAGCCTCATACGATAATTAAAAGTCGAATATCAGAAGGGTCTAGTTACGGTTTACTAAATCAGTTTCAGCACGCGCATCAGTTTTGTAACATTTATCAAAAAAATATAGAAAATAGATTTTGACGAACGACTAATTAGAGATTGCTCCAGATATCTAAAAATATTAGTGATAAAATAATCAAAGGCATCTCTTAAGCCAATTCATACAGTTTGGCAAACCTTTACAGACCTATCAGTTTTGATCAACAAATATACATATTAGGTAGTCGAGCATATATCTCATGACAAATCATGTTTTCGCAAGTTCGCATATAAATGAAATATGTCAAGGAACGCTTAGACTAACATATTCCAGAAGATTAAAGTCTCAATCAACTCCTAGTTCACTCTAGCAATTTTTGTTTAACATTAAAATCAATTTCAGCTCACTTAACAATATGAATCTTCGTTTTAATATATCGGAAGCATTACAAAAGCGTTTAACGTAAATCTTAAGTCTAACATGCATGGTTTTTTGCAAGGAATACAATAATACACCTTTTATTAGCCAAATCACAAAGCATTCAAGTCAGAAAATTCGTATTATGAGCATAACCTAGTCAAAACTTCACTTAAGCATATTTTGAGCATACGATAACGAAATCACGCAAAATAAAAGTCTAAAATTAATAATTTTCAATATCTATCCATTTAAACATATTAAAAGATGAGTTCACATGTCAATTTAATCAGATCATTAAAATACAAATTCGTTTTTCATGCAAACAACATCAAACGATAAATTACAACACTAAACGCCATTAATTGAGCACTAGACTTGATTACGCTATGTAATTGCATAAAAATCTGAATTAATAAAATTAGGGTTAGTGTTTATACCTCAAACGATCAATAAAATGACAATACTATATGTAGAACGATGCGTAGAATAACTTTGATGCACAAGGTTTCTTCTAAACTCAACTTTTGATGGTGGTATGGTGATGGTGATGTCCGAAGGCCTAGAGGAGAGGGAGATGGGCAGTTTTTAGTTGATCAAAGTGAAGAATGAGGAGCTAGGGATGTTTACTTGCTATTTAGATTAAGTTAGGCCCTAAATTAAAAGACCATTAATGACCCACTAAGCCAAAACAAGTCCAATAAGGTGTCCACTAGGGGGGTTGGCCGAATGGCCTTCTTATGGGGTCATTGGGCTCGTTTTCGTTAAATCATGTTACGCGCGTGGTCCGTTTCGTGTGCCGTTAACCGTACCGGGTCTCCGGAACGTTAACTAGTCGTTAAAACGCAATCACCGAGTTTAATTCATTAAATAAATATTAAATTAAAATTAATTTTCGTAAAATCAATAATTATTGAAAATAACTATTTTGTCATTTTTCTGAGTTCCGTAAACTGAAAAGCTTTCTAGGCGATTAACTTAATCGTAACATTTTCTAGTTATTTCGTTATCCGAAACAAGTTCATCAATTAATATAACATATTAATTCAAGTAATTCACTAGGATCAAGTATGCATATAATTCAATTAAATACACAAAGTCTAAGTAATCACCGTTAAATACTTAACGGACAAGTAACGATAGTAAATGGAAAAAGTCGGGTTGTTACAATTGCATCCAAGATGGGCCGCTTATATCCTTTATCGGATAAGCGTCGGGAGTTGAGCATAGTCCTTCCAACCAGAATCACGATAACCTAGTTCCTCGTGACATGTTAATAGAGAAACCAATTAGTAGAGAATCTACTATTTACACTAAGGTATATCTATCAAATGAGTATCTCGTAATTAATGTGTCACTTCATTATCTTAAATCATGTAAACCACGTCTTCTCTGTCTTTATCTATTGCATTCTTGCTTGCATATTATTATTTTTTGATTTAATATTAAAATATAATTATAAAAACAAATCAACTCAACTATAGTCTTTGTACACAAATAAACCGGCTGGACTTGGTTGCTTCATTTTTTGAACAGTCTCTAATTTATTGAGACCAAAAGGATCTTGTCTCTCCATAAAAGGTGTACCTGGCCACTTCTCTTGGATGCTAAATTGTGTACAAACCCTCGTCTTAATCTCTAAATTATCTGAATATGCTTCGTTTCAAATTCGACCACTCAAGGAACGACCCTACGTCATATTTTTCTTTGCTAACCCACAGGAAAGAAAAATAGATTTAGGCCCAGCACATATAAATTAAATAATTAGTACCTCTTGAGACTCGCTCTATCGAGCTCGTTTCATGACAAATGTAACTGAATTTTTGAGCTTTATCATGATAGACTAGTATTTTTGGTGCCACTGCCGGGGAGCGGTAGTATGATTTGGAGCCTGTTTAGATTAGTTAGTTTTTAAGATACCCTTTTGACCGAGACTCATTGTCTCTGTCAGAAGTTACTAGTTTTTCATAGTTAGGTTAGATAATATTAACTTAATTTATATTCATTAAAAACTTTTGAAATGATTAATCTTATTAGTGAACCTTTAGGATGGTTTAACCTACTTTGATCGCTAAAAATTCAATCAACACATCCTTTATTCTATCAAAATCATACATTGTACCCATCCAATGAGATCCACACTTATCATTCGATAGTTCGACGATGGCTGCACGCATAACTCTCGCTGACATCACCCAGCCCTCTTTAAAAGGACGAGGAGGACGGATACTCTATCCAGAGATTAACAGAGCGTCTTTTGTGATGAAGCATAACATCGTTTAAATCATTCGGTACCACTGTCTGTTCCACAACTTACCAAATGATGATCTCAAATATCACCTATATAGCATCGTGCAACTTATTCAGGAATTCTTTCAGGACTTTTCAGTGTAACAACTGGAGCAAGAGCGCTACCTTGGACAGCACAAACACTTTCAGCATAAAACCTAGAGTGAAAACAATGACTATGTCATTGCAAACCACTTTCGGTGTAACAACTTGAGTGCAAAAAACTACTTCGGCCTTGCAAACCACTTCTAGCTTCACAACTGGAGTGTCATCGGAGATTCTGAGTTCGTACATTCTGATATACTTATCACCGCCACTGATGTGGAAGATCTAGTATATAAATTATGTCTGGAAAAATATCGGTTAAAAGGACTATTACACACTCACGGGCAGTGTATCCGATCGTGTAGCATTATAGAATTTTGGTAATTTCGAATATCGTTCCAAGGACAGTTTCACGCAAACGTCAATTGTCAACTAAAAAAAATTAACTACAAGTAAACTAAGAATCAGAAAGTACGAAATTATTTTTTGTGTGGCTATTTAATAATTAGCCAAATCAAGGGTAGATTAAAAGTAAAAAACAATATTTTTGCTTTTTAGATTTATAGGAAATAAATTGCAGACTCAACTGAAATAAAGATAGATTGAATTCAATAAACAAAAGAATGCTCACCTAGATCTTCTACTCTCAGTGTCGGATGATTTAGTATTAAACACTAGTTCTATTTATCAGTACATGCAATTACAAAATCGGTTTGCCCGGAGTTCTCTTTTAGCAAACACTTCAAACTAGGATTTACTGGCTTAGGGTCCCCTTTCACTAAAGACCTCTTTCATTTGTGACTAAGTAATTAACTAACTATGAGATTAAGATTCAATTGGTTATACGTTCGCTCCACATAATTCACGCCTGTTTTATTTAATCTATGTTACCTGGTTTACCTTTTGGTCTAGTAAGCACCCAATTGGTTAAGACAAAGCAATTAGAAACTAGTTCACTATATTGAAATAGGGTTCCCTTTGTTCAAAAAAGTTCACTAACCAACCTGATAACAATAATCAACACCCACAAGAATGGTTCTTAATCAAAACTCATAATTATCATGGATTAATCAAATAAAACATTAAAGTATCATCCAAACACATAAGAGTATACAATCTAAGTAAACATAAATACTTAGCCGACAATCATGGCTGAAAACAAAAACACATAGCTAATAGAATTCATTATGATCGATAGATAGAAACCTAATCAAAGAGATGAATCTTCAATGGTTGCAGAATCACTCCTTGGTCCTAGAATAATGAAGGTGAAATCTTGATGATGGAGATCTCAAAATCACACCTTAGGCTCTCAAATCGGCTGGAATAAGTTTTATGAAATTTAGGGTTAAATAATCCTTTTATATGTAGCTGCATGCTGACACCGTCCTTTGGTCGCGCTGCGACACACAGTATAAAACCACACCCATTGTATTCCAACTCTTGACAATTATTTTATACCTTAACTCGCGTCGCGAGACCTCAAGGTCGCGCTGTGATAATCCACTTAGAAAAATTCTCAACTGATGAACATGATCGACCATAACTTTGTTCCTTCTGTCGTGTCGCGAGCCTATCATGTCGCTTCGCGACCTTGTACTGTGGCATATTCTGACTATGAACTTCATTATAATGCCTCAAAATGTGACCCAAACTAACATAACTGGAACCTTATTATAATATGACGAATAATGTACCTTGAAATGCTTAAATAAAAAACTTTATACTCCTTGAAGCTCTTGAACTCGAATCTGTACAAATATCAACAAATCGCATCCAAACCATATCTAAAGGACCAAAATATGATGGATATTTCTATGATAAATGTAGTTGAATTATGCAATATCAAATCACCCCACAGTAGAGTCTGCTTGTCCTCAAGCAATACCGACTCGAAAATAATCTTCTACCATCTTCAAAATATGTGTAGAACTAAACAAACATAAACCAATAAAACAAGCTAGCTTGATCATGAATTTGGAGTAGATATCACCCATGGTTCCCAATTTCATTCCCAAATCAAAATCTTCCCAAACCTCCAGCAATATTTAATGCCTAAAGTAACCAAAGTAAGTCCTGATAACGTACCATAATGATGAAGTAGGGAATCTCGAACCATAATATAAGTCTTCAAAGGAACCGAGAATCAAGTGGGAACTGAGCACTAAGGATATAGAAAATGAACTTATGTGCCAAAAGAACGCACGGGCTACCCCGTAATTGGTAAAGCCAAGCCTCCAACAAGTACCTAACATCGTAATGATGTTGCTAAGAAAATAGTGTAGCTTAGGAGGATACTACACTACGTCCATATATCATCGATAGCCTTAAGGTAACCATATAATCTGTTAAATCAACATGTACGATTGCGTATCATCATACTTAAAAGCTAATTGATCTTTAAGGAGATCATCCTCTGGGATCTGATTAATCACTGACATTTTGTGTATCATGGGCACCCCCCATTGTATGAGACATATCTCCCTCATCGAGATAAGTCTGACCACTGGTACCCTGTTTTGATGCCGAGGTCCGTGGATTTCCAGTCCGATGTTAGAGAAACAACCCGGTTTTGACCTTGGTAGGAGAAACAACGAAGATCTCCGAATTAAAATTTTTCGATCTAGCGTACAACCTGGTTTTGACTATGCGATCCAATCACCGTTCATACGTTTAACACCTGACTTGGTGCAGGTGATCTACATATGAATTCCGAAGAAATCGTAGGATTTTACATTCAAAGTAATGAACATGTTTTGGCTTAAGGAAAGTGTCACCCACAGTTTCCCTAGTATTGGAAAACGACATGGAACAAGTATAATTTCCGAGCTAACTAAACCTGGTGTTGGAGTAAGGAGGAAAGAATACAGGAAATGACATTTTGTACTCGTCAATTCATAGGTAAGAACTTGTCAATGTGTCTGGTTAAGGTATAATTTTCGGTTGTTTTCCTACTTTTTTTTTTCTTTTCTACTAACATTTCTATTCTTTTCATTTTTTTTTTAAAAATTTTTCAATTTTTTTCCGACCAAAACCTATAAACTCAACACTAAAAGATTTAAAAACCCGCATGATAACAACTCAGACAAAAACCAACCCGAGAGATTTAATATCCCCACCCCACACTTGAGATCATGTAATGCCCCCATTACATGAAATCAAAGAAAGATTAAAATCGAAAGGATAATGTGAGAAAAAGATATAAAAACTTATCGAGTTTTAACCAAAGATCTGGATAATTATAATAGAGACGAGAGTTATGTCTCTGCCAGTCCATACCATATGTCATCCACTGTTGATCATGTAGAGTCTCCCTAGCAATCTCCTCCTGTCTCACAGTACTCTGCTCAACCTGCTGCTGACTACCACACATTCGATCATTATGATTATGATGTTTAGTTCTAAAATCACCAAACTGTGTTTGATACCCAAGCTGAATATTACCAACCCCAGAAACTAAACTGTCCCAAGCATCCTATGACGGTGCCCAAGCCTAACCAACACCCGGAGCATCTGGAACAACCTCATCCTCATCATCAACTCGACCTACGCCACTACCCCCAGCTTCATTATCATGCGCCTTATCAATAAAATACCCCAAATGTCTATTTGCATCACGAGCCAAATATTTTATTGACAAATAAAAGTTCATCCCAAAAGACTTCATCTCCTCATGAAGTGGTGTCAACAGTCTAAAATCAATACCAAGAGATCGAGCAATTAATGTAACATAATTAGCCGATCACTACCTCCGAAATGTCATACAAATACTCACCAATACTCATCACATCCGTATAATTTCTCTCCTTGATTTGCCTTATGTACCACAATTCTCTCTTCATCACCTTGACGTGACCATTCACCCTGCCAAACATAGTAGTTGAAATATACTTACGTAATAACCTGTCCTCCTTGAGCCTAAAGTCAGAACCTTTAGAATTACTCGATGAAAAAATCTGCTTCCCAGTAAGCTCAAACCAATACACTTCTTCATTAAATTCGTTGGCACCGTAAAATTCATTACAGTCCAAATACGGCTCCAACTGATCATCATCCAGATTTGTATACAAATCCAGGGAATGAGCAAGCTCAAACCTACTCATGTCGCACCCTACACCCCTTAAACGAAAACTCATAAAAGGCTTACTTTTAGCCATCCTTCATGGCTTAAAAACTGAAGTTGACATGAACTCGATAACTAACTGATATCGCATAATTTAACTACGTTTATCTTAGCAATATCCGTCATATTTTAGTCCTTTGGATACGGTTTGGAGGCGTTTTGTTGATATTTGAGAAGATTCAAGTTTAAGATCTACAAAGATGATAAAGTTGGACATTTAAGCGTTTTAAGCTGCATTATATGTTGTTTTCTCTTGAGGTACCATTTATCGAGTTTGGGTTGAGTTTTTTGAAGTCGTGTAATAAGTTGGTGATTTTGCAATGTGCGCGCCTGCACGAAAACGGTCATTTCTCACTACTCGGAACTCGGGTTGAAGAGAATCAGAATCCCAGACGTCCGTAATTCAAAGACCTACAACTTTTGTTTTCATTATTTCTAGAAATTGTGAACTGAGCTGTGAGAAAGAGACAGAAAAGCGTCGGGATAGAGTGCAGCTAAAATGCAATTTTAAATTTGGGCTGAAAATGAGTTGGGCCATTTCATGGGAACCCACCTACGAGATATTGGAACTGAATTTTTAGGATGGACTTATTTTTTATTATTATTAGGTTATGGGCTCATAATGGCAATAAACCAATTCATCACTTGATTATTATAAAGAATGCTAGGGATACACGTACAGATTCATATTTTTTTTAGGGTGTGTGGAGCTGCGAGTTGGGGTTCGGCTGTACAGCAGGCGTGGGACCCCTGTTGGGGGTTGTTTCTGTCGATTAGCAAGGAAAAGAGGTAAGGCAATTGTGCTTTGTTGTATACTACAAACAAGAAAGGTGGTCCTCTTGTGGTGTTTGGCACGTGAAGGCAAGAAACAAGTAGACCAATTCTTGTGTGTTGGTGTTGACGTCAGAGAACAGAGAAGGAGAAGGGGAGTTATTTCCCTATTTTTACTCTATTTATTTTGCTCATGTATAACTTATACTCCGTATATTTATATGATTGTTTACAACTATAATTTATTGGTACTTTTATTTAATAATTTGTTTCTATGCAAGTGATGAATTATTTGTGCTTTAATTATTTGTGTTTGTGTTCAATTTATATTACGGTCATGAGCTAAATACTTTATGTTCATCTAGATTAATAACCTTAGTATTGGATGATTTCTTTTATAGTTATATGATTTTTGCATGATAAATTAGAGTTTGGATAAAGAACCACACTTGTGGGTGTTAATGTATGTTATGAGATTGATTAGTGTACTTGTTTGGACAAAGGGAACCCTGTTTCAATTTAGTGCATTAATTTTTAATTAATTTGTCTTAATTAATTGGGTGCTTACTGGACCAAGGTGGTAAATTGGGTAACATATGTTGAACAAAACAGAGGTGAATTGTGTGGAGCGAACGCGTAACCAATTTAATCTAAATCTCTGAATTAGTTAATTACATAGTCACAAGCAACGAGGTCTTTGGTGAGAGGGAACCCTAAGCTGATAAATCCTAGCTTGAATGTTCGTAAAAGAGAACTCTAAACGAACCGACTTAGTAATTACATGCATTTTATCACTATAACTTGTGCTTAATACTATATCATCCGACACCGAGGGTAAAAGATCTAGGCTAGCATTTCTTTGTCTATTGAATTCAAAACTATCTTTTATTTGTTTGTTGAGTCTGCATTTATTTTCTATAAACTTAAAAATGCAAAAATATTGTCATTTATTTTATTCACCTTCTATTGACAATCCGGTCGTTAAATGGAAAACCCTCAACTTTGTCATTTTCTTATTTCTTTAAGTTTAGTTAATTACATTTAGTTTAATAATCTTAAATTTCACTTAATACTATCCTTGGAACGACCTTGGATTTTACCAGATTCTATACTGCTACACGATCGGGTACACTGCCCGTTAGTGTGTAGTAATCTCTTTAACCTGTATTTTCCAGAGATAAATTAGAGATACAATTTTACACATCAAGTTTTTGGCGCCGCTACCGGGGACAGTTGTGTGTTAATTTGAGATTGTTGCTAGTTGTTATTTGTTTGAGTTTTTTTTTGTTTTTAGGTAGTTCTTGTTTCTTTTTAGTATTTATCATTTTCTATAGTCGGTGCTTTTATTCTTTTCTTTGTTTTTGTCAGTTGTAGGGAAATGGTTGACTACAGGAATATGACAATGGCTGAGAGAATGAGAGTTGAATGGAGGAAACTAATCACATTATATTCATCTCCTAGTGTTACCAATGAGGGGTACCAAGAGAAAGAAGTTGATGAAACTGTGGTTAACACTCGAAAAATGTCTATGAAAGAGAAGATGATAGCTGAAGGTTTCTGCCCGTATTTTTATGGGTCTTGGCAATGTTGCATGAATTCGGACGTAAAACATTCGAGTCCCCTACCTATTACGCAACTTGCTACCGATCTTTATTCACCATTGATTCTGTTTTCAGAACATTCAGATGTGATAGAGTCTGGTCCAGCTCCACAACTTATAACTTCACAATCTATTTTGCAAGAGAAACTGGTTGTTGAAAAAAGTACTCGTTTAGATCCACTTTCTGAGCTTTTACAGGATTTCCCCAAGTTACATTCTTACTCTTCTAGTTATATACATGAGACTCTGGTGGAAGAGAAAGATGGTTTGTTAGTTGTTCTCATGGCTAAAGGTTATAAACCTACGACTGAAGAACTGAAGGAATTAAAGTTGGAAGTTGAGTCTCGTTCCATAGTTGAGATACAGAGCGGGTCCACACTTGTTTTTAGAGGATATCGTAATTCAGGAGAGTGATTGTTTATTATCGGGTGAAAATCACGGTGTGTATAGTGCGGAGGAGACAGTGTACCATGTCCCATTTGATTTGAGCATGACTGTGGGGTACATTCGAGTGTCTCAATCTGATTTTAAGGGTGACACGTCTTCTAAATTTCGGGTTATTTTAGAGTTCTCCGTGAAGAAGGTAGATGAACTCCCAAATTTAATGTTCACAACCCGCGGTGTAAATGACTGGTTGACATTGCTGATTCGTGGAACATACTCTATTGATTTCTCGTACCGTCAGCTAAGTGTGGGTGATTCAGACCCCACTAAAGGCTGATTATAGGGGTCGAGTCGAGTGCACGACTAAATGAAATGCACCATTTTGTAGAGTATTGTATATTTCTTGGGATTCATTGCAGGTACTTTTGATGATGAACATTGCGTGATAACTATCGAGGAATGGCATTAAGTGCAGGCCGGTCTGTCACTAACATTCCGCGATTCATGGTTGTAACTTGGCAAGTTTTACTTTATTTCTCCTTTTACCCTTCCGAATTTAATCTATTTTCGATCTCAAGTAATGGGGACATTACTCGATCTTAAGTGTAGGGTGGGGATGTAAATTCTTGCGGGTTGGTAAAATATGTGTTTGAAACATGAGTGTTGGTTT